>NC_090922.1:1073050955-1073353985 GCF_040938575.1 Ambystoma mexicanum
TTTGCAATACCACATAAAATATAAATACGTGTGAATGACTACTGGTTTCAAGTTGCAATCAGCAATCTGCTCCCCACATCCTGCAGCAGCAGGAACTACGCAAGGGTACTCTTTATTTTTAAGGGGACTTGCATTGAGTAGTATGAGGGCTGGGCGGTGAACACTGATGCTCCATATCCTGGCATCCTTTTGCATATCCGAGTGTTTGGCCCGGCATGACCTCTGCTGGATTTCCAGCCTGCTCTAGGGATAGAAAATGAAAAGCTGAATTCAAGCACTAATGTCTTTTTTGGTCACTGGCTGCTGGAAAAGTTTCTGAATAGGCAGCTGTCTCCTTTGAGCTGTCCATTGCTGGCTGGCTTAAACAGGGAAGACCCAGTGCAAGGAGGGGTCCTGCAGGAATAAATCTGGAAGCTCTTACAGCCTGTAAAAACAAACCATGTTCAGTGGACTCATGAGTTCTCATGAAGTTCCGGTGTGCAGGCACGATCAAGTCCCGTGGACCAAAGAGAATCACTGAACCTCTTGGAGAGATGTAGTGGGCAGATCAGAGCACTAGCATCTCTAGGGAAGTTTTTTTGGACATTTCACTTCCTGGTTCTACTTGCTGGGTTGCGTTTGCCTGATAGATGGAGGAAAATAAAAAGATCATCACTAGGAAAGCGCGGGACACTTTGTGATGTAGCAATTAAGACCATGTTTGTGGTCTTTTTCACAGTTTTACATTTACCTTCCTGTTTAAGAACGTTTTATTTTATGGTGTGCTTGTTTTTTGAAGTCCTTTACATTCTCAGTCCCCCCCTTTGAGAAACCTGAAATCGTTTGTGATTGTGTTTTGTTGTACGTTTCCCCTTACCTTTTCTCTTCCCAACTAACAAAATAAAACACAAAACAGAAACCCTCTGTGATACCGTCCTTTATTTACATTTTACCAAACAATATATGAACAAATGAAAACACATAGCTTGGCATATAGCAGAAACAGTCAAGAAAAGGAGAGAGAGAGAGAGAGAGCGAGAGAGAGAGAGTAATACATGTTGTAGAACTAGTACATATTCAAGAAAGTATGCCAGACCTTTGCATGTAAGTTTAACTTCCCCATCTTTCTGTAAATAACTTTTTCAATACTCGCTAAGCAGTTCATTTCTGTAATCCAGTCATCAGAGTTTGATGAAATTTGGGATTTCCAACTTCTCAAGGTAATTTATTTGCATATTGAAGCACTCCTGAATAAAACCTTTTTTTCTGACAAAGAAAGGTCCGCAAGTAAAGCACTACATCCCAAAACCATTGTTTTGAAACCCAAATCGATACTTTGATTCAGAACCCAGAGACACATAGTGCACACCTCTTGCCAAAAACCTCAGACTCGAACAGAATCCCAGAGTAAATGTTTTATACTGCCCATCTCATTTCTGCAACACCAACAAACATCTGAGTCTGACATACCCCTCTTTTTAAGTTGTTCTGGGCACCAATAAACTCTATTAAGAATTTTAATTTGTCTCGGGCGCTCACTCAAACTTATCGAGCAAAGCTTCACATTTGCACACATCTCAAGCCACATACCAGAAGTGATTTCACACCCCAGTCTTCTACTCCATTCATTCAATAGATTAGGATTCTCTTTATAGTTTACACCAATTTGATGATATACCCTGCTGGCAAGTGATTGATTCCCTATAGTGAACAGTTCCAAATGCACTGTCCCTTTACAGTTAACCTCACCAATACATCTTTTCAATTTCCTGTAATCCGAGACAGAGACATTATCAACATTGAAGTTTGCACGCAACTCCTCAAATTCAATCCACTTCTCATTCCTGTAAACATCAGTAATGCAATGAATTCCACTAACAAACCACTCCGGCCAGAACAAAGTCCCACCACCGTCCGTAATAGCTTTATTCAGCCAGACAGAGGCATCAGGCGACTTCAGAGCTATCCAACCACACATATCATAAATACTTTTCCACACGCCCCTTAGGAACTCAGTCAAGGGACATCTCTTACCATGCCTGTTGACAGTCGTAAAAACTGCTCTCGGGGCAAGAGGGCCCATCATGCTTGTTTCCGCCACAGCCCATTCACCAGGGGAATCCCCCAGAAAGGGAAGGAAAAATTGGCATGAGAACGCCAAATGGTACGCCTTAAAATTTGGAACCATGAGCCCTCCCTTTTCAACAGGAAGTTAATGCTTCCAAAGCTTAAGTCTTGGAGGCTTCACATCCCAAATAAAGGATTGTAGAATGCTATCAATCAATCTCCAATAATATTGACTAATTTTCAGGGGGAGCACACTCAAAATGTAATTGATTTTTGACGTGACATTCATCTTTAAAGCATTTACCTTGCCCCACAGAGATACATTCAAAACCGACCACCTTTGGGTACTCAATTTCAGTTCCCTGCAGGTCTCCCCCATATTTTCCTCAACCTTATCGCTCACAGCCAGAGTCAACCAAACACCCAGATACTTTATTTTTTCCATGCAGCATTGAAATCCACAGTTAGTCACCAAAGACTTATCAGAACATGCAGTAAGTAACTGGCAGAACCTCAGACTTTGACCAATTAATTTTATACCCGGCCACTTCATGAAACCGATCAAGTGTGCTCATCAGTGATGGTAACGATATTTCCAAATCCCGCAAAATTAACAAAAGATCATCTGCGTAAAACCATGTTTTTTGTAAAACCCCGCTAAAGGAAATGACCTTTAAGCTCAAATCACACCTTAAAGCAATAGCAAGAGGTTCAATGGCCAGGACAAACAGTAATGATGATAATGGGCAGCCTTGCCTAGTACCCCTCCGCAGGTCAAAAGATTCTGATAACAAACCATTCATCTTAACATTTGCCATGGGATGAGCATACAAAAGGGCAACCCACAAGATGTATTCTTCTCCCAGATTCATAGCACGTAAGACCGTAAACAAATATTGCCAGTTAACTCAGTCGAATGCCTTTTCAGCATCTAGAGAGAACACAACTACATCCTCATCAAGATTAGATTCTGGGCTTGTGACAAGGTCAGCAACAGATTCCGGATGTTGCTAGAAGTTCTACGACCCTTAACCAAGCCTGATTGATCTGTGTGCATAGGTTTCTGCATCAATTGTTCAATACGCAAAGCAAGCACTTTAGCCAAGATCTTATTGTCAGTATTTATCAAACTTATCGGCCGGTAACTAGAAGGTAGCTTACTGTCCTTACCTTTCTTCAGAAATACCGAAATGGTAGCATGGTTCGTAGACACCGGTAGTAAGCCAACTTCCTTAGATTCAATGAACATATCCTTCAAAAGACCCAAGGCCGCCTCAGGAAGAATCTTATAAAACTCAACCGGTAGTCCACCAGGACCAGGAGTTTTCCCAGAATTCAGCCTACTAATGGCAAACCTGATCTCATCAGTAGTCACCTGTCTGTTCAAACCTTCTCTCTCATCATTTGTGAGTTTTGGAACATTCAACTTGTTCAAGAAATGTTCACCTCAACCTGTCATACCAGATACATTCTCATTCAGGGCTGTATAGATCCTTAAAGACCGCATTAATCTCTTGCGGACTAAATGTGGTCACACCATTCTCTCCCTTTATTGAAGTTATAGCCCCCTCTGAGTGTTGTTGTCTCAGCCTGTAGGCAAGCCATCTGTCATATCTTTCTCTCCGTTCGAAGTAAGCACATTTGATCCTATATAAGTCTCTTTCAGCTCTCACATATAAAATATCATTCAATTCTTTCTTCAGTTTCTTCAATTCATTTCTCTTATCAATATCATTTGGATCATGCATTAGGTCACTTGTCATCTCAATAATATGGGCATCAGTTTCAGATCTCACTTTATCCATTTTCTTCTTTTTGCTACTGGATAAACCTAAAGCAAGAAGCCTCATTGTACACTTGAACGTATCCATCACAAAGTATTCAGCCTCACTCCTAAATTTCTCTAACAGGACATCATCATATAGAATCGAGGTATTCATTTTCCATTGAAATGATCTACAAATTCAAAGTTCAAAGCCAGAATCATAAATATAGGTGCATGATCAGTGACCGCAATAGAACCAATTCTGCTATTCATAAGATTCGCGGTCATTCCTCCTGCTGTTAATAACATGTCAAATCTTTCAAGTCAAAATCATTAACAAGAGCCTGAAACAAGCAATAATGCGTGTCTCTCCTCTGAAATGTCCTTTGTCCAGTGCGATCAACAGAAGGATCACAAACTAAATTGAAATCACCACCAAGTAAAATATTAGGAGAGTCCAAATCAAGCAAGAATTGCACCACATCCCTAAAGAAAGAGCCATCATCCATTGAGGGATCATAAATATTGCACAGTACATTCTTAACACCCTGTACATCCACCAAGAGTGTAACAACTCTACCTTCCTTATCAAGGCTTGTTCTCAATATTTTAATCGGAGAGCCCATCTGTGTATACTCCTTTTTGACTACTATTGTAATTTCCTACTGGTGAGTTCTGCGGCAGCCACTGACACATTATACACCAAGGATTGAAACAGCAAAATCATGATATATTCTTAGACACAGTCAGTGAAATTCACATTTGTGTGGACTGTCTGAAGAAAGAGTATGTGGTGGGGAAAGATGGTGAGTTTTCAGAATCCAGTGGCCAATACCTGCCTCAAAGGCTTTGGTTGCACCAAACATAGAATGTAAACTGTCCTCAGCATCCCAAGAAACAGAACTCCTAACTATGCCAAGTGAGGGGACACAAGCCAGTTTGAAGAATTGTTACATTTTTGTGGAAAACATGGTCAGTAATTGTGCATGGTCCATTGGTTCCCAGAAATGTCAGGCAGATATATCTGATAGAATTAGTTTCATATCCTATGACTGAATGATCATATAAAATAGATGTGAAGTAGGCTCTGTCTTGAGATATCAGATATCTAAAAAATGATTGTTCTACTCCTGGTAAATCAGAGAGGAATGGGCTGTAATCTATGGGGTTTTGCAGGCATCTGGTTCTCTTCAAGATTAGATGCTAAATTAGATGATTACATTAAACTCCATGGGTCACTATCTGACTTCTCGGGATTTAGGCATTTGTAGCTACATACTCCAATCAAGAGATCTCATCACACGTTCCTTCACCCTGGAGTGGGATATTACATTACTGATTTGTGGTTTTTACCTTTAGTCACACAGACTTTTTATCTAACCACTGCAATATTACAACAAGTGATCTACCTCTAGCCATGTATGGATGACTGATTGACACTTGCTCCATTTATGTCTCTAGTGAATCAACAATGTCACAATTCTTCTATGGCTCAGATTAATGATCAATTGGAAGAAGTCAAGAGTTCTCCTGTGATGGACTGGCCTACATGGATGTCTGGGTATTTCCCAATGGACCCAGTGCCATGGACCAGTTTTGTGAGTGCCCTATGTATTGCATTGCTATACAGTTCATGCAGAGTACTAATATGAAATGAATGCAACACTCTGCATACCTTACAGCAGCATGGGAATGCAGGGATCTGGTTATTTCTTGACAGGGGCTATCAGGCCACACTAATGCGCCCTCATTATGTGCAAGCACATGCTCTGGCATCATGTACATCCTGTGAGGACTGGCAGAAGGAGGTGGCCAGCTGCTGATAGCAGGGTCTAGATTTCTACGGTAGCTGATCCCCCTTTCAGCTGCCCTATTAGAGAAGGATACTTAATAGGCAAGTTAGTAAGTGCACAGAAAGATATATTTGAAAGACAGGTAAGCAGGATTTCATGATTTATATTATCTCGAGTGTTCTGTGGAAATGGGAAATACAATAGTATCATGCAATTATGACGAATTGCATTTTGCCTAGTAGAAGTACAAGGATGAGTATTGAATTGATATTTTATTTCTATCTCGCTCGTACACAAGTGTTTTAGAGCGTGACAAGGTAATGGTGGGGAACAGGGGAGAACAAAACAATGATCTTACTTGGACCAGTGGCATTGAGAACGCGCAAGTGCATGAGAGAGGGGGAGGGGAAAAGTGCATGGAAGGGGGAGAAGTGGAAAGTGCTGAGCAAAGGAGAAACAGATAAGTAATAATAAATAAATAAATAAATAAATAAATAAATAAATAAATAATAAAGTCAACAATCAGTGGTAGTGCAGCCAGCAATTGGCAAGTGCTGGGCTTAAGGCAGCAGACAGGATAGGTCTGATAAGTGCAGGAAGAAAAAGGGGGGACTGTAGGGGTACAGATACAGACCACACTGCAAGGTGTGGCCTGGAGGCAGCGTAGGAGGGTGGCAGGGTGAGCAGGTACCTGGGCCCGGCGGACAGAGGGTGGCCAGGTGCACGGTGCCAAGACAGAACAGATCAGCAGGGGAGAGGGGGAGCGAAGGCAGAAGCAAAGAGGAAGGTCTTGAGGTGCTTCCGTAACCAGAGATGGTTCTCCTCAAGTTTTAGAGTGAAGGGGAGGCTGTTCCAAGAGGAGGCCCCGGCCGAAGACAAAGATCTACCCCCTTTTTGTTTCTTTGAAAAATGACTGACCCTGAGGGAGTTAGAGGAGCGAAGAGCTTGAGAGGAGAGGTATTTGCACAGGGATAGCTGAAGGTATTTTGGACCCAGGCCCCACAAAGCCTTATGGACAATTCAGAGGGCTTTGAATTTAATCCTTGCATCTACTGGGAGACAATCGAGAGATTTTAGAGGTGGAGAGATACGATCCCAGGGCTTGAGGCCAAGGACAAGTCTTGCAGTCCTGTTCTGGATTAGTTGTCGAGGGCGGAGAGTAGAGGCAGGTAGATTTAGAAATAGGCTGTTACAATAGTCCAACCAAGATAGATCCAGAGCTTGGCAGACAGTGAGATTCTGGGGGAAGGAGAGGAAAGGCAGAGTACCACGGAGGAGGTGCAGTAGGAAGTTTGACTTTTTAGAGACAGCAGATATGTGGGCAGAGAAGGAAAGTGTGGTGTCAAAAATTACCCTGAGGTTCTTAGCCTCACAGGTGGCGGTAAGAGGAGGGTAAAGGGAGGCCGGTCAGAGATAGAGGGGAAAGGATGGTGAAGGTGTGCCGATGAGGAGGATCTCCGTCTTGCTGGCATTCAGACAAGGATCATTGGCGGCACACCAATCTTGAATGCCAGTTAGCCAATCAGAGATGAGAGAGGGAGAGGGGGTGGCCGAGGGCAGCCTCAAAATTTGTTGAGTGTCATCAGCATAGCACTGGAAATTTGAGTAGAAAATGGCAATGCAGTGGGCGAGAGTTGTGAGGTATTGGTTGAAAAGCCATGGCGAGTAGAGGCTAAAGCGCCATCTCAGCCCTCACACTTCTACAAACCAAGAGTGAACTCAATCACAAAGGTAAAACAGGCACTGTTAAGAGATATACCTTCTTTGCCTTTTGTGGTAACATGAGCCAAGGAAAGCTATACTCTCAAGAGATGTGTAAATACATGTGAAATAGTAGCAACCCAAACATCAAAGGTTAACACTCCAAAATAAAGGAATGTCCTTTCAAGGTTCTATAAAAGTATATATATCTTAATCAAACGTATGTTATGCAATAATAACTAAATAGAACACAATACAACCACTCGCCCCTGTATAAAGAATGTGCAAGATAGAAAGAAGCAGCACCCTGGGTAATGAGAGAGTGGAAGACAAGGCAATTACATACACAATGTTCAGAAAGGATATGTTCTTGAGGTGCAAAATGGATTAATGTAACCTAACCAGTCTCTATGGCCTAAAATAGCAAAGGGGCCAGTTATCAGGTAATAATACCTTTGCAGTGATTTGGCAGTTCAACAATGGAAAACAAAGCTTCTAGGTGCTATAGGGTGGTTCAATTTAATTTGAAATGTGACAGTTCCAGTAGGCCACCTGCAACCAGATGTCGAGGTGTAGTTGAACAGAAAAAGGCTGTGGAACGATGTGATGCTAGAACAATGCGGATAAACAGTGTTGAATGTGCTCAAATCATGGCACGCAGGGGTTCAACTGCTATACACAGGCAGGGGGGTGGTCACGCACTTGCACGCCCTTCAGCATGGTAAGGTCATGGGTACCAGTGCCGACGGGCGAGAGACAGGTCTTTCTCCAGCAGCAGCCCCCTAACCCTCCAATGTGCACTGGGGATGGTTAGGGGACAGAACGTGCTTCTGCCTTCAAATACATATCTTCAACTGGAAGACTTCAGAAAGGGCAGCTCTCACAGCAGAGTCCACACAAAATCTCCTTCAAGGGTGAAGTCCAGATAAAGTCAAAGTCTACATGTGATTAGACAAAAGCAAGCCTGCTTTAAGAGCCCAATTGATGTTCATGTTCTTGGAACAAACATCCTTTGCTTTTTGACATCAGACCCAAAGCACTTTGTGATAAATGAAGTTTTCAAGCCCTTCCGGCTTTTTTTCATGTTTTCAAGAGCTAGTGACATAGCGATGTAGGTCTCTCTAGGGGAACACTGCTTCCGTAGTCTACAACTGGGTAGACTAATTTATAGTGCAATTGCAAACTTATCACTAGGACTATCTGAGGCACTGATGGATGTGAGAAAATTAGAACAGATGCTAAAGAAGTGCTTATATGTCTTACAGGCTCACATAAAACAGAACGGAAACAGGTGGCCAAGATCACAGAAGCAACTTACAAAGAAGCATGGGGATTCATGCAACCACGCACTGAAAACGGCGTAGTTGAAAATAAATATACACAACTATTAGCTAAGCATATCCAAAATCCAGCTTACATACAAGTGTAGAAGCCTTAACAAAGAGTACAGTTTGGTAGAAGCATGCTCCACGGTGAATGACACGACCCTGTTGGTTTCTTTGCACAGTGCTTTGCAGTAGGACGGGAACCAGATTAAAGGGGAACCTACAGCACACATCCAGAAAAGCGGAGAAAGGAGATTGCTAAGTGTGATGCGAGGCAAGAAGCCGGATACACTTACACATAGACACTTATTGGAACGCCAGAACATAATGTACATAGAATTTTAGAAGATAAGATCAGCTTATACATATGCTTTTACTTTGTTTTTCAGGGTTACGTGATAACATGAGGTCCTGAAGAAGGTGGTTACATTTTCATTTTGCCGAAAAGTCAGACTAGCAGATGGGGTCATCGAGATCCCCTTCCAAGCCTTTTTCATCATAGGAGACATTTCATAAATGTATTCTCTGTGACACAGACCCTGTTGTATGTACTTTTTGTATTTTGGCACGCACTTGGGTGTTTAGAGTAATTAAAACTCAAGGTGGTAGCGAGGGGTGTATTCTCGTTTTCGTTCATATTGATGTTTTTATGATATTGTTTATTGAGAAAATGTTTGTCTTTTTGAAAAAAAATGATCTGTATAGTTCATTTTTGAAAAACTGGATCATTCGGAAATTATGTGCATATAAGACAAAGAAAGACTGTCTAAGAAGAAAAAAAAAACTAAACTTGTAAAAGGTAAAAGTACATCAACAAATAGTATAATTGGTTGTTTATATAGAGTTCCATGAACTTTTCTTCATTTATTGAAGTAAACTTAAAGAGAAATTGAAGGGAATAAAATAAACTGTTGTGGGGCATATCACTGTAAAATATATTAGGTCTAACCCATTATACCCAACACAGGGTTTTCCCTTATGTAAAGGTGTCAAATCCCGGCCAGGCCAACTCAGCCTTTCATCCTTGGGAGGTTGATGAATGAGTACCACCTTCAGTTGGGTGATATTGTATGTAAATATGTTCTCTGTAAAGTGCTTAGGCGAAAGAGCTATATAAATAACATATCATTACTTAATGTGTGCTATCGATCATTAACCTCTTTATGCTCATTCTGATTTGCCTCCGGGCCTCAACCTAGGTGCAAGACAGTTACACCTTTTAAAATGTACCCCCCCTCCCATGGATGTATTCCTGCAATGAACCCTTCAGTGTTTCATTCGGACTTAAACCACAGTCAGTCACTTTTTTTTCACATTTTAATATAGGAACATTTTTAATTATTATAAACAGAGCATTTGTCAAGTAAAGCACATTGACATTCCTATAGTCAACCATCACATTGCTCTTCACAAACTATTCAATAGTATACTGCACTTTTTCTTAGAAATACTTTGAAGCAGCTTATCCTTTACAAATAAATTGTATTAGAGTATTTCAGAAAGTGTCAGTTTTCCAATCTTCTTGATGACACATTCTGTTGTGACAAGTCGTATCTGTTTTTGATGGTCACATCTTCGAGTACACATTTCGATAGTGATATAAACACATAGATTTGGCCCTTTTTTAATGTGTTGCTCTGCAGGACGTTGCTGGACTGCACATTATCAGCAATGACTTTTCGTGTGCCTTTACAAGCTTGCTGTATACTCTTATGAGAAAGGAACAAAAAAGCACATTATTGAACAATATGTCGCTCTCTAAAAGTAATTCCATTTGTTACCTCACTAATATTTGTCCATATATCACGTGTATATAGTAAGGGTGTAGAGATGTTTCATTTAGCTCATGGATTAGTGCTCATTTCACCTTGTCGCTTCAAAATTGTAACGATATGTCTTTTCAAGATGCCCACTGGAGAAATGTATCATACAGTGCTAGTTTAGTCTAATGAACAGCAGACAAAAGCACACATTTGCAACATTTGCAACTTTTTCCACTGCACGGCCTTCATTCTATAGGGTTCTGTACATTTCAGCAAACCATAGAAACAGATTCTAAAGACCTAGATTCCCCTTGTTGTGCCGGTTAATTAAACAAAAGGAATAGCAAGCACAGTTCACAGACGAAAATAGCCTCCACCATGCTAATCATGGAGGCTGCGGTTGATGGGCTCCACTGTGCATGAATGTGTGAATGGTGGATATGCATTGCATGCAGCAGTGGAAGGCATGTTGACCCGGAGTCTGGTCAGATTGCCATATCTTTCACTTGGTGAGCGCACAACCCCATTAAGGGTCTTTTAACTTTGTTCCAGATTCTCAGTCTCATAAAAAATGAGTTTGTGAAAGAAACCATTGCTTTACAACAAATATATTTAAAAAGAATGTTGCTGTAAACTACTGCCCAAACTGCTTGATAGATACACCCCAAATGTTAATGAGGTTTGGGCTTCTGGTCTGCCTCACAATTGCTTTCATGTTTGAGGAAAACCTGTCCAGTGGTTTAAATCAATCATTCAATCAATCTGAAGTTCGTTCAGCAACATTCTGTAACACTGTACATATGTGACTACTTGATCACATAAATAAGATACATTTAAAAAAGCAAGAAAACTAAAAGTGCAGTATGAATCAACATTTGAATAGCCATACAAAATAATTAAAGCAACATCAATCACTACAAAGTAAAGCTTCTTTTCCATTCAACATGGCATAGCAATGTTTACAAAGCCACTGTTAGGTTTTTTTATCCGGCTCACAGAGCATATTGACAAGTCGATATTTGCAGATGTAACATATTTCACTGAATAAGATAGATTATGCATGGCATCTACAATTTGAATTCACTGAGGTCACTAACGTCCTCAAAATCATCTCTAGCCTAAAACCGTTAAGGTGCCAAGGTGACCCATGCCCACCGACTATCATTAAAGACTGTGCACCCCAACTCACGCCCTTCATCAACAAACTCATCAACACCTCATTTAAAAACAACAACGCCCCCAAGGACCTTAACAATGCCTAGGTATTACCACTGCTAAAAAAAACAACCCTCAACCCTAACATTCCCACAAACTACTGCCCAATAACGACAGTACCATTTCTACTAAAAATATTGGACAGAGTATCATACATCCAAATACAGAAATTCCTTGAAGCCAACAACATGCCTGGGTTGTGCCAGTCTGGATTCTGCCCGAAACATGGGATGGAAACATCACTCCTGGATTTAAAAATACAAATGGACGACCTTAACGATAAAGGGAAGCTAGCCCTTCTTCTTCTCCTGGACCCCTCGGCCGCATTTGATCTTGTGGACCACAATATCCTATGCAAACACATAACCTCATCAGCCCATTTTTGCACTAACGCTACCCAGTGGATCAAATCATTCCTCTTAGATAGAACAATGAAAATATTTTCCCTTTAAGCTGAATCACCTCCTACCTTTGTCTCGTGTGGAGTACCCCAAGGATTGCGTGTCCCCCCAACTTTGTATAATATCTTTACAAAGCCACTCTTTGACAGACTTGATGACCTGGGTGTCACCTATACCAACTATGCAGATGACACCCATATCCTCGTACCGATCACGGGGGACCACGACTCTGACTCTGCCACTCACAATGCCATTTACCTCACCATTCAAGCTTGGATGGAACATCACAGGCTGTGCCTAAACGGTGACAAGACTGAGTTGCTCCTCAGAGGATCCCAACTCAGACTTGCCAAACTTAATGATGACTTCAAATCCTTTGACATTGATGGTAACACCATCATAGTCTCCATTGAAGTAAGAACACTGGGTTTCTTCCTGGACTCGTCACTGACTCTGACTAAACAAGTAAATGCTACCACCTCAGCCACAATTTACACTTGTAAACTCATAAACGCATGCAGACTTCCTCTCACTCAACAGATGCATCACTCTGGCCAGAGTCTTAGTCCTGTCCTGACTCGATTACTACAACGCATAATATGTCGGCACAACAATACTCAACATCCATAAACTTCAGGTCCTTCAAAATAATGCCCTCAGAGCCGCGCTTAACATCCCTAGATGAGCGCATATATCCTCAACAAGACTAAGGGCCTTATTCCGGGATTGGTGGTAGTCATGGTGCTATTTGCACCATGACTGCCACCAATAATGGGTCCGGCACCGGTGTAGTTCAATGGGGACTTACCGGTGTAGTCCGACCCTTGAGGGACCGGTAAGTCCCCATTGAACATGCCATTCCCCATTCCCATTTGAGCCCCCATAGGGTTCAATGGGAATGGGGAGGGTGCTAATAACAGGCTCGTGACTTGCAAGCCCGTTATTAGCGGCCTGGTCCCTTAGCGAGACCCGTAAGGGACGTGTGGTCAGACCACACGTCCCTTGCAATTCCCGCTAAGGGACCTCGGAATTTGGTGATAGGGGATTACCGGCACCAGTCTCCTTACCGGTGCTAGTAATTCCTTACCGCCCACCTTCTAATGACCCCCTAAATCTCCATCTGCTACCGATAAAAGACGGAGTCACATTCAAAACACTAACTTTAATGCACAAATATCTCCACCGGGTGGCCCCCGCCTACCTTTAGGACAAACTCACAATACCACACGGCAGAAGACCTACAAGAACCCCATACCTTCACCTCCTCGCAACCCCTAGATTCAAACTACAACAAGCTGGTAGCAGTTGCTTCCCCATGATTGCCAGCAAACAATGGAACACCCTGCCAGTCCACGTTAGAGCACAAGAATCCTTTTGGCTATTCCGAAAACAACTCAAAACGCCCTTCTTCTCTCAATTTCTGGTTAATTATTGCCTCTACACCTCATCTGCTGATCTCATCGAACCCCTACCAGCCATCCTGTCCTCCCACATGTAACTATGGTAATGCTGTATTTATAATTGTAATGCATCTGAACTGTAAATACGGTGTCCTGTTTGTACGATGCCTTGCATATCTGTAACCTTGCAACAAATATAACTCTTTTCCCTGTAAGAAAGCTCGCAGATGCGTTCGGGCGTTGCATTCTATATAAGCATCAAAATAAATAAATACATAAATGGCCATTCATGTCCAATGCAGTGTTTATTTGTGCAGCCTTGTCACACAAATGACCCATGAAGTTTGATCTAATGTTCTGAGGGAAAATGACAAGTTTGATATTATCTGATATGATAAGTAATTTATAATATGCCTGTACACAAGTGTTTCAAGGTGTGACAAGACAAGGAAGTGGATACAAATGGAGGACAAAACAAACAATCTTACTAGGTCTTGTGTCATTCAGATTGTGCAACTGCAGGGGGACGGGAGAGGAGAAGTGCCAGGGGAGTGATAGGGAGAGTGCAATAAGCAAAGCTCAAGTAAGTGCTGCTGCGGTGGCCAGTTCCAAGTAAATACAAGGAGGTTGTAGACTGCCTGGTCCCCTTAAGGTTCTGAGGGAGGCCAGTTAACCAGTTAGTGCAGCAGACAAGAACATCAGCAAGGGGGAGAGAGAAAGCAGACACGAAAAGGAAAGTCTCGAGTTTCTTCTGGAAAATGTGGTTGTCCTGCTCAGGTTTGAAAGAAGCAGGGAGGCTGTTACAGAGGGCGGCACCAGACAAGGAGAGAGATCTACCCCCCCACTGCCTGGAGAAGTGTATGACCCTCAGATAGTAGGAGGTGGATGAGCAGAGGGCTTGAGACGGAAAGTGCTTAGGAAGAGACAGTTGAATGTAGTGTGGTCCCCAGCTCCAGAAAGCTTTGTGGACAATGCAGAGGTTCTTGAATCTGATCCCTTCAGCCACCGGGAGCCAGTGGAGTGATTTCAGGGCTGGAGAGATACGACTCCTGGGCTTGAGGCCAAGGGTATGTCTTGCAGTACTGTTCTGGATTAGTTGCAGAGGGCGAACAGTAGAGGCCAGCAGATTTGGAAAGAGGCTGTCACAGTAGCCCAGCCTAGCGAACCAGGGCTCTGGAGACAGTGAGGGGGGATGTGAGAATAGGAAGAATACCTCTGAGGAGGTGCAGCTGGTAGTGGGACTTCTTAGAGGTGTCCAAGATGTGATGAGAGAAAGAAAGGTTGGAGCGAAGATGACAAAGATGACACCAAGATTGTTTGCCTCACAGGAAGGTGCAGGTAGTGGGCCCAAGGAGTGTGGCCATAGTGAAAGAGGGAAAGCAGGAGCAGGGGTCGAAATGAGAAGTGTCTCAGTCTTACTGGCATTCAGGCAGAAATTGTTAGAGGCACACCATTCCCAAATCACAGATAGACAATCAGGAATGAGCAAGAGAGGAGGCTTAGGGGAGTCTGAAGGAGAGCTGAGTGTCATCCGCATAACACTGAAAGTTAGGAGAGAAGGTAGAGATGAGATGGGC
This sequence comes from Ambystoma mexicanum, assembly GCF_040938575.1. Classification (NCBI taxonomy): domain Eukaryota; kingdom Metazoa; phylum Chordata; class Amphibia; order Caudata; family Ambystomatidae; genus Ambystoma; species Ambystoma mexicanum. Next base: position 1,073,065,942 of record NC_090922.1, read on the forward strand.
CAGAGGTGCCAAGTAAAGGTTCAATAGCCAAAGTGAGAGGTTACAGCCCTGGGGAACACCACACATGGAGATAGAGGTGGGGGAGAGAAAGCACCCCAGTTGGACCTGGGAGGGTCGATCGGAGAGGAAGGAGGTTAACCAGACTAGGGCCTGATCCGTGATGCCCAGGTTGTCACAGAGAAGATTGATCGGATGCTGTGGTTGGCCATGTTGAAAGCAGAGGCAAGATTAAGGAGGATGAGGACAAAAGCAAGGCTAGAGGCGACATTTGAGAGCAAGACCTCACAGGTGTTCAGGAGAGCAGTGTACATGCTTCCGGCTGCTCTAAAGCAAGACTGATGGTCATTGAGACAACAAACAGATTTGGTATGGAGAGTAAGCTGGGAGATGGCCAGCTTTTCCAGGAGTTTGCCCACAAAAGGAGTGTTAGAGATCGGGCATTATGCTTCTTCAGGAGGGGGTGCACAAGGGAGTGATTTAGGGGGCAGGGGAAACTTCTTGTGGCAAAAGAGTTATCAAGAGGTTTAACTCAATTTTCATAGCTTGGGCTGATTTCTGCAATCACTCTTTTGCCACAGGAACATTATTATGGACTTATTAAGTAAAAAGGGTGCTGTGGTCAACTGCCATGGCATGAAGACACACTCTGAGAGGGCTCTTGACAGATCTGTTAATTGGATCAGTATTGGATCCTTATTCAGTACTTAAAGTTAAATGATACAGCTGGAAAGATGTGCCTTCTGAAGTAACGTTACCTGGTGCCCCGTCCTTACAGAAGTGCCTGAGACTCTACAGGGACCTGGCCTGCAGTTGTAGTCACTCAGAAACACAGAAGATGTGCGCAGGCCCAGCTGATGCAGACTGCGCAGCAGCGATGAAGGCGAGTACGAATGGCACAATGTGCACGCGGGAATTTAGATGTGCCTGGCCCACTGCAGATTGATTGCTGCAGCTCCCTCATGGAGAAACTCAACATCTCCAGTGGACAGTGCAGCACCAGAAACTAGGACACGTGCAGACTTGAAACCTGCCGCTGCAAAAAGGGAAGGATCAAAAAACAAGCCTTCTCTTCCTACACGGCAAGACCATGGAATCTCCTCCCTGTCATTATCAGACTTACCCCCATGCTCCTACAATTCAGAAAAGAACTTGAGACCCACCTTTTCATGGAGTCTCTCCACCTCAATACCTAGTCTATTACGTCACCCCCATGCCACCTGACTCGCTAGACACCGCCACCCTGTACGCTGTACCCAACCTATGTGCCGCTCTGTATCCTATCTCCTGGTGTATAGCTGTTCTGTTTTTACCTGCGAAAAGTGCTCTATTATGCATCTGTACTGTTGTATACCCCTGTAAAGCACTCCTTTGTGTATCTGTATTGTTGTATATTTCTGTAAAGTGCTCCATTGCTTTTCGAAGCCAGGTCCACGCTCAATAAATATAAAAATAATAATAATAATAATAGAATATGCAGGATCCCTGGGAGGCAGACTGTGTATGTGATCCAAAACCTCGGGAGGTGGGGCTGAGTGCACCGGGAGATGCAACGAGCTCCTGGATGGACTATTTCTGCTCTGGCGAATGGGATGGAGACCTGACATGGAAAGCACAAATAAGGTACAACTTTGACCGAGCCTGGGATCAGCTCCAGGATCATTATATCGGTTGCCTCCCGGGCCTATCCTGTCACCTGGGTGCTCTACACATAGCTGGGACAACACTTGATGCATACTGCACTGTGGGATCTGAGTGGATTGAACTGGAATTAACCTTATTGGTCTGTATTGAGGATAAGGGGATTTTTGGGCTTATGCCAGTCCCAAACCCTTCTAGCAGGTCAAAACAGACCCGGATGGATTCCTTTGCAAATAAACATCCCTGGAGGCCAGGCTACCCTTCTGCTATTGAGGTAAGTCATACACAACAATGCCCCTTCAAACCTTCAAGTGACACTCAGATCCTGAAGGCTATAGCATCTGTGAGGACTTCAGTGGAGATCAAAATTGATGAGGTTAAAATAGATGTTAACTTGGTGCAACAGGATGTGCAGTCACTCGCTGAAAGACTGGCAACGGCAGAGATCAATGTGCCTAAGACCATGCAAACAACGAAGAGCTACAGACTTTGGTGCAAGATTTGATTACAAAGATGAAGATGTTGGAGAACGGGGGCTGAATAAACTGGAGGGTGGGCATGTAGGAACACATCAGAATTCTGTGTCTCCCAGAGGAGGAAGAAGTTTGTGTCCCGACTAATGATGTGGAAAATCTACTGCTGGAAGAGATAGACCCTGGCACGATGAAAAAGGGGTTTACAGTTGAAAAGGGCGTATTGATTGCTATCGAAGAAACTGCCGTCTGGGGCTCCTCCAAATCCACTTATAGCAAAAATACTGAAATTCAAGGGCAGGGAGTGGATCCTGAGATTCTATAAGGAAAGTGGACACATCCAGAGAAAGGCTTCCACACTGGCTATCTACCCTGATTATACTTTACATGTCCAAAAGAGTCTCAACTTGTTTGTTCTGGCTAAAGAAGACACCACCAACAGGGGCTGACGTCTATGTTGATTTACCTGGCCAAGTTGAAGGTGCTGCATAATGCAAAATCCTACATATTCGATAATCCAGAGGAAGTGCAGCACTGGATGCATAATAATATAATGGTACAGCTACACGAAAAACATAAGGATAAGCGTTGATAGCCGGATATTCCCTGTTGCTTTAAGGGCCCTATCTGGGTGTGGGGCTGGTATCTGCCCCTGAATGCCTGGCCCATGTGCCTTTGATTTACCAAGCACACTGTTTGATCCTTTCATTTGTTCAGACTCCCGAACGGAAAGTGAACGTTAGTTATCAGTGACAATTGTGTACACAGACTATTGGTTGGTCCCCCCAAGAAGTTCTTCTGGACTTTGGGTGTGAGAGGTGTACACCGATGCCTATCGTGGCTCATGTTTTTAGGTGGAATGGTTATACATAGTTGCATAGTTGCTTGAATAGCATTGCACTATTGAGCTATGTTGTTGGTTTTACAGTGCTGCTGTTTTAGCCTTTTGACGGTGCTAACTGTATATATTCTGTTTTATATGTGGAAATGGAGAGAACTGGGGTGGGGAGGTGGAGAGCATTGATCAGAGAGTTTGGGGTGGTGTGGATGGGCTTCTGGCAGTTGCATCAAGATACTGCTCCCTTTTACACTTTGTTGAGCAAGTAAGAAGTCCAGGGAAACTGGCGTGCTGTTATGTGTGCTGCTACATGGCGAATTAAATTAATGTTGTGTCTTGGACTGTGAGGTGGCTGAATGGGTAGATTAAACATAATAGAGTTCTGACATGTTTGCGTAGTAAGCTGGTGGTGATTGCCCTTCTACAAGAGACCCACTTTTTGGACTCTAGAAAGATGTATCTTATTGTGAAATGGGGAGGTGTTGGATATGGGACCAATTCTTGCACATTTGCTAGGGGCATTTTAATTTGGGTAGCTGCTTCGGGGCCCTTCAGACTGCTGGAGACTTACACTGACCAGGAGGGTAGGACGGTTCTAGTCCACTGCTATGTGGAACATAGGGAAGTGTTTATAATTAATACATATGCCACCAATCACAATGCCTCTACTTTTTACCACACATTATATGCCAGACTGGTGCCATTCAGAGCTGCTATGTGGATTTGGGGCAGTGATTTTAACTGCACACTGGATGCGATATTGGATAGGTCCGATAACAAACATGTGCACCCTACTCTACCAGCGCAGATTTTACGTAAGGTACTGCCAGATCGTGACCTTGTAGGTGGTTGGAAGAAAGAGAATACTGAGCATAGAGTTACTCATAGTACTAATCACTGCATGAGGTCTTTAAGTGCATTAGTTAATTATTTACGGTATTAGAACATACACAAGAATTTCTACCCACTTATGATATGGGCAGAAGACTGTCAGATCATGCTCTTCTGCTTACTACGTGGCTAGTATGCACTTGCCCACCTCTTATTCCTACCTGGAAATGAAGAACAGAAATGTTGACTGATATGCCATTTAGAGACTACCCAGCAGACAAAAATCTTTGAGTCGAATGTGGGCAGTGTGGATAGTTGTGATATGCTATGGGAATCATTTAAGGTGGTGGTTAGGGGGGGGGCGTTTGCTGAGGCTGGCAGGGTTAGGAAGTCCCTATTGAAGGACTTGTTCAAGACTTAAGCCGACATATGCAAGGCTGAAAACACACCTGCATTGGATAGTGCTGTGGAACGAAGGCTGGTTGCTCTTAGACAAATGTGTATCAGAGCTTGGGAAACGCTTGGTAAATATGATTTGGGATTTTATACAGAAAAGTCTCATGAGCATGGGGACAAGATTGGTAGGTTACTTGCTTGGCTGTTTGATCGCTGTCACCTGTGACAGATTCGATAAAAGATGAAAGTGGGGAGGTTTGGAGATCTCGGTCGGAAATGTATGGGATTTCTCAGAGGCACTACGAGACCGTATAAGGAAGGGCTGGGCCCAATGACATGGATGAGGTATCCCAGATTGCATTGCCCTGATTGATGCAGGAACAAGTGAATTTACTGTACGTTCCACTGACAGAAGCGGAACTACATGTGTTTATATCCTCTCTGTAGTCTGGAAAGACAGTGGGAGGGGACGGCCTTCCAGCAGAGTTTCATGAGGTTTACAGTGGTACATTACTCCTGATACTGCTGGAGACATACCAGTCAGCCTTTGAGAGCGGGATCTTTATGCTTAGAATGTGTGAGTCTATGATCATTTTTATACTTAAACCAGAGAGACGTAGCACAGCTGTGATTCTTATAGGCCCCTTTTGTATGTGGAATCAAGATTGCAAAATCCTTATTCCATTATTCCCATGTAGACTGACAAAAGATGATCACCAAACTTATATATGTTCACCAGATGGTTTTTGTACCTGGTAGAAATACTTCACTGAATTTGACGATGATACAGTAAGTCATTGATAGAATTTGGAAGATGGAGGGAAATGATGCAGTGGCTTCTTTAGATGCTGTTAACACATTTGATTTGGTGTACTGGGAATGGCTGTATGCTGTGCTTAGATTTGTTGGTATTGGGGAAAGTTTCTTAAGGTGGGTCAGATTGATCTATACTGCACCCAAGGCTAGAGTACGGATGGGGAGAATAATTTCAGACGCTTGGGAGTTATGAAAGGACACAAGGCAGGGTTGCCCACTGTCCCTCTTGCTGTTTATTCTGGCTTTGAAACCATTGGCAGAGTACATTAGAGTGGAGTTTGCAATAGCGGGTATACAAGAAGATGACACTAAACATGTAATTACCATCAAGGCTGATCACATTCTTTTGTATGTCCAAAATCTGGAAGAAAACCTATCGTGAGACCAAGACAAGAAACAAGAATATTCTCTTTTTTATTTTCAACACAATATGATGAGTTAATGTCATTGCGTATGTCATGAAGAAAGAGGAATGGGTTCTGTACCCACTGAAACCAGTTGACAATGTTAAGGTTGAGGGCGATGACCTGATCCCCGAGACACACAATATTTGTTGTGAGCTCGGCTAAATTGCATCATTTTTTAGATAAGTGTAAAGACAGATAGACACTAAGCAATCCAGAAGTAGGATTGCATTTTAATACTTTCGAGGAATATATAAGACACACAATTTGCAAGTGACAAAAATAAAAAAGGAAAGAGTCGACTTCCAAATAGTGTGCACTAATTTTTGCATTTAGCGAAAGTAGTGAGAGAGGTTAGGGCGAGCTTCTTGTCTATCCCTCACACTAGATAGGCGTTACACCAGCGCTTTCTAGGGGTACAAATCACATGGAGGGATAGTAAGATTCTTTTTTAGGGACACTAAGTTATTTGTAGGGACCTGAGCAGTAGGATTAACTTTTGAATTAAGTGTTTCTGTCTATATTGTGTTACAGCTTGATACTCTCTGCCTGAGCTACAAGGAAGGAGGCCTACAACTGCCATACATTGAGCAATACTATCTTGCAGATTTGATATGATTTGATTGTTCATTTATATAAGAGGCAGGGAACATGGGAAAATACAGTGACATTCTTAAAGTCCTTGAAACAATACAGAATGTGAAAAAAAAGTATCGTAATAGGCCTGGCGACATTTACGATAGTGCAAGTGCATGGAACAGTTAAGGCAAAGAGGGAAGGAAAAAGAAGGAGAACAAAACAAGCAGTAACATTACTATGCCTGACGACAATTGATGTAGTGCATGAAGTATACAAGAGGAGGGGGAAGGTGGGGAGGGGGGTTTGGAGTGAGGGAGAAGGAGATGAACAAAACAAGCTACTGTCAAAATAGGTCAGAGACAAATTTAATAAAGCAGGGGTGGGCGTGGTCGGAGAAGACAAGGAGGGATTGAGGGGAGACAGACAAGCTGCTATCAAAAGTCACGGGACAAATGATAAGAGTAAGTGCTAAGGACAATGAAATATGGGGGTGGAAGAGGAGGGGAGGGCAGGGAGGCTGCGAAGCCAGGCAGCTATGATTACTATGCCTGACGGCAATTGGGATAGTGCCAGACTTAACAGGAAAAGGAAAAAGGAAAAGAAGGAGATAAGGGTGGGGACGCAAGGTGGCTGCAAAGACAGGCGCTATGGATTTACTATACCTTACGGCAGTTGAGGTAGTGGCGGAAATTAACAAGGAGCAGGCGGGGGGGAGTAGGAGAGGAGGGAGAATATAGTGGGGTGAGGAGTAGGAAGGAGGCAAAAGAAGGGGGATTCATGGAGGAGGGAGGGGGCAGACAGGCAGTTCACGGGGGGTAAGGGGGCCACACAGACCCTCACGGGGGCCATGGGGGCACACAGAAACAGGGGCAAGGGGGGCAAACAGACACTCATGGGGGGCATGGGGGGCACACAGACACTCACAGGGGCATGGGGGCACACAGACACTCAAAGGGGTTGGGGGGCACACAGACACTCACAGGGGCATGGGGCACACAGACACTCATGGGGGTAAGGGGAGCAAACAGACCCTTGCGAGGGGCAATGGGGGCACACAGACACTCATCGGGGGCACACAGACACTCACGGGGGCAAGGGGGGCAAACAAACCCTCATGGGGGCAAGGGGGCACACAGACACTCATGGGGGCACACAGACACTCACAGGGGCATGGGGGCACACAGACACTCATGGGGGGCATGGGGGTACACATGCACTCACAGGGACATGGGGGCACACAGACACTCATGGGGGTATGGGGGGCACACAGACTTTCATGGGGGGCACACAGACACTCACGGGGGCATGGAGGGCACACAGACACTCATGGGGGCACACAGACACTCATGGGGGGCACAAGACACTCACAGGGGCCTGGGGGGCACACAGACACTCATGGGGGGCACACAGACACTTACAGGGACATGGGGGCACACAGACACTCATGGGGGTCATGGCGGGCACACAGACACTCATGGGGGGCATACAGACACTCACAGGGCCATGGGGGGCACACAGACACTCACAGGGACATGGGGGGCACACAGACATGCATGGGGGCACACAGACATGCATGGGGGGCACACAGACACTCATGGGGGGCATGGGGGGCACACAGACACTCACAGGGGCAGGAGATCCCGCGTACCGTGGTGGACAGGGGTAGACAGGGCCTTCGTTGTGGGCCTTAGGTGGTGCGGCCGGCTCCCGCCTCCCGGTTGCAGCCATTGGCTAAAGGGGCCAATTGCAACCAATGGGAGAGGGGACAGGGGCTGGCCCACAAAGCAGGAAACAATTCAACATATTTTTGTTTTTACAGTACCAAAAAACGAACAAACAGCAATCTTGGAGGGCCTTGGCAAGGTGGCATTTAGCAGGGCAACACATGGAACAAAAGGTGCATGCAGCAATAAATGAGAGGGATGCATCATGCTGGACACAGCAGACACAGGATTGAATTGCACGATCGATTCATGCACATTCCAACCAGGATTTAAAGTCACTCACATTGCCACGCAAAGTCAATGGGCCTCATTACACGTTGTGCGGTAATGGAATACCGTTACCGGTAATGATTTACTGGTACCGTTAATTCCCTAAGCAAATCACGACCCGGACCCACCGCTATCTGCGCACCCGTTAATTACGGTGCCACTAATAGCGGCAAGGCCGCGGGCGCGCGACCCTCATGCCGGAATTAGCGCCATGGCGCTAATACCAGGCCATCACAAGCCATGCAGACATGGTATTAGCGGCATGTAAAACACCCAAAAACCCCTTACCGGCATGGCACTAATAACGGCATCGAAAAGCACCCGTTAAGAGACCTGAGCAGTGTACCCATCAACTACAGGTGGACACAATCAGCACAGGTGCATGCTATGGGGACAGGCAGCACAAAAGAGCACACCACACCCCTACCCACACCCCTTCCCACACCAAGATGGTCCCAATAGCAGCAGCATGACATGACAGCCTTGACTACATGATAGCAGTGCAGCACCTACAACAACAGCCAGCACCAGAGGTGAGCCGTAACAGGCACCCATTACCCACACCATACAGGCGAAGAAAGCCATCCACTGAGGAGGTGGCTCCTAACCCCTGTACGGAACCCACAGAACCATCAGGAAGAGGACAACAATATAGTACATCCTTCCAATGACAGTGCTCTGCTGCCTAAGCGGCCTGGGTGTGGCACTCCTGTACGGCCGTGTCAAAGTGGCAAAGACAACCATGGCATGTGTAGAGCATCACAAAATGTGCATATGATGGAATGTGCCTATGCCACTTGAAATTGACATGCAACCACCAGAAGAGTATGATGTGGCTGGGGATGAGTGCGGGTGGAATGCCCCAGCAGGACATGAAACAGGCAGTGCCAAGGAGGCACACGATGTGCACCAGCATCTGATTCTGTAATCTCATCATGCACCAAGGTGAAATAGCATGGACGTAGATGGGAATTGTTGCCCTGGTGCATGTTTCGAGGCCCACAAAGGTCCCTGTCCACAATGAATGACACATACACAATAATGGAGACCACGCTTGGGTTTCAAACTCTGAACAGTGTATATTGAACATATCGTGGTACTAAAGTGCATAACCCAAACTCCCAAAATACACCCTTACCCCCCCTCAACACACCCAAACACACCCTTACCCCCCTCCCCCCTCAACACTCCCATGTGAGTCTCATGACGTGAATGTGTCCATTGCCACATGTGGCACACGAATCCTGGTGGCCCTATTTGCCAGTGCCTGCATCGTCATCTGGTGGCTGTGAAGCTGTGCGCCGCAGGTTCCGCATAGACCGGCGCAGGGGACTAGTCTGGCGTGAACTCCCAGACGAGGAGGGGCCTGGTTCTTCCTGGGCCGGGAGTGGGCACCGACGCTCAATAGCGTCTGCTATGCGGTTCATGGCCTGCCGCAGTTGGGCCATTTCACTGCAGATTCGGCTGGTGCATGCCTCCATGCCCTCCCTTGTCTGCTGTGCAAGTGTAGCAATGTCCTCCCTCAGGCGGGCTGTCTCTGCCACATGTTGACCTACTAGGTCACTCATCTCGGTCTGCCTCTGGTAGATGGACGAGAGGTCATGTCGCATGGTGGGTGCTGGTGGGATGGCTGATGCACCTGGTCCCATTGCACTTGCATCAGGAGAGGATATCTGGGGGCTCCATATCCCTTCAGGGGTGGGTGAATCTCCATGACTACCCGGACCTGAGGAGTACCTCGGGCTTGCCAGTAAGGGGCTTGTTGGTCTGGGGCTCTGGCTATCAGCATCAATGGCAGGTGTGTCCTCCTCATCTGAAGGTGGGGCCGTGGCTGCTGCTGCCACCCGTTGAGCTGGTGGCAGCAGAGTGCATCCCCTCGATGCTGCCCTCACCTACTGGGAGACACACTTCCGTGGGTGCCACAACGGGCGCAGCCATGGCCTGTGGATGCGTGCAACTGGTGTTCCGGCTGCTTTTGTCCCTGTGGTCATGGACACTTGTCCTGGCTGCCCTTGTGGATGTGGCGGTGTCCCCTGTGGCATCCCTCCTTGCTTTTTTGCTGGATGTGAGAGCAGGTGTGGAAGTGCGTGCCTCCTCAGTGTCAGTGTGTGAACCTGCAAGGGTGAGAAATGTTGACAACCATCAGTAATGGGTCGACCTGCCTTGAGCAAAATGAATACCTCATGCCGTTCTATGCATTCCGGGCTCTTTAGTGTGGATGCAGGTAATGGGGATGTTGGGTGGGTCATGAATGAATGGGTCTGTGTTGTACGGGCATGTGGTGATGCATGCATGTCTGTTTGTGGCTGGAGCCACGGCATTCATATGGACACATGATTGGGGGGAACATCACACTTCACTGTGCATTGTTTGATGCATACACTCACCTCCATCGGACGAAACGGCCACGCCATGCTCCATTTGTCCAACTCCCTCAATGCATTCCACCCCGATGGTTGATGCACATGTCTCCTCCCACTCAGTGAGCTTGATTGGCGATTCACTGCCTCCTCCTGTGCCCGTAGCCATGTTGCGGTTCACGGATAGAATGTTCCGCACACGGAGCCGGAGGTCATCCCACCTCTTTCGGCAGTCTTTGACTGTGCGGGTTGTGGTGCTTACCGCGCTGACCTTGTGGGCTACCTCTTCCCAGATGGCCTTCTTCTTCACAATGGTCTCCCGACGCATGTCGTTGTTGAAGACAACATGAGCATTGTCTGCTAGTGTCTGCGTTAGCATGAGGAGCTCCTCCTTGCAAAATTTCTCCTTGCGTTGCCGCTCAGACGATTTCTTAACGGCCTTGGGCATCTTCACGGTGTCCTTGGTGTTTTTCCCAACGTGGTTCCTGGTAAGGTGTCCTGGATAAGGAGGATGGCAATGGATTGTGTTTTTAAAGATGGCCGCCGTGCTCTTTCCCGTTCCGGTGCGATGACGCTATTTCCGGTTCCGCAATATTCCGGAAACCGCTATTAGCGGTGACCGCTAATGGCGGTCACCGCTAATGGCGGTCACCGCTATTTGCGGAAACCGCTATTTGCATGTGGCGGCAGGTCGGAAGTGCTAACAGCGCTTTCGAGGATGCCGTTAAGGGACTTTTTGGGGAGTTTAGCGGCATGGCGGTAGGCTCATTACCGGCATGGCGGTAGGCTCGTGCCCGCCATTTCGTAATGGCATGCAATTTGCGGCCTCTTGCGAGGGCGGACACGCTAATTACGCCATGCCGGTAATTGCCGATTTTTACCGCCTACCATGTAATGAGGCCCAATGTGTGTCTATGGCGGTCATTACAACCTTGGTGCTAAGTGCACCAACTTTACCACCATGGTGTAAACTACGTTTACACCATGGTGGATGGCGGATTTACCGCCCCATTCCAAGGTGAGTGGGGCGGTAAATCCCCATTTCCCATTTTCCCTTCCCCATTCCCATTTTTGCCCCATAGGGCATAATGGGAGTGGGGAAGGCGCTAATTACGCCGCCGTAAATTACGGCGGCGTAATTAGCACCATGGCGGGTTAGCGCCATGGATTTTAACGCCTGCTAAAAGCAGGCGTTAAAATCAGAATCAGGCGTTAAGGGTTAACGGTGGCGTTAACCCTTAACGCCTGAGTTGTAATGAGGGCCAATGTGTGCAATGTGCGTGTTATACCTGAGACACCCTTCACTTCCCGAGTCATTCTGACCCCAAAAATATGTGTCATCTCATGTGCATTCTTTATCTTCAAAAGCACTATAATTCTGATTTTTGAAATACTGGCACCATTGATCAACCTATAATGTTATCTGTGCTCCGTTTGAGGGAGCAGGGGGTCTGATACCCCTCTACACACCCCACTCTGTTCGGTATTCAACCACTGCTCAATACACAACCACTACACCCAATGTCCGCCCTCTCCCATATAAAGTGTACCTTTACATCCTTATCTCAGTCAACTCCAGTTTGTTTCTTGGTGGCTGTCACATGAGCTCACCTTGGACATGATGCTAATGCACTCGGCCATACACCCCTTCACCCTAAAGAACGTCCTCTGGATAGACCGCCAGAAGATACTGGATTTTTGCATTTGGGATGGACATTATGGCATAGGGCTCTGAGATTATTCAAGGTAGGTAATCCCTACTCCCCCAAGGCTAGTGTGGCCAAGGTTTGCTGCATCATACTCAGTCGTGGCAAAGCTAGGCTGTACAGTTTATGGGACTACCTCCATGCAGTGACACCTGAGATCCAGCCACAAAGTAGCAGTTTGGAGGGTCGTCCCCATCAAACAGGGTGGTAGGTTGAGTTCCTGCTCAGCATCCTCTGCATCTCCTCCTGTCACCACAAGGGACACTCCTGTAGGACAGAGGATTCTTTAAGCAGCCTTGCAGGCCATACACACTGCAAAAGGTCACTGTTTTGTGCGCGTACTGCGATGCAATACTCTGCAGGGGTGAGCAGTTCCAGAGTGGATTCGAGGCTGCAGTCTGGGACATGAAGGAAAATGCCCTCTACCTCTTGAAGCGCACCCAACATCTTCCTCTCTCCATCTACCCTTTCTTATCCCTGCGGTTGGTGCACTTTCACTCCCTACCTAATCCTCACTTGTGTGGCATGTTTTAAAAAATAAAAATACACAAAACTGAAAAATAAAAATACACAAAAATGAAAAATAAAAAAGTGCTCTTTTCAGAGCCACCTTCTACAGTTTAAAAATAGAAGTGCCAATGAAATGGTGCAGGTCACTGGGCATTCCGAGAAGTCTGCGGACAGTGCAGTAGTCCGTGGACTTCTCAGAAATGTAGGGGTGATGCCATCAAAACATTGCATTCTTTTCTGGGAGAAAGTGGTGGCTCTGAAAAGAGCCTTTTTGGGGTCCCTCTGTTGTTTGTGAAAGTTTTGAAGTGGACAACACCAACTGCAAAAATGTTTGCTATAGTTGCAAAAAGGGCAGTAACTGATTTTGAATATTTCGCAAAAAAAAGCTGATTACCAGTATCAGTAAGATGGACTCCATCTCTGCGAAAAATGTTGGTGCTACGAAATTTAATATTTTCATTGTTGGAAGGAGAACATGCCAACATCTCTCAAAAAAAGGCGCAAACAGCCATGTTGACATTGCGCCTAACTTTCTCAATTTGCGGACCAAATGAAGAAGAGCGCAGCTACATCTGTCTCTGGGCAATGCAAGATAAAATTACTCTGGAGTTTGGAAACATGTCCATGACATTCCCAAGTGCCTCCTTCATCGCAAACCGCAATGAGATTCCAGTAACATGTCTTGAACTGTTCCCTCCACAACGAACAATAATAATGTCTGGATGATGCTGCGTTACCAAAGTGACACAAAGAGGAAGCAAATCCAGCCACCTCATGTCATGCACTCCATACCAGTACACATCCACATGAGAGAATCCAAGATGTTCACCCACTCCACAGTGCTCTGCATACACCTGCAATATATGTATCCACAAGTCCCTCAAAATCCATACACTCTGCCTCCTGAAAGACACAACCATAGCCATAGCCATCCACACTCCTCTCAGCAAACAGACCTTCTGCCACAGTCTCTCCTTGCACAACACACCCAGGAAACCTTATTGACCAATCCACTGGCCTCCACAGTCCCATTTCCATGCCTACCATAGTGAAAAGCCCCAGATGTGGCAAGTGTGATCCGCAAACTACCGCTTTGTCTGTGGACATATCATGCAATGCACGGGGGTGGGAAAAGAAATTTCAACCAGGGTAGGAGATGTCCTCTTTAGTGGTGGCTCTGAAAAGAGCCTTTTTTTTAAAGGTGCTTGAAAACAAACACCTTTTTATTTTGTATCTTTTTTGGGGGGGTTTCCCTCCTTTTCCTCCATACTGCCTTACAGCAACCTCTGTAAAGCATCCCTTACATTCTAACATGCCATCTGCAGTAAAATATTGCACACTAAGGGAGTCAATGTTGTCGTTGGAGAAAATGGACATCTCAGCATGCCGCAGAATGAAACCCATTCATCTATTCACAAAGCACCTTGCAACATTTTGCTGAGGATTGAAGACATGGGGGTTGTTCCATTGTGCTATTGGTAGCATTTCAGAAAAAAACACCTTTGCACTTGGGAAAAGCAGAATTAGTTCCTCCACCAACACGTTCAACACAGGAATCAAACTTGGGGGACTGATGTACCCCAAATTCTCTCCTCCACTGTGCACCACCAAAACATCAGGACTACCAAAAGTAGCCATGTTTCTACAAAGAGCAAGCAGTGCCTGCAAATTGCGACCAGACACACTCTACCATAAAGCCACCAGGACTGGAAAACAAACATATGTAGAAACACCTCTTGCCTTTGCATAACTCTCCGGATCAGAAACAAAGCAATCCATACAATAACTCCAGCCATCTTTACCACACAACCAACACAGCAATGAAAAAAAGTATTACCCTCCCTTCCTGTAAAGCACACCCTTAACACCTGTTTGACTAATCCCCACAGTACACTCCCATTTCCATGCCAGGCATGCTGAGAAGCCCTGGATGTAACACGTGTGATCCATGGACAACCACGGTGTCTGCGGACCCTGTAACACAGGGGCAGTCCTTCGTCCCTTTCCACTTGACACTTCGCAGCACTCTCTCATTGACTACTGGTAAGCAGTCTCACAACCATCCACCAATCATATCCAAGATCTATGCATATAACTCCAGCAACTCAGTACAACACTGCAGATGTACTGTTGAACACTTAGAGCACAGGCCTCCTATGATCCCAAGTACCTGCATTCAAAGATACTGCAAAACTCCCCAGGATTTCTACTTCCAGATCCATCCACATCTACATCCAGCAACACAAACTACAGGTATGCATATGTTTTGTAATGCAGATAGAAAAAGAAAACTACATGTAGGTTACCAGAGCTTAGCAAGTACATATATTCCATGCTTATGAACAGGGTGCCTGCCACTTGCCCTGCGTAACCTACCATATAGGCTCGATCTGGCTGCTAAGCAATCAACACCCGTATTACCAAACTAACATTGCCGCCAGGCGGAAGCCGTCTGCGGAGGAAGGCCAGGAGAAAGGCCCTGTTTGCCTCCTGTTCCCCTTTCTGCAAGCCATACTCTCTGATGCCGAATAAGTGCAGGAGCAGGTAAGCACCCTCACCTAACAGACTCCCACAGCCCCCATGTGCATAGTCTGCCCGGAGCACTATACCCCATGCGCCCTGAATAACTATTGATCTAAACAGTCACTCTCCCATCAATGCAGCCGTGGTCCCACTTCTCCATCATAGGTCTGTTATAGCGCACCGATCCACCCCATTGCACTCAATGGAAATTATTTTGAACTCTTGACTTTATGCTATGAACCATGCTCCATGTATTGCACATACTAACTGCTATAATGCTACTATTCAACTCTTATGTCTGTCAAATCATGGATAATATGTAAATATATTGGCTCTAATTTTCTACGCCATCTACCTGCCCTTGCTGAACTGCATAGGGTGTACTGGCCTACCTGCCTATAGTGAACTGCATAGTGTATATGCATAGTGTGTATAGTGTGCCCACATTGAACTGCATGGTGTGTACTGGCCTACCTGCCTATAGTGAACTGCATAGTGCGTATGCATAGTGTGTATAGTGTGCCCTCACTGAACCGCATAGTGTGTACTGGCCTACCATGACCACCCTCAACTCAGAAATGTATTAGCCTTCCATGCATATCCTGTACTACACATCCAGCTGCCCTGCCATCTGATTGTGGCTCACATGCTTCACTCAGCTTATACCTGCCCTGCCATTTGAGTATCTCACTTCACCACACCCTACAGAATGTACCTACCAGGCATCTTTTCAGCACTGCTGACAGTAATTCTCCACCTCATCCAGTCTGCAGGCCATCTAAGCTTTACCTCTAGCTCTGCCTCCATAGGCACCACTCCCCCCTCCATCATGCCTTATGTCTACCCTCCACCGCCCACCCCTACACTCATTTTGCCCCACCTCTCCACGCCATGTAGTCCATCCGTTAGAAATGCCAGACTTCATGCCAGACTACCAAAACTTTACAAGCCTCGTGCCAGAGACTCCACCCAGTCCAAACTGACTAACCGGACCCCACTTGTGCACCCGGCCATTCCCACCGACCATCACATGGACAGCCCCAAGCATAGCCCAACTAACACCACAACCAAGCATAAGGCTTGCAACACAGCCACCAGTCCCACCCGCACTAAAACTATTGCCCCACCCATAAGAGGCACCTTAATTAATGTGCAATCTGTAGTAGCACATGCCACAGATATAACAGACCTCATTCTAGTAGAAAAACTAGACTTTCTAGCCATCACTGAGTCCTGGCTCCATGCAGCCGCTGGACAGGCTCTTTCACTTGTTATTCCTGACGACTATACTATCCTACGAGCAGATAGAATTGAATCCAGAAGTGGAGGCCTTGCCATAATCGCCAAAACACACCTCAACATTAGACTTGACACCACAAACAACATCCCATCATGCAAATCACTCAGAGCTAAGCTGCCGCCCGCCAACTCCCAAACTATCACCATTTATTTATTCTACAGACCTCCCAGTCCTTTAGGCTCCTTCGAGAAATGCTTCACCACCATCCTCACCAACAACCTAAAAAATACCTCCCAGAGCATCATTTTAGGAGACTTTAACCTAGGCCTTAAAGACCCCAAAGACCCCCAGGCTACCATCATCAATAATACCCTATCTGTCACAGTTTACCCCCTTTCTCACCTGTTTTCGCTGCTTGATGGATGCCGTTGTAGAGGTTTTCTTCCTTATGGTTCGGGTCTTATACAAGCCCGCTCGGCTGTCTTCCGCTTCCAGTGTTCATTCAACTTCTTGTCCGGGATCGATAGTAAACTCCAGGAAATCCAGGAAAAGAAATAAGGAAAAGCACTCGGAGGCAAGTGCACGGATTCCAGGAGAAGGTTGGGTAAGAAGGAGAAGGGATAGAATGAAGCAAGGGTCCGGCAACCAGGAAAGCAACAAAGTTCTGAGAAAGCGAACTACGGAGCACACGTCTAGCCACAGCTAACAGTAGCATTGAGACGCGCGGAAGCGCGGCGGTGTGGCTATTTTATCGAGCGTGCTGCAATGAACGTGAAGGCTGGCAGGCAGCGTTCAGTGTTTGCGGCCATATTGGTAGTACAACAAAGTGCAAGCCCTGACGTGACAGGGACCAGGAGGCCCAGAAGATGCGTGTCCGATGGGTCATGACACTATCAGAATTAGGCTTTACCCAAAGAGTGACCACACCTACCCACAACAAAGGGAGAACCCTTGACTGGGTAGCAGACCATAACTGTGTGGCCTCCATCACCTCCAACTCCTCCCAACCATGGTCCGACCACCATCGCCTCCTCTTCACTCGCGAAGCCTCGTCCCCCATCAGCAATAATCCACTAGCCACAGCTATCCCTACGAGATCCGAGAAAAACATCACAGTGGAAAAACTCATCCCCCTCATTCTCCTGACTTTGAACCAATTCTCAGCTACCTCCAACCCTCACCACCTCATAGAAGGCTACAACAAAATTATGCGCTCAGCCTTAGATGCTATTGCACCACTAAAACTGAGAAAATGCAAACCAAAAAAACACCTGAACACTTGGTTCTCTACCCAGAGAAACGTAAAAAGGAACAAATCTGGAGACAATCTCCCACAGACGACAACAAACTGATCCTCAATAAAATAGCCTCCACCTATAAAAAAGAAATCCTAATCGTTAAACAAGAATCATATAATCAGAGAATATCACAAGCCAAATCCAGCACTAAAGAACTGTTTACTGCTGGAAACTCCTATCCTAGTCCCAGACACATGCATGAAAGACAAACAATGGTGCACAAGTGTCCAAAATGCCCTCTCTAACAAAGTCACAGGCCTACAAATCAAAATCAATAACAAGAAATAATCCCTTACTAACTCCACTAATGACAACACTCCCCCACCCCCTACACGCCAGAACCCTATACCCAATCCTCTCACCCACTTCATCTTCTCTAAAGTATCCACGTTAGAAGTGGAAAAAATCATCCTCGGCCTTAAACCATCAAATTGCCAAGGCGAACTTTGCCCCTCACAAATCATTAAAGATGTGGCAAGATACCTCTCACCATTCATTACCAAACTCATTAACGCCTCCTTCTCTTCAGGCATCATCCCCAATAATCTCAAAGAGTCTTGGGTTCTCCCCCTACTGAAAAAACCCTCCCTAAACCCTGCCATACCCACTAATTACAGACCCATCACCACCAACCCTTCCTGCTCAAAACATTAGATAAGACAGCCTATCTACAAATTCAAAAATACCTTGAACTTAACCATCTTCTAGGAATCTGGCAATCAGGCTTTAGACCCCAACATGGGACAGAAACTGCTCTCATCGATCTTAAGGCTCAAATCGACACCCTGAGAGATAATGGGAAAACTGCCTTACTGCTTCTTCTAGACCTCTCCGCAGCATTCGATCTAGTAGATCACAAAATCGTATGTAACCACCTAGACTCGGCAGCCCATTTCTCTCAAGAAGCCATCAATTGGATTGAGTCTTCCTGAGTAACAGATCTATGCATGTCTCCTCCACGTCAGCATCCGCTGACCCCATCCCCATCACTTGTGGGGTCCCCCAGGAATCATGTGTCTCCCCCACACTCTACAACGTATTCACGAAGCCCCTGCTTGATGATCTTGATGGTCTGGGTATCACCTACACTAATTATGCCAATGATACCCAGATCCTCCTCCCGTTGACGGGAGATTATAGCAAGGATTTGGCCTTGGTGAACAGGGTGTACCTCATCATCCAGGCATGGATGGCCTCCCACAGTCTATGCCTGAATGATGACAAGACTGAACTCATCATCCTCGGATCCACCCCAAACCTAAACAAATTGGATCACAACTATACCAGTTTTACTATAGATGGCAACCCTATTAAGGTAGCCAAGGAAGTGAAAACCTTAGGAATCTACCTAGACTCTTCCCTCTATTTCCACAAGCAGGTTAGCTCTATGGCCTCCTTTACAGCCTACACATGTAAGCTAATAAGAGCAGCCAAACCTTTCCTGTCCACCCAGAGCTGCATTACCCTAGCCAGAGCCCTTGTACTATCAAAACTGGACTATTGTAACGCCCTTTACGTAGGAACCAACAGATATGTTATAAATAAAATCCAGACACTGCAAAATAATGCACTCAGAGCAGCGCTTAGCATCTCCAAGAGAGAACACATTTCCAACGCGAGAAGAGCCCATAATTGGCTCACTACTACCGACAAAATCCTTCTCAAAGTAGCCTCCTTAACACACAAATGCCTCAACAATGCAGCCCCCCGATACTTAGCTGACAGAATAAAAAGATACACTCCCAACAGGCCCACTAGAACTGGCAATGCAAACCTGCTCGTAGCTCCCTGGTTCAAACGAACCAAAACGGGCGGCAACAGCTTCCAGGTGAAAGCAGCCCAACGCTGGAACTCACTGCCACCCTCCCTAAGGACACCTCAAATCTACCCCCACTTTAGAGGCAACTACATTCAGTGGATAAAGAACAATGACCAATAAATTACCTTGCCTTTGTAAATTATGTAAATATGTATAATTGTAAACTGCTTTCCACTGCATCTTTCACAACTGCCTTAACCCTGTACACTCTGTAAATTACTGTACAGCACTGTAACCAAGCTGAGAATAACCTTGCTGCTCCTGTGCCCTCTTACCCTCGGGTCAGGCGTGCAATACAAATGAATAAACATAAACAAATATAAACATATAGTCATACTGTCATTTGTACCATCTCCTCAAATCAACTGGCAGTTACTTACAATTCTGTTTGCTTTCACAGTCTTCATGTACTGCCCACTAGCATAACAGCTGCACACCACATATTTCAATTTCAGCATCAGTGCCTTTGATTTTCTTTATACCAAACCACATTGGGAACATTTCCAGAGCACATGCAAGTGCCATTTCTTATGCACAGAATCCACACAAAAAGGGAAACTGCATGTATATTATGAAAGCATGCCAAGCACATGCATTGCACAATTGACAAAAATACACCATTGGAGGAAAGCAAAGGAATGCATGTGTACATTGGAAACAGTGCTATCTGTAAATGTCAATACATAACTTCCACAACTGAAAAAAGAATTTCTGAATTCATGTAGTGAGCACCTATGTGTGAGAAACTTACCAACCTTCCACACACAGTAACATTCTCCTTTTCAATCTCTGCAGCTTTCTGCCCTTTTCTCACTCTACTATGACCTCCACTAATCCATTTAGTGCAAAAACATCTCACACACTTCAAAACTGCAGCCCCATAGAACACAGTGCAGCACTGGCCCCTATACAAACAATGCTAATACTCCCAAGTCCCGACTCGTATGCAGTGCTGTAAAATAGCACACGCAAACTAACTCTTCCGGTAAACAAATCCTCCAACATTCTAAACCAATGTGTTTTCCTACTGGAATTATTGTACCATTAACCCCCATACCCACTAACTTCCTTCTATTGCAATTGCAGTGAAGAACCGCCTGCTAAAAGCCAGTGATATCTATGCTGGAAGATACCACCCAGAAGAAAACTACTCTTCATATCCAGAAAAGTAAGTGCAGTACTGTTGTAGTGTTCTGCCTGTTACTCAGACAGTGCAGTGTTGTTGTATTGTAGCCTAGACAATGTTATCCAATTCCACAGCACTCGCTTCACCCTTACTCATTGCACCTTGCCAATGTCTTTACTTCTTCAAGCACATTACATTGTCATGCACACTGTCGTGAAGAATACCTTTCCCAAAGGAACAACACACACACATAGCACTACAACCTTCCCAACCAAAACTAACTGCACAATCACACTCCTCTATGTATACCTACCCTCATATTCAGACACGCATGCACAGTACACAGAAATACATTGCACATTTTCCAAAATCACACTTTCCTTTTTTCTCCAACAGACACAAGACAGTGCCTACCAAAAAGCAACTGTGTAGAAAACAACGCAGAACAAGAGCAGATTACAAATTGTCCTTCCACTTCTAGCAGACTTTGTACAAAAAGTTCTAACAAAACAGCTAATACAGTCACTAAGTAAAACAGAACCAGGTAGCAGGAACAAAAGTGTGACTTCTTTTTCAAAATGTAAAACTAAAAAAAAATGTATAAAATAAATGCAAGTTCCAGTAGTGCAAACACTACGTCTACCAACATAGCCACAATTAAGCATTCCAAAAAATGTATTTTACAAAAATGTACCACCATAGAATCCTTCAGAACCTTATAAAAACAGGGCAGAAATCACACTCCACACTTAAAATTTACGGCAGAAAACTGATCCTGACATGCTCCTCAAAAGGAAATTATTTGTATTAGTTTTAAACAGAATGAAACCACTAACAAAATTATTTAGTAAACTACAAAAAGTAATTCGCAACAGACACGATATCATCATAGATACCTTTGCAAATATCTGTGCAGATGAATGGATTCACACCACCAGCACTGAGCCATATTTCAATGAATAGGCATACAAACAAGAGCAAACAAACCAAATTGCCATACATAGGAGTGGGCGAGGTTATGAAAAGGTAGACAATACCATTGTGGAAGAAGAAACACTGATTGGAAGAATATCCCCAGCAAACTTACAATCAACTCTCCACTCCACTGAACCAATATGTCCTGTGTACAAATGGCTGTGCACATCAATGTGTAATGTGCAAAACAATCTTTCAAATCTTTGCAGCAGTTCCTCAAACAGTATGTGAAAGCCAAAGACAAATGAATAATTAAAATATTACAAACTATGGACTCCTGTCCAGTGCGCAAATACACAGGACTACGATGACATTCATTAGCCTGAATTTATGGACCTGCTTGCAAAAGCAGCTTCCACCACATCAAAATGTTAGCAACACACCATTCTACTACACACAGTCTCATTCAAAGACTGTACCATGCAAAAAGTCCTGCTTTAGCACTGGACCATTTAAATAACATTCTCCTACATGGTACATACAAAGACCTCCTCGAAGAAATAGACCACATCCAAAGCAAATATTTTCGAATTGAAGAGCACTTACAAAATCCTGTAACTTTAGAAAAGAGTAGCAACAACCTTGCAGATGTCAACTTTCTATTACACACGTACATTAAAGAAATAGCAAACGTTCTACTGAAGTACCAAATGAACTATGCGTGCGTTGCTGCAGAACATTTTATACAAAGAGCACCAAAACTTTAGATATAACGTACAAAATAGAAGACAAGGAGCAATCCAATGTTTCCAATTAACTCATAACAGAAAACAAATACAAATTACTAACCCCTCAATACTTTGCACATACTGCATTGCAAAACTTGACAATAATCAAATGCCTTCCTGTGCTGTCACTAATAATTTGGAAATATTCCCACTACCAAAACCACTCCAATAGCTTAATTTTTATGAGAGCATTATAATCCAAACAGTGCACCCATTTCAAGAGATAATATGCCTCCCTCTGAATTACTGAAAGGCATTTGTGGCAAAGTAGTTTATATGCCATTAGTTCTCAAAGAAAATGTAGACACTTTAGAAGTGCAACGCCCACTAGATCAATCTTTGATTATCCTAGTGAATGGTGTACCTACAAAAGACAAAAGAATTTGGCAGCAACTAGTAGACTTAAACAAAGTTAGAGAAGCCCTGCAATATCTTAAAAACAACAATGAATGCTACAAAGAAATAAATATTTAAGAAAACCTAAGAGAAAGCAGAGAAGTAATTCAGGATTCCTCATCAACTGGCCAGTTTGAACTTCTAGATCCTACTACAGCCTCCAATGCTTTAGTCCAATATACAGTTCACCCATTGCACTCCAAAGACACCATAGACGATTCACTAGAAATATACCATATGCAACAAGTCAAAGGATCTCCAATCAGCATATGGGAAAAAAGTGTAGAAGCACACGTCTTTCCTCTACTGTTTCCTACTGGAAAAGGAGGAAGGTGCGATGAAAGATGCACAAAAATAACAGCACCAGAATCCCGCTCTTTACGAATGTATTCTGAAGACCCCAGTTTCAGACAAAACGTTGAATACATATTCCACCTCCTCTTTGAAAGTGAACTAGCAAATCTATGTTACGGAGTTGCACAAACATCCAAAACAGGTTCCAATTTTCTAAACATGATGCTACGCAGCTACTTCAAAAGGTGCAAGAGAAAGATAAGGTTTTACATTCAAGTATTACAAATCTCTTGGCAAACATGCATGGTACAAGAAAATACTGATTCCAATGTCACACAGATGTACGATGTATGCTACGCAACCTTGGCCCACCCACATGGTTTGTCACTTTAAATTATGCAGAGTATTCATGGGAGACCTGCACGGTTTCCTATGCACAGCAAACAAAAATAAACCAGGATAACTCTGCTCTGAATAATTGCTTTATTGCCATGCTACGCATCATTTGTAATAAAAGAATTCCTCCCCTCGCAGAAGTGGAACCCTTATTTTGGAGAAAAGAATATCAAGCCAGAGGAGCACCACACATCCACATGCTTTTGTGCATTAAAGATGGTCCTAAATTTGGTCAGGAGAGTGATGCCACTGTTTTGCAGTTCAATCACCAATATATCACTTGTGAAATTCCTTCAGAAAGTAAACATAGTGACCTACATGCACACATTTTGCAGTTTCCAAGACACAAGTGTGGCAAGTATTGTCAGCACAAATGTAAAAACAAAGATAAATAGTACAACAAATGCTGCTTTGGTTTCCCTATACCAGTTCATAAAAAGGACAGGTAAACAGCTTCATGTCTTCTGTTAGACACAGTGTGAAAGGCAAATCTCCTAACAACACATACTGCATAAAAAGAACCAAAGCATCAAAGTATATCAATAATTACAATGCAATCATTGCCCTCCTATGGAATGCAAACATAGATGTGCAGTACATTGCAGACAATTCTACTGCAGTTGCACACTTTGTCACAGTCTACTTAGCCAAAGCAGAGAAAACAGAGCTGAGAGACCTCTGGGATAACATATCATCTGACAAAACACTGTCACAAAAATTGTACAGCTTTGGAATAAAAATGCTCTACCATAGAGAATGTGGCTGCTACAAAGCCACAGACCGTTTAACTGGCACTGCCCTGTATGGCAAATATGAAAACATTGCCTGGCTAAGCATTGGTCCTGCTGCATCCAGAAAAATAGTTCTCAAACCGTACCAAGACATAGATACAATGGCCAAAAATGATCCCAAAAGCCAGGACATTTTGAAAAACAACTTATTAGACACATACTACCCAAATAAGAGTTCTGCTTTGGAAAACATGTGCCTATACCACATAGCACAAAATGTCTCATACCAAAATAATATTAAACCAGATGAGAAAAAAGATAAATACATAGTCAAATGTTGTGACGCAGCCTGGTTAAACTTACCAAATACAGACTGATTAATCATATGAAACTATCATTAAAAACTCCTCAACTTAGAGAACTGTACTACATATCCCTACTCCAACCTTTTAAACCATGGAAAAAAGGAAGAAGATGTATTGGACACACATGCCTCCTATGAAGATGCTTTCAATGCAAGTGAATGCACTAAAACAGATATAAAGTTTACACAGTACAAAAACATGTTGGACAATGAATGCCAACACGAAGAAGAACTTCAAGCACAACTAAATGTAGAAACTCCTGAGAGAAGTCAACCTTCTCTTACAGGTAGCCAAGAACCACTTGGACAGCCACTCACAGCAAATGAGGAAGAATTAGCCATGACTGAAGTAGAAAACACCATGTATCACTATGAGCAATCTGCAGAAAACGTTGCTGTACTGAAATCACAACTAAACAATGAGCAGTGTAGCATTTTCCTAGAAGTAACTAAAGAAATTAAACATGAGGTGCAGCATGAAAATAAAACTTGTACCTGTCAAAACTATAAGCATGTCCTCCTGTATGTAAGTGGTCAAGCTGGTTCAGGCAAAACATTCTTAATCATAATCATCAGCAAATTCCTCAAACAATTGGCAAACAACAAGCTCTCATCTGTTGTAACTGCCCCCAGAGGTTTAGCAGCCTACAACATAGGTGGTGTTTCTTTACACTGATTGCTACTCCTTCCAATAGAACACCAAAACAAATCAGACTACTATAAACTTTCAGCAGAAGCTGCTATAGAGCTTTGCAGAGTTTTGAAATACATGAAAATGCTCCTAATAGATGAGGTAAGCATGGTCTCCAACCTAATGTTGGATTTGATTCACCTCAGATGGCAAGAGGTCCTTAAAACAGACTACGAAGAACTTTTTGGAGGAAAACATGTTATTGTTTTCGGAGATCTTCTTCAATTAACACCAGTGAAAGGTGAACCTATTTTTAAAACCTTAGGACACAAACTGTGCTGTAAAACACTTGGCAGCATACGAAATGTAAATCTCTGGTAACATTCCCAATACAGTGAAGTAACTGAAAACATACATCAGTCTGCAGACCTCACCTATTGCAACATTTTGAAAAGCATTTGGATTGGTGTGCTTTCTAAGAAAGCACAGTCTATCTTAAATAGCAGACGCATCCATGAGCTATACAGGCATAATACATGTGCTACTGATGTCATGGAACAATTAGCACACAAAAATGTAAACGGTGTGTCCTTAATGCCAACCCTAGCAAGCTGTGCACAATTCAATGAAACAATGTTAAAAAAAGAAATGCAACCACTAGTGCAAATTTACTTCACAGACAAACTGGACATGCATGGTATGACAGTACCTATGTGTCCACAAGCCACAGCATGACAAAATACCTTACAAACGCACTACAGCTGGTTTGGAGAAAATGTTAACATTGTGTCTAAACTGTAGAGTAATGCTAAAGCGTAAACTTGATGTGGAGCAAGGTTTAGTTAATGGAGCACTTGGTACAGTAGTTGGATTCCAGACATAGCCACGTGACAACAGCATTCAATTTGTCAATATTCACTTTGACAAACTTTTCGAAGTTAAATGGATAGGACGCTCAACATCCTGATTCCTTCTTTTCAAAGACATGTATGTACGCAGAGAATAGTTTTTAATATCTCTAGCATACGCTGTCACTATGCATAAATCACAAGGTCTAACCCTATATCAAGCATTGATTGAACTTGGCGGCACAGTCTTTAAAGAAGACATGAGTTACGTAGCACTTTCGCACCTATGTACACTTGAAGGACTATTTCTAGTCAATTTTGATGCAAGTAAAGTGAAGCCTGACATTCCTCGCATCGTAGAGTACAACAGACTATGTGCACTCTACACACTCCATCTCAAAATGTACCCTGTTCCTCAAAAATCCAAACTTTGTAAAAGAAAACTAGTGCAAACACAACTTATACATGATCTCCCAACCGTACCACCAAAGAAATTGAAAGCAGCTGAAGGTTGTACTGAAAAGCCAAATGCATACCCAACTGTACATAGAGAACTACCTCTTCAAACAAACCACATGGACTTCCATCAAATGATTCAAACACAGCACTGCCTGGTCCATTCAAATGTTCCACAGTACCACAATATTACTTCCAGCAGTCAAACTGCCAAAATCAACCTTCGGCAATCACAGCGCTACAAACATTCCCTCAACAACTTTCAAACTATCAACAGTTAGAATACGCCAACAGGTTTCTAACTGCCTCCACAATTCTACAATACTAGCGTGCAATACCACAGTACATAGAAAACATAAACATCAAGCAAACACATAAACAAATACTGCAAAAAAGAGGAATCAGATAAACAATTAGAATACGCCAACTGGTATCTAACTGCAACCATAGTACCACCACTTCCAAAAGGAAAATCATACACCATTTCAAATCCTCCTATTGCAACAGTGCTTATAACCAGAATACCACATAGATTTGCACCTTAAACATTGCTGTAAGTAGTGCACACGACACTGAAACAGAGTGTGCCACATAACAACAAATGAACGTAGAAGTTATTTTTTTATCCTGCATTGATTTTGTTTCCCACAGACCGAATGATTATGCAAGCAAACACAGGAACTGAGCACATTGCACAGTACACTTGTTTAAAGCATAGTACTTGTGAAGTACTAATTATGAGAGTCCACAAAGTCCCCAAATATCTGCAATGCAATGCAATACGACATTACAAAGTACCTACTCTAACATGTTATGTTTTCTTTTATCACAGACAATGAAACAACGATTTCTTCTGCATTTCCACACAACACAATATTCAAATCTGCTATTGCCGCTTGAACAATATTCTGCACTGCGTGCAAAAATGGAGCACAGGGCCTCAACAATACATACAGTGAGTATACCATTATTGCTGTCATACTTCTTTGTAATCTGCAAATTCCATTCTACACACATTTGCGCAATCCATATGCCAGTGTCACAATGTTGAGTGCATGGCTGTATTATGCTGCGGTGATTGTGGCCAGGCCCTAAACCCTTGGGTGTACGGCCTCTGGCAATGCACCCAAGAGTCTAGGTCCTGGCCACAACCACTGCAGTATAATCCAGCCATGCACACAAAAATATGCCCAGTGGCCACAACCCACACACATAAGGCAGCCACCTGAGGCCCTATCCACTTCAGTTCACATACTACTACACTACTTGCACCCACTGCACAGACTCTCATACACCCAAGAAACTCTGGGCAGTCCAATGAGCCAGCTGCCACATGCCCTATGCGCTTCTCCACACATACTATAATACTTCAACCAGTGGACAGGCTCTTGGATGCATGGCATCTGCCCATGCACCCAAGCGCCTGGTAGCTGGCCACGAACACCACAGCATAATACAACCTAGACAAACATCCTCATGTCATCTAGATTCCACTCCCCTAATAAAGCCTGCCTGCTGTCACCACATAAGTTGCTCACCTGAGGACCTACCCTTGAACTGCCGCGCAGACACCATGAACACAACACAGTCTTCTTCCACCTAAACAAATATATCATATGAACCATCTGTCAATCCCCCACCCTTTGCAGCCCCTCTACCCAACACCAAATGCCCCAAAACATGTTTTCCAGCTATTTTTGTCGCCGCACTATGAGCGGATATCCGCGGATGCAATATGGTGGGCGTTTCAGAAAAATGTGACGCCAATTACGCTTCACTCCAGCCAATCAGCAGGTGTGTTTGGTGTCCACGGACATGACATAGCCCTCCGGCCCAATCAGAGTCTAGTCCGCTGAGCGAACCAGGAAAGGGGTCTGTGGAGCAGAGCCAGATATCACTAATTATTTTAGACCTACATTTTGCTTGTTTTAAAAAACGCTACTGTACAGATATTTACCAAATTTACGAAAACATGCTTTCAGGACCAGGCCGTCGCTCCTGCTGCAAATTTGGTGAAAATCCGTCCAGTGGTCTGAGCTGTAGGCATGAGCCCCTTTTTTTTCCATTCAGTCAGTGGAAAAAAAATTGGAACCCCTGTATAACTCCCCCCCCTTGACAACACCTCACCAAACTTACCAAAAACTTTCAGAGCAGGCGATATACTTTTTTTTGCAAAGTTTGGTAAGGATTCGTCCAGGGGGAGCAAAGTGATAAGCTGTCCAAAAAGTGCTCTTCCTATGAGTTGAGCAATTTAACCATAACTAAACGGCCTCTACCGCAGGACGTGTAATTACATGGCCATGTAGTGGCCATGTAGTTATGGTTAAGTTGCTGTTTCCATAGGAAGAGCACTTTTTGGGTGGTTGGGTCACTCTGAATTTTCTTGCAAAGTTTGGTGAGGATTCGTCCAGGGGAGGCAAAGTTATAGGGGGGTTCCCAAAACTTTTTTTTTCCCATAGACATAATGGGAAAAAACTTTGCTCACGCCTACAGCCCAAACCGCTGGACGGATTTACACCAAATTAGCGGCAGGAGCGGCGGCTTGGTCCCGAAAGCGTGCTTTGCTTTATTTGGTGTAAATCCGTCGAGTAGTTTTTAAAAAAATGACAAAAATGTAAGTGAAAAAAAATAGTGATATCTGTGTTCGCTTCGCGGACACACTTCCCTGTTCGCTCCGAGGACAGGACGGTGATTGGGCCAGCAGCTTGCGTGATGTCCGCGGACATCTGACGTGCTCTCTCATTGGATGCGTGGAAGCGTGCAGTGCATCTGGCTTCAGAGACGCCCGCCATCTTTGTTCCTCGCATGAGAGGCTTTGTATCCCGCCTGCACAGTAAGTCCCCCACCCCCGCTCATGCCCGTGTCTGTCTCCTGTTCCTCCCACCTCTTGCCCCGTGTGTCTTTCTCCCTTACGCCCACCCCCCGCTCATGTCCGTATGTCTCTCACCACCTGCCGCCCACCCCCCGCTCATGCCCCGATGCCCCGTGTGTCTCTCCCCCTCCCGCTCACCCCCCGCTCATGCCCCGTGTGTCACTCCTGTTGCCCCCCACTACCCTGCTCATGCCCCATGTCTGTCTTCTGTACCCCCCACCCCCCGCTCATGCCCCGTGTCTGTCTCCTGTTCCCCCCACCCCCCGCTCATGCCCTGTGTCTGTCTCCTGTTGCCCCCCACCCCCCTCTCATGCCCCGTGTCTGTCTCCTGTTCTCCCCACCCCTCGCTCATGCTCCGTGTCTGTCTCCTGTTCCCCCCCACCCCCTGCTCATGCCCCGTGTCTGTCTCCTGTTGCCCTCACCCCCCGCTCATGCCCCATGTCTGTCTCCTGTTGCCCCCCACCCCCCGCTCCTGCCCTGTGTCTGTCTCCTGTTCCCCCCACCCCCCGCTCATGCCCTGTGTCTCTCTCCTGTTGCCCCCCACCCCCTGCTCATGCCCCGTGTCTGTCTCCTGTACCCCCCCACCCCCCGCTCATGCTCGTGTCTGTCTCCTGTACCCCCCCACCTCCCCGCTCATGCCCCATGTCTGTCTCCTGTTGCCCCCCCTGCTCATGCCCCGTGTCTGTCTCCTGTTACCCCCACCCGCTCATGTCCCGTGTCTCTCTCCTGTTGCACCCCACCCCCCGCTCATGCCCCGTGTCTGTCTCCTGTACCCCCCCACCCCCCCGCTCATGTCCCGTGTCTCTCTCCTGTTGCCCCCCACCCCCCGCTCATGCCCCGTGTCTGTCTCCTGTACCCCCCCACCCCCCGCTCATGCCCCATGTCTCTCTCCTGTTGCCCCCACTACCCCGCTCATGCCCCGTGTCTGTCCTCTGTACCCCCATCCCCCGCTCATGCCCCGTGTCTGTCTCCTGTTGCCCCCCACCCCCTGCTCATGCCCCGTGTCTGTCTCCTGTTGCCCCCCACCCCCTGCTCATGCCCCGTGTCTCCCTCGTGTTCCCCCCACCCCCGCTCATGCCCCGTATTTCCCTCGTGTTACCCCCCGCCCCCCGCTCATGCTCCGTGTCTCCCTCGTGTTCCCCCCCACGCCCTGCTCATGCCCCTTGTCTCTCTCCTTTCCTCCCCACCCCCGCTCATGTTCCGTATGTGTCCTGTACCTCCCCGCTCATGCCCTGTGTCTCCCTCGTGTTCCTCCCCACCCCCTGCTCATACCCCGTGTCTCCCTCATGTTCCTCCCCACCCGCTGCTCAAGCCCCGTGTCTCTCTCGTGTTCCCCCCACCACCGCTCATGCCCTGTGTTTCCTTCCTTTTCCCCCCCACCCACTGCTCATGCCCCGTTTGTACCCTGTTCCCTCTCACCCCCCGCTCATGCCCATCTGTCTCCCCTGTGCCCCCCCAACCCCGCTCATGCGCCGTTGTGTTCTTTATACACCCCGCCTTCCCTTTCCATGGTGGCCATCTTGGTAAAAGATTTTCCTTCCTACACCGAGACGCCGCAGGCGTCCCGGCGTAGGAAGGAAAATCTTTTTGTTTTTTTTACCACCCGGCATTCCCACTTTGAGGACATAAGATGTTAGTGGTCTTCATCTATTGAAAAGGATGTTATGGTCACGTTGTACTAATAAAAACCTTTAAAATTTAGTAAAAAAAAAATGTTACAGGGACGTTATGGTTAAGTTGCACTAATAAAAACCTATGAAATTCAATTAAAAAACTTTGTTAAAGGGACGTTATGGTTAAGTTGCGCTACTAAAAACCTATGAAATTCAGGGAAAAAACTTTGTTAAAGGGACGTTATGGTTCAAAGTAAAACCGAAAAACCCCTGAAATTCGGCAGTTATGGTAAGATAAGCAACCATAACTCGCGCCGCCACCGTGCACTGCTAAGACTAACACCCAGGACATCAAAGATGACATCACAAATGACATTGATGACATCACTGATGACATCACATGTGCATTTACTTTTCATGAAAACTCTGTAGAAGGGATTCTTATTGTAATATTGACAAAAAAGTGTCAAGGATCATTGGAATAAATATCATGAGCTAATTAGTGCATTAAGGAATGTGTTGATATACATAGCATTCTATTATGAATTTCTATCCAGTATACTAAGCTATTCATGCAGAAACATAAGCAGTGTGTGCAGCATAAATGATGAAGGTGCAATATTCATAATCTTGCCATGTTGAATACTGAAATGATAACTGCTTTTTTATTAGAGTTTTGCATAATGTGAAAATAGCTAATAAAACCCAATTACTACATTATTGCATTACTGCACACCAAACACAAACAGACAAAAACACATACAAATAGAGCATATACAGGGAAAGTGAAGTAAACAAAAAAACAGCAGTATTAACCGACAATTTTCATAACGTAACTGATTATCTTCATGTACAGAAATGATTGCTCTGCTTCAAAGCTACTACTTCCCTATGTATAACTATCACATATTGTGACTAGACCCTAATGAAAGTAGTGTACGTGCAATGTGTACAAATATGAGCATATTCAGGGAAAGTACAGTAATAAAAAAACAACAGAACTATAACACAGTGTTGATAACCGTACTAATCATCTTCATACATAGAAAGCATTGTTGTCTTCCAAGTCTGTGTTTTCTCCCTTGTATATGGTTCATATGCTTTGAGTGGACCCTAAGTGAATTACTGTAAGAACATATTTGTAGTATAAGTCTACAAATAAAGTACTTTGTATTATAGTATAGTGAATTTTTAGTTCCTGATTGTAACTGGCCTAGATATATCAGTAAAGGAAAAAAGAGGGAGCCAGACATGTGATGTCATCAGTGATGTCATCAATGACATTTGGGATGTCATCTTTGATGTCCTGGGTGTTAGTCTTAGCAGTGCACGGTGGCGGCGCGAGTTATGGTTGCTTATCTTACCATAACTGCCGTATTTCAGGGGGTTTTCGGTTTTACTTTGAACCATAACGTCCCTTTAACAACGTTTTTTCACTGAATTTCATAGGTTTTTAGTAGCGCAACTTAACCATAACATCCCTTTAACAACGTTTTTTTACAGAATTTCATAGGTTTTTAGTAGCGCAACTTAACCATAACGTCCCTTTAACAAAGTTTTTTTACTGAATTTCATAGGTTTTTAGTAGCGCAACTTAACCATAACGTCCCTTTAACAAAGTTTTTTTACTGAATTTCATAGTTTTTTAGTAGCACAACTTAACAATAATAACTTTGACTTTATGTACATATAATATGGAACATAGTGAACCCTTTCTACTGAATTTGACAGTCCGCAGACATGTTTGGACAACAGTACCACCACCTCAAAACTCTGGGGAGGTATGTGTAATAGTTATATCATAACATAGGAACATTTAACAAATTCACAAAGCAGCACACATACAAAGTATATGTAGTAATACTTAAAAAATGTTACCCAAATATGTAACACATTAACCATTCAAGTAAATACAATATGTTTTAAAATGGAATATACCAAAAGAAGATAAAGTGGCTTCAACCATAATTACCTCACAGACGCTCCACAACCAACAGCAAGACCAGACGTATACACTACTGATTACATATCTCACCAGACATAGTAAGTGCACTTCTTTTTACTCATATATTTATAAACTTTCTATATTAGAAAAAAAAAACATATTACTTTTTTGTTTTCTCACAGAAATGTGTAGTACTCTCGACTGGCTAGAGGAGCATTTCCCACGAGAGGAAATGTTAGAAAATAGTCCACCTAATGGTACACACTTTACTATATAAACCAATTAATACATATTATTCTGTATACATTTAACATATACATTTTTTTTACTACAGACCATACAAAAATTCCAAGCATCTCACAACAACAATCAGAGGATATCACTCTACAGCAGATTAATCAAAAAATGGATGACCTTATGCAAAATTTTATGGGTTTGAAAAACGTTGTGGAAAATTATGTGAAACCCCCAACAGCATACCATTGTCCAAACTGCACTTGTCCCCCCTCACCCTATCCCACGCAGTTAACCCCAAACCCTGTCTATGGACCAAAGCGTTTCGATGAGCTTTCCTTCCCTTCTTCACCTGATCCCAGTTATCTAGAAATCCCTAATTCTCCTGTTTTTGTTTCCGTTTCTGCCCCACCTTCCCAGTCATAATTGTATATATATATGAAATAAAGTTACTTTTCTTATATTGTGTTGTAATTACTTTCAGTTCCTTGTGATAAAACCAATTTAGGTGTCCACGGACACCGCGGTTGTTCGAAAATGTTCGTAAAGAAACGAAAATGTGACTGTCCTGAGGACACTACATCTGTCCGTAATGTTCTCAAGTTGAAAATGTTCTAAGAACACTCGTAGTGTCCTGAAATGTTCGTAAATAAACGAAAATGGAGGTGTCCTTAAGAACACTATGCCTATTCGTAGTGTTCGATAGCAGACAGAAACTGTTCTAAGAACACTTGTGGTGTCCTGAATTGTTCGTAAATTAACGAAAATGGAGGTGTGCTTGAAACGCTATGTCTGTCCGTATTGTTAGCAAATAAATTAAACTGTGCTAAGAACAAACAGCTGTCCGTAACTGTTCGTTTTACATGTGACACACTTTTAATTAGTTCAGGACCCGAACACTGTCCGCAGAACATCAACACGCATGCGCAAAACAATGTCCGTACATTGGGTGTCCTGCGGACGACCGCTACCTTAGCGAACATGCTCACAAAACAATCATGTGACCGCGCCCACGCTCATCTCGTGGTCTAAATGCGGACACTGTTCGTGTCCCCGACCAGTTTAAAAGTACATTTCCAAGTAATCCACAATATTTCTCATTAAAAAATCACCATACCACAAATCCCACATACTAATCCTAACTTTCCACATAGTTTTTTGTGACTTTTTGTACCTTTTCTGATGTTCGATCTGTCTTGCGGACGGCGCACATGTCCGCGACCCGCGCACAAGCACCTCGATATAAGACCACGCCCTAGAGCGCATTCTCATTGTGTTTCTGACTATTCCACAGAGCACACTGCATTTTGCTGCATACTTTGCAGATTTTGAGATTTCCATCTCCAAGCCTATGACATCCATGACTCGACTATTACCACATGGTGCTACATCTGCCTCAGCACCACCCCAAACCCCCTTCACCACCACCATTTCCCCAAGGGCCTGAAGAGGGGAACAGGAGTGAGGATACAGAGGAGGAAGAAGAGAATGATGAGAATGAGGTAGAGGAAATCCCTACAACCCGCCCTCGGCGTGAATCTTGGGTGTGGCGGTTGTTTACCGTTCATGGAAACGGTCCTAAGTCTCATGCGAACCGTGTCACCTGTAATGAGTGCAAAATGGTACTCAGTTGCGGGAAGCATGGTTCGTATAGCTTTGGGACCACTACCATGAAGCGACACCTGCGCTCATTCCACACTGGGGCCAAGGTTGTACCTTGCGAGAAGCGTAGTAGGTTGATTGCCTCTACTTCATCCTCCGTTCCTGATCCTGTCACCACAAGGAACACCTCTGTGGGACAGCGTCTTCCTCAAGCTGCCTCACAGGCCATGCAGAATTCTGATGACCCTTACCTTTCGAGGGTCAGAGTTGTATGTGTGTACTGTGACACAGTACTCTGCAGGGGGGAACGACTTCGGCGTGCTTTGGAGACGATCGTCTCAGAGCACCAGAAGACCTGCTCACTACCCAAATAAAACCCACTCTATATCTTCCTATCTCAGCTTGCCCTTTCTTATCCCTGTGGTTGGTGTCCCCCTCCTTTTACCCTCCTTTCCCTTCTCTCCTAGTGTGTCGTGTATAAAAAAGAACAAAAAAAATACAAAATAACAAAAATAAAAAAAAAATAAGGCTCTTTTCAGAGCCGCCTTTCACAGTTAAAAAATAGAAGCGAAGATACATAAAGCATAGCCATTTCCATTTCGTGAAAGTCCGCGGACAGTCCGCGAACAGAAAAACAATGGCATTGCTACCCTATTGAAGCCAATGCATTTTTCTCTAACAGGAAGTGGTGGCTCTGAAAAGAGCCTTTGGGAGGTGTTTGAATGTAAAATATTTTAACTACGTAAGACGTACTTCAAAACGAATGCTGTATTTCTAAAAAAGGTCGCAATGCATTTTGTACATTTCTCTGAAAAATCTGATTGCCAGCATAAGTAAGATGGACTCCATCTTTGCGAAAAATGTATGTACTACGAAACAAAATATTTTCATTGTTAAAAGAGGACATGCCAAAATCTCTTAGGAAGGCACAAACAGCCTTATTAACATTACGCCTTGCTTTCTCCATTTGTGGACCACATGAGAAAGAACGAAGCCACACTTGTCTCTGCGCAATCCGTGAAAAAATGATTTTAGAGTTTGGAAACATGTCCATTATCTTCTGAAGTCCTTCTTTAATTTCAAATTACAAAGAAATTCCAGACACATGTCCTAAACTGTTCCTTCCACAATGAATTATAATTATGTCTGGATGTTCCTCTATCTTCAAAGTTGCACAGAGAGTTAGCAAGTCCAACCACTTCATTCCACGCACTCCATGCCAGTGCACTTCCACATGTGGGAATCCAAGATCTATAGATACTCCACAGCTTTCTGCATGCACCTTCAACCAATGAATCCACGAGTCTCCCAAAATCCATACAATCTGTGATTTGAAACACTCAGCCATAGCTATCTGTTCTTCTCTCTGCAAAAACAATATCTGAGAAAACCTCTCCTAGCACAACACACTCACTAAACTTTACTGACCAATCCCTTGCTTCATCCAATCTCATTTCCATACCTCCCCTCCCCAAATTCCCCAGATGTAATACGCGGTGTCCTAGAACTACCGCCATGTCCGCGAACGTATCGTAACATGTACAGCCCTTCTACCATTTCGATTTCACTCTCTGTGCCATTCCCTCATTGGATGTAGCTAAGCAATCACATGACCATCCACCAATCAAATCCAATAACCCTACATGTAACTGCATCATCATAGAGCAGCACTACAAATGTACGGTGTATCTCTCGGAGTACAAGTCTCATACCATTGACAACCACGATCTATGAGAAATACTATACAAATCTCCAACATTTCTACTTGCAGCTTGGTCCATATCCATATACATGAACAGAAAGTACAGGTATGCATATTTTCTACACAGTACATGAACACATTTTCTAACCGACTTTTACCTTCTATAATCTGAAAAATGAATGGACGATCATTGTTTCATTGTCCTAAAATGACCTGTCACTTACAAACCTTTATATTGTTTAATTTCTTCATACACACACACACACATGCAAATACTATTAAACTAATATTTTTGAAATAAAATATATACACGACATATAATCACACAAAATAACATACACACTCTATGATCAAATCTCAAACAATAATATTTGTACAAACACATAATTGGTTTTAATTTTTTCCGTTTATATAAGTACTTACATACATTTATATAGGACAAGCAGACTATGACATTCACTCACTGTTACGTGCAAAAGCAGGCTATGACACATAGCTCTCAACTCACACGCTTTTGGCGGGTGTCACCCGCTTAGTAAAGGACTGACTTACCCGCCAAGCCTCCTGCACGCCCATTCATTCCAATGGGCGTCTCACCCGCCAAAAACAAAATCAGGTGATTTCACCCGCCTTTGCGACACACATGGTTGAGAGCTATGATGACAATGACTCACTATTACATGAAAAAGCTTAGTTACAAAAATAGTGGTATACGTTGGTAGATTATGAATTCCACAAACTATAGTAAAGATATTTTCTTTCCTACTCTTAGCCATAATATAGTTTTAATGGTTTTCAGGAAGGCGCTGAAAATCTATGTCTAAAATGAAAACAGTGCTATATAGCAACCAAATTACTAATTTCTTTCTTTTACAATTCCAGTGACTCCCATTCTCCTGAATAGAAGCAGCCGATTTTGATTTACAAAGAACAACTAAGAAGCAAACTACTCATTTTTGAAAAAAAAGTAAGTAGATTGTTACCATAATATTTGATTTATAACTCACATGCACTGTTCGGTGCATTCATGGTATTTCTGTGCCTAAAAATAGAGATTCTGCACCATTCTGACCAAAAATCCCCCCCCCCGTCTTAAACAGTGATCTCCTGTCAGAATGGCCCTCAAATTCCTATTTTTCGGCACACAAATTACCCAACTCTGCCGCTAGAATGTAGATGTTGTAGAACAAACAACTGTTTTAATTGTATAGCTTTACCTATATTATTTATTCTTCTCCACACCACCGGCTTACTTTTTTCTGTCATCTGAACCCCAGTTTAGTAACACATTAATTGAAGAATACCCATCCCTGGTAGTTCAACTTCCCAATTCAGAATCACACACCATTACATACATCTTTATCATCTTACTAAAACAATCATGCACACAACACACATGCATTGCAGAAAACCCCAACCCATACCTTCTCTATTTTATTCAACAGACGCTAGAAAATGCCCACCAAAAAGCAACTCCGTAGAAAGGGACGCAGAAGTAGAGCAAATGAAAAGAAAAGTCTCCAACATAAACACCCATCTATAGCAGAATTTGTAAAAAACGTTGAAACACAACAGCTAATACAGTCATGTTGTGAAACAGAAGAAGTTTCTAGTGCAAAAACTTTGCCTCCTCTATCACAAAGTAAAACGACCCAAAAAACTATTAACAGAAAATCAACTATCACTACAAATAAAACGTCTTCTATAAATCTTGATATAGTACAGAGTAAGCATACCAAGAAAAGTATATTAGCCAAAATGTTCCGTCACAAAGTCCTTCAAAATCTGATAAAAACAGGAGAGAAACCAGGTTCAACACTTCAAACCTATCGTAGGAAAGTAATCTTAGAAGCGTTGATAGACAGTGCAATTCTTCTCAAAAGAAACTTATTTATTGTTGTGTTAAACAGAATTAAACCACTAACAAAACTAATAACTAAACTTCAAAAAAGACTTCTCAATAAACGAAATGTGAACAGAAATAACTTCTTAAATATCTGTGGAGGTGAATGGAGTCACACTACAAGCACAGAACCATACTTTAATGAAGAAGCGTACAAACAAAAGCAAACAAATACAATTGCCATACATAGCAGTGGTCGAGGTTATGAAAAAGTTAATAATACCATAATGGAACAAGAAGTACTCCTTACAAAAATATGCCCTGAAAACTTAGATTTACCCCTCCATTCGACTGAATCAGAACATCTAATTTACACATGGCCATGCACGTCAATGTGTAACATTCCCAAAAAAAGTTCAAATCTTTACGCCTATTCCTCAATCAATATGTGAAAAGCAAAGACAAAATCAAAATTAAAATACTGCAAAGTATGGATGCTTGTCCAGTACGCAAGCACACAGGACTGCAAGGACATTCGTTGGCCTGCATATCAGGAGCTACTTGCAAAACAACCTTCCATGATATCAAAAGGATATCAACACATCATGCAAGTATAAGAAATCTAGTTTATAAACTCTATTATGCAAAAAGTCCTGCTTTAGCACTAGCCAATTTAAATAACATTCTTCTACATGGTACACCAAAAGACCTACTAGAAGAAATCGAGTATGTACAGAAATAATATTTTGGAAATTAAACCCACTTACAAGATGAAATAGCTGTCAACCAACTCCGTAACAAATCTGCACATGGCAACCTTTCACTACAGACATACAAAAAAGAAATACTAAAATTTCAAAGCACTTCAGCTGAAGTACCAAACCACCTGTGTGTATGTTGCTGCGGAACGTGTTATAAAAGTAACACAAAAACTATAGACCTTTCATACAAAATAGAAGACAATGAAGATTCTAAATGGTTTGAATTAGCTCTCTACCTTATAGCAGAAAACAAATACGAAATAACTGACCCCATAATACTTTGCAGTTACTGCACTACCAAACTTGACAACAACCAAACTCCTTCACGTGCTATCTCAAATAACTTGGAATTACATCCACTACCAAAACTCCTTCAACAACTTAATTTATAAGAGAGCATCATAATTCAAACAGTTCATCCATTTCAAGCAATAATACGCCTTCAACCAAAAACTGCAAAATTACCTCCCTCTGAATTAGTGAAAGGTATTCGTGGAAAAGTAGTGTATTTACCATTAGATCTAAAAGAAAATGTGCACACTCTAGGAGTGCAACGTCCAATGCAACAATCTTTAATTATCTTGGTAAATGGAGTACCTACAAAAGACAAAAAAAATTGGCAACAACTAGTAGATTTACATAAAGTTAGAGAAGCCCTGCAATATCTCAAAGAGAATAATGATTATTACAAAGAAATTGATATCAAAGAAAACTTGAAAGATACAACTGAAATAATTCAAGAGACACAAGAAACTGGTCAATATGAGCTCCTAGATCCTGCTACAATAGCAAACACTTTCGACCATTATACAATTCACCCATTGCACTCTACTGACACCATAGAAGATGCACTGGAAATGTACCAAATGCGTCAAACAAAAGGATCACTAATCAGCATATGCGAAAAAAGTATAGAAGCACGTGCTTTTCCTCTACTCTTTCCTACTGGCAAAGGAGGAAGATACGATGATAGACCTGTTCAAATATCAGCATCAGAATATCGCTCATTACGAATGTATTCTGAAGATCCCAGATTTCGACAAAATGTGGAATACATATTCCACCTACTCTTTGAAAGTGAAATAGAAACTTTATGTTACAGAGTTGCACAATTATTAAAATCAGGATCACACTTTCAAAATATGACAGCCACACAATTATTACAAAAAGTTCAACAAAAAGATGAGGTTTTACAGACAAATCTTACAAATCTATTAGCAAATATGCGAGGTACTAAAGAGTACTGGTTTCGACGCCATGGAGATGTACGTTGTATGATCAGAAACCTTGGCCCACCCACTTGGTTTGTTACATTAAATTGCGCAGAATATGCATGGGAAGATTTACATGCTTTCCTACGCATATCAAATGAAAACAAAACAAACATAGATATACTAACACCTGGAGAACTTTGTTCTCAGGATCCTGTTAATGTTTCTAGATATTTTCACCATCGCTTCATTGCTATGCTACATTTTATTTGTAATAAAACTGTTCCTCCCCTTGGAGAAGTGCAACACTTCTTTTGGAGAAAAAAATACCAAGCCAGAGGAGCGCCACATGTCCACATGCTTTTATGGATTAAAGATGCTCCTAAATTTGGTCAAGACAGTGATGCCACTGTTTTACAGTTTATTGAAAAATATGTCACTTGTGAAATTCCGTCAGAATCCACAAATAGTGATCTTCATGCAAAAATCTTACAATTCCAAAGACACAAATGTGGCAAATATTGTCGTCGCAAATACAAAAACAAAGGGAAATACTACACCAAATGCCGATTTGGTTTCCCTAGACTAGTTACAAATACAGGTCAAGTGAACAACCTCATGTCTTCAGTTAGACATAGTGTTAAAGGTAAGTCACCTAAAAATACATATTGCATAAAAAGAAAAGAAGAAGAAAAATATATCAATGATTACAATGCAATCATTCCCCACTTGTGGAATGCAAACATAGATGTGCAGTACATTGCAGAAAATTCTACTGCAGTTGCACGATATGTCACAGCATACTTAACCAAATCAGAAAAGACAGAGCTCCAAGACCTCTGGAATGACCTGTCATCAGATAAAACAGTGTCTCAGAAATTATACAGCTGGGGAATAAAAATGCTATCCCATAGAGAATGTGAATCCTATGAAGCAGCTGATCGATT
Organism: Ambystoma mexicanum; assembly: GCF_040938575.1. Classification (NCBI taxonomy): domain Eukaryota; kingdom Metazoa; phylum Chordata; class Amphibia; order Caudata; family Ambystomatidae; genus Ambystoma; species Ambystoma mexicanum. The sequence goes on from NC_090922.1 coordinate 1,073,107,042, forward strand.
AACTGGTACTGCATTGTATGGTAAATCTGCAAATATAGTATGGCTAAGTCTTGGTCCAGCTAAATCTAGAAAAAGAGTTCTAAAATCATACGAAGATATAGAAACAATAGCCAAACATGATCCCAACAGCCAAGACATTTTAAAAAACAATTTATTGGACACATACTACCCAAACAGGAGTACCACTTTGGAAACCATGGGCCTCATTACGACCCAGGCGGTAAGTTACCGCCTGGGTCGTACCCTTACCACCATGGTGTAAACTACATTTACACCATGGTGGATGGCGGATTTACCGCCCCATTCCAAGGTGAGTGGGGCGGTAAATCCCCATTTCCCATTTTACCCTTCCCCATTCCCATTTGTGCCCCATAGGGCATAATGGGAGTGGGGAAGGTGCTAATTACGCCACCGTAAATTACGGTGGCGTAATTAGCACCATGGTCCCTTAGCGCCATGGATTTTAACGCCTGCAGAAAGCAGGCGTTAATATCACCATGCCGCTAACGGACCTTGTAATCAGGCGTTAAGGGTCGGCGCCGTTTACGGCGCCATTAACCCCTTAACGCCTGATTCGGAATGAGGCCCCATGTGTCTATACCACATAGCCCAAAACTACACATACAAAAATAATATAAAACCTGATGAGCAAAACCGTAAATACAAAGTGACAAACTGTGATGGCAGCTTAGTAAAACTCACCAAACCAAATTTAATTAATCATATCAAATTGTAATTAAAGACTCCTCAACATAAAGAAATATATTACATGTCCCTGCTACAACTCTTCAAACCATGGAGAAAAGAAGAAGAAATACTAGATACCTATGACTCATATGAAGACGCTTTCAAAGCCAATGAAAGCAGTATAACTGATGTAAACTTTGCACAGTACAAAACAATGTTGCACAGTGAACAGCAACACGAAGAGGAACTCCAGGCCCAACTAGATAAGGACACTCCTGACAGTAGTCAACCTTCTGTCACAGGAAGCCAAGAACCACTGGGAGAACCACTAATAACAAATGAGGCAGAATTAGCTATGATAGAAGTAGAAAACACCATGTGTCACTATGAAGATAAAGAAGACTTAACTACACTACAATCAAAACTAAACAATGAGCAACGTAGCATTTTTTAAGAAATAACAAAAGAAATTGCACATGGTGTGCAACATGAAAGCAAAGAATGCACCTGCCAAAATTACAAACCTATACTATTGTATGTCAGTGGTGAAGCTGGTTCTGGCAAAACATCCTAATCAAAATCATCAGTAAGTTCCTTCAACAATTGACAAACAACAAACTGTCAGCTGTTGTCACTGCCCCCACAGGTTTAGCTCCCTACAACATAGGTGGTGTCACTTTACACCGATTACTACTCCTGCCAGTAGAACACCAAAACAAGTTAGATTATTACAAACTTTCTGCAGAAGCTGCAATGGAAGTACGCAGAGTACTGAAACAAATGAAAATGCTACTAATAGATGAAGTGAGCATGTTGTCCAACCTAATGTTGGCTTTGAGTCATCTCAGATTACAAGAAATACTCATAACAAACTATGAAGAGCTATTTGCAGGAAAACACATCATTGTTTTCGGAGATCTTCTTCAATTGACACCTGTAAAAGGCAAGCCTATTTTTAAAACATTAGGACACAAACTCTGCCGTAAAACTGTTGGCAGCATTGGAAATGTCAACCTTTGGCAACATTTCCAATACAGAGAATTAACAGAAAACATGCGCCAATCTACAGATCTCACTTATGCCAACACCTTAAAAAGTATCAGAGTTGGTATACTTTCTAGAGAAGCAGAAGCAATATTGAAAACCCGGCACATTCATGCACTTTATGGTGATAATGCATGTGCTACAGATGTTATGGAACAATTAGCCTGCAAAAATGTCAATTGTATGGCCTTAATGCCAACTCTTGCAAGCTGTTTCAAATTCAATGAAATAATGTTAAGCAAAGAAATGCAACCAATTATGGAAATTAGCGCCACAGACAAAATAGATGTACATGGAATGACACTACCCATGTGTGACCAAGCCACAGCAAGACTAAATAGTTCAGAAAAATGAATCTCAAACACAGCAGGCTTGGAAAAGATATTAAAATTATCCTTAAATTGCAGAGTAATGCTTAAACGTAACCTTGACGTGGACCAAGGACTAGTTAATGGAGCACTGGGTACAGTTGTTGGCTTTCAAACATACCCATGTGACAACAAAATTCAGTTTGTCAATATTCACTTTGACAAACTTTCAGAAGTAAAAAGAATAGGATGCTCAACAGCTCGATTCCTTCTCTTCAAAGACATGTCTGTACGCAGAGAACAATTTTCTCTAACTCTTGCAAACGCAGTCACCATTCCTAAATCACAAGGTCTTACTCTAGACAAAGCAATGATAGACATTGGTAACACAGTCTTTAAAGAAGGCATGAGCTACGTAGCACTGTCACGCCTACGTACAATTGACGGTCTATTTCTAATAAACTTTAATGCAAGTAAAGTAAACGCTGATATTCCTTGCATTTTAGAATACAATAGACTTCGTTCACTATACATTCCCCATTTACAAACATATCCTATTCCACAAAATGGAAAATTTTCAAAAAGAAAACTAAATCAAACAGAAATGCAACAGGATGTCACTGCAAATCCTCAAAAGAGACTAAAAGAAACTAAAACTTCATCAAGTACCACAAGCAAAAAATAATCAATTAGGGAAAGTAAACCAGGTACTTCTTTAAAGAAGGAAGACAAACTCCAAAAAACTACCTGGACCATTTCAATTCTCAAATATAGTTGGTGTAAGTTGCTATGCAAATGTAGCAATGAATATTCTATTTCAATTACCACCAATTGTTGACAACATTTACTTACACAGTACAGACCCATTGTGTTTGCAAATGTTAGTACTTCACAGAAATGCAGCAAACAATCCTGACAACACGTATAGTGTTTTTGGAATAAGACGACAATTGGACTACTGTGCTGGAATGGTGAAATTCACTATAAACTCACAGGAAGATCCACAAGAATTTCTAATGTACTTACTATTAGTACTGGAAAACAAAAACATACCTATACATGAAATCTTCCAGAATTCATACATGTGGAAACATACATGCACTCTCTGCAACAATGTGACACAAGAACAAATCCCCAATGAGCGCTTTGTCTATATATCAATACCTAATTGTGAATCCGTTCCATTTCAGCAACTTGTACAAAATGCAAACCACGGTAGATTATGTTCTACCTGCAATTCGGATAATCGCTCCACGTTACTAATACAAACACATAATAAATACGTCATACTAATGCTTCTACGTTACAATGCAGATGGTACAAAAAACAACTGCAAGCTTACTGGATTCACACATGGTCAAATTTCACTTGGTAGGAAAACCTTCACAACAATAGGTATAATCTACCACGGAGGAGCCACAACCAACTCAGGGCACTACACTGCATATATATAAAAAAAATGTGGATGGTTTGAATGTAATGATAGTACCGTTATTCTAAAGCAGAGATTAACAGCTAATCTTACAAACGTGTATTTAATGTTCTTAAAACCAAAATTTGATAACTGAACTGTACTTAAACCTTAAGTACACTTGCAGTAAAAAAATATAAACTGTCACAATATTTCAAAACCTATCTAACTGCCCAAAGATTCTACAACAACTAATCAGATAAATTAATACCACTCAAATAGAGCAAAAAATAGACAGTTAGAATTACGCCAATTGGTATCTAACTGTCCCAAAATTTACAAATATGCAAACAGATAAATCAATACCACGAAATTATATCAAAACATAAACAGTTAGAATATGCCTACTGGTATCTAACTGGGCCAAAATTTTACAATATCCAAACAAATACCTAATATCTTACTGCTCACAAAAACTGGAACAATCCAATGCATAAAGCATTAGGCAGAAAGAACAAGTAAACGCGGAAACAAACAAATAAATAAACTGTAGCATAACAGAAAAAGGTATTTTTTTAATCCAACATGGATTTTTTTTCTCCCACAGACCCAATGATTTTAGCAACAAACACAGAGACTTTGCACATTGCACAGTACTCTGGTTTCTAATCTACTAAATATGTTTGTAATCTACTAAATATGAGGGTCAATAAAAAGAAGAAAATGTTGATTGTGCAATGTAATAAGTCATTATAAAATACTAATACTCACATGTTATTTTCTTTTATTACAGAAATGAAAGAGAAAAACATGGACTCCCGTTACTAAACTAAATAGTACGTATAACAAGATAAATACAACCATCGCAGCATATCACACCCATACAAGCTTATAACATTGTTACTTATGAATTAGTTTTTGACCCAAAGTTAAAAGCCACTATGGATGTGATATGCTGCGGTGGTTGTGGCCAGGGCATACACTCTTTCTATACCCTGGCCACAACCACCGCAGCATATCACACCCATAGATGCAAACATTGCAACCATTGTTATGTCCGCGGACAGGGGGAAGGTCCTAGGACACATTCAACTTGCCAGAGGACAATACAAACAGCGTCCTCAGGACACCCCCATTTTCATTATGTACGAACATATCTGGACACCGCAATTGTTCTTAAAACATTTTCACCTTGCCAACGAAGAATACAGACAACGTCTCCAGGACACCCCCTGCAAACATTCCAAGACCCCACGAGTGTTCTTAGAACACTTTCAAGTTGACACCGAATCCATTCTGTTTATTTACGAACATTCCAGAACAGCCGTGTTGTCCGCAGACAAATCGAACACAACAAAAGCGTCTAGCACATAAATAAAATACAACTTTGAACCTATCTCATACTCCCCCATCCTCCCCAAAGACTTCTATACACCAACACACTCTACTAAATACACATTTTGAACAAACTTTCACCGCGCTGTCCGCGGACGTCCGCAAATGCAAGATGGCGGGTGCGACAGAAAATCTGACGCGCATCACGCACCACGCCGCCCAATCAGCGAACACGTTGCATGTCCGTGGACATGACGCAAGCCGCTGGGCCAATTGGGGTGCTGTCCGCGGAGCGAACAGGGAAGTCCGTCCGCGAAGCGAACACAGATATCACTAATTTTTGTGCCTTATATTTTGGTCATTTTCTTAAAAACTACTGGACGGATTTACACCAAATTTGCAAAAGCACGCTTTCGGGACCAGGCCGCTGCTCCTGCCGCAAATTTGGTGTAAATCCGTCCAGCGGTTCGGGCTGTAGTCGTGCGCAAAGTTTTTTCCCATTCAGTCTATGGGGAAAAAAAAAGTTTCGGGACCCCCCCTATAACTTTTCCCCCTCTGGACGAATCCTCACCAACCTTTGCAAAAAAATACAGAGTGGGCCATATACTTTTTTTTCAAAGTTTGGTGAGGATTCAGGGGGAGCGAAGTTATAAGCCGCCCAAAAAGTGCTCTTCCTATGGAAACACCAAATTAACCATAACTACTTGGCCGCTATTGTTTTTGTTTTTACAAATTGAAGCTCCTGGGCTGTGGCCAGTGCCATGTGGCTCTTTGCCTGAAGATAGCTCAGGGGTTGAGCGCTAGTTGCTGTGATGTGTGTGTGATCTGCAGGTTGCATGTTTGAATCCAGGCAAGGTCAACTCAGCCTTGCATCCTTCTGAGGTTGATAAATGAGTACCAACACAGGTTTGGTGATATTGTATGTATATTTGTTCTATATAAAGCGCTTAAGGGTAAGTGCTATATAATAACACATCATTATCATTTTGCCCTGGACATCTGCTTGCATTAACAGTAATTTGGTATTATGGGCATATACACACTGATATTAATGATACATATGGTGATCCATTCTTATATGAAATGTATATCACATTACATTGATATTGTAACCATATTTTTCATAGTGTACTTAGGAACACTGCTTTGTGTTTTGTTAAGGGGTGAAAGGTTGTGTTCCATCGCTTCCCGTGATGTCACTTTGGGGTGGGGTCAACTGATATCACTTCATGTGATGTCATCAGAGGTCACAGGGCTTGTGAAGCAACATCCACTACCGATGGAATTTTGGTGAAATTAGTTCCCTGCACCCTATCCTGCTCAAAGAATTCACTGCGCATGGCTGTATGCCATGCCAGTGGGCCCATTAGGTGGCTTTGAGGGTCCTAGGACATGGCTTTAGCACATTCGCCACTCAAAGCAGGAACTCATCTGGGATATAGGCCATGCCCAGTACACATATCAAGTGGCTGTGGGATTCCATTGCTAGAGCCAAAGTCTTTGCCCCAGTCTCTGCTCCAGTCTAGGAAGGTAAGGGCATGGCTTCGAGCCATGCCGTGCCCCACAAGGGGGCCACAAGGAATGCCAAATGCCCTCTTCCGGCTAAGGTAGAGCATACGTTGTGATAACTGTGCTTATCATTGGCTCCCAAGTTACCATGGTATTGGCTCAGATCATGCCCTTTGAGCTCATTTCGTAGCTCTAGGGCTCCTGAGCCAAGTACAAAGGCTGCAACAGAGTAAGGGCTGGTTTGCCAATTTCAGTGGAATAGTTATGGTCCTTTATTGTCAAAGCCTTTGGGGTTTGTTATTTTGCCTTGCAACCATAATGTCTCTTTAAGAATGCTTTTTGAAAGACTTTGCCTCATCACGCGTTATGCGGTAGCCGTTAAATGCAGCAGTAATGCTATTATTGCTGCATTTAAGGGTTTGCCGAATCACAAGTTTTGCCCTGCCAGGACGCATTCACTTCTAGCTCTGAGCTGGAGGTGAATGCGCCGGCACAGAGGGCATTTTTGGCGCTGTTAGGGGAATGGGGATGTACCGCCTTACCGCTACTCGTGATCTGGTGCTAATAGCACAGGGCCAAGTAGTGGTAATGCTATTTGCATTGCCGGTATCCCGTCAGAATTACCACCGGGACACCGCCAACCTGGTGATTAGTCTATAGTTTCAGAAGGAAATGTCAACAAAGTGCCCCTTCAAACTAATATTTAATTGAATTTCTTGGGGTCAAATCTATCATAACACCCCTGTGGTTATGTTGAATTGCACAGTGGAAAAACACTTTTTCTGATCCTTCTAACTTGGCAGCATTTGATGACAATGGAACAACAATTTAAAGAGAATAATTAGAATGTGTTCTCAGCCTGCCTTCTGCTATAGTTACATGAAGACTTGAGAGTGAGAGCATTCCATGAGGAACAGGAGCAGAATATCCTGGCAAGTGTAGGATTTGATTGTTCATCACTGTGAAGGCACAGAGTTCCAGGATTAAAAGAAGATTTGCCTGTGGTATATGGACTTTAAAAGGTGCAGCACTTGGCACCCCATAACAAAATTGGAGTTTTATATCTGAAGGGCAAACAGGACAATTGTTTAGTATATATGTGCATCTTGTGGACCCCTGTCTCCCTCAGTGTACTACACCAATTCCCCACACTTTCATTGGAGCCACAGTCAGCGCAATGGTGGAACTATCTATCCTGTTCCATACTTGACATGTTGGACAAATTGCTTAGGTGAATTCTCAGAATGTTTCTCCTTCACCCAAATAATATGGACGCGGGCTAAATTCAAACGTTTACAAGTTTCTAGGTGCAGTAATGGAACATGGGTTGTATCTGCAAGTATTCAGAATCCTTAGTTAAATGTCTATGGATTTAAACGTTTTTGTTTTTGAAGTTGTTGTACAGATTATGCAACAAAAGAGCATTCTGACAAGAGAATGCCAGAAAGAAGTTTGGTATAGGGGGGCCGTTTGCTTTGGACCTATAACCAGAAAAAAAATGTTTGTAGCAGAACTCATTTTTCACAAATCTTGAACAATTCCTTTTAATTACAAAGGATGTCTCCATGACCATCAGTCTGGCTTCACAGCAGCCAGAAGCACGGAAACTGCTCTCCTGAACATCCATGAAAACCTGACCTCTAACCTTGATTCTAATCTCCCCTCTGTCATCATCTTACTCGATCTCTCCTCTGCCTTTGACACAGTCAAGCCATCCTGCTCAATTGTCTCCGTGATAACCTGGGTATCACTGACCAGGCCCTGGCCTGGCTGACCTCGTTCCTCTCTGATCGGCCCTCCCAAGTCCAACTTGGGTCCTTCCTTTCCTCTATCTCACTCTCTACCTGTGGTGTTCCCAAGGGGTCTAACCTCTCTCCCTGGCTGTGCTCTAGCTTTCAGTGCAATGCGGATGACACTCAGCTCATTTTCAGGCTCCTCTCTGCCACCTCTTCTCCTTCTCTCATATCTGACTGTCTGTCTGCTATCCAGGAGTGGTGTGCCGCCAACGATCTCTGCCTTAATGCCAGTAAGACAGATATTCTCCTCATCAGCACGCCTGCACCCTCCTTTCCTGTCACTCTCTGGCAGACCTCCCTTGGTCCCTTTCTGCTCCCACCTGTGAGGCTAAGAACCTCGGGGGCATCTTCGACTCTACGCTCTTCTTTTCTCCTCACATCTCCGACGTCTCTAAGAAGTCAAATTACCAACTGCACCTCCACAGAGGTATTCTTCCTTTCTTCTCCTTCCCCAAGAAGTTCACTTTCTCTAGAGCTCTGGCTCTCTCTAGGCTGCACTACTGCAACAGCCTCTTTCTAAATCTTCCTGCTTCTACTCTCCACCATCTGCAACTCATCCAGAACGGGATTGCGATACTTGTGCTTGGCCTCAAGCCCAGGGATTGTATCTCTCCAGCACTGAAATCTCTGCATTGGCTCCCAGTGGCTGCAAGGATTAAGTTTAGGACCATCTGCATTGTCCACAAGGCCTTCTGGGGCCTGGGTCCTCCATACCTCCAACTCACTCTTTGCAGATACCTTCCTACTCAAGCTCTTCGCTCCTCCACCTCCAAATCATTCAGGGTCAGTTGCTTCTCAAAGCAACAAGGTGGTGGTAGATCTCTTTCTTCGGCGGGTGCCTCCCTCTGGAACAGCCTCCCTGCCTCTCTGAAATGTGAGGAGAACCATCTCTGGTTCCGGAAGCACCCCAAGACCTTCCTCTTTGCTTCTACCGTCTCTCTTACTCTCCACTGCTGATTTCCTGTCTGATACTGCACTGGTCACCTGGCTACCCTCGGATTCGGGCCCAAGTCCCTGACCAACCAGTTGCACACCCAAACTACCTCCTGGCAACCCTTGCACTTGGGTCTGCATCTGTAACCCGACAGTCCCCCTACTGGACACCTGCTTTCTGCACTTACCCTTGCACCTGCCACCTGCTGGCCGCACTTCTTGTTATTGTTTTGATCCCATGTACAGCACTGCCCCCTGCCCTTTCCCCTGCCACTTTTACCCTTTGCTCTCCTCTGCACGTGTACAATCTCAAAGTCACTTGGCCTAGTAGAATCGTTGTCTCTGTCCTCCATCTGTTCCCCCTTCCTTGCCTCGTCACGCCTTGAAACACTTGTGTATAGGTGTGATACAAATGTCATATCACATCATATCATGTCATATCATGACAAAGATGAGCATGGCATACACTGCAGGCAGCAAACATGGTGGGGGGTTGAGACGGGGCATGGGTTGCACTGGAGCTAATGGAAACCATTACTGTGTATTCACTGTTCGTTACTTGGGCCCTTTGTTTTTCCCAAAATTATTATTTATGTTTTCCCTGTCATTTTGGGAGGATTTGGGGTCAAAATCCAAGTATGAGCTTATTAAAATAAAATGATTGAAAAAAGCATTGTGAAGCGTATACAACAAAAAAACTTACAATAGATTTTTAAATATTTTTTAGAAAAATGTATACTATTTAGAAAATCAAAATGTTAGGAGTTGATAAAATGTTAGCATAGGCTTACTAAGATTACAAACAATGATCATGTGGTATACACAAATGATACATGCATAAAAGGTGGAGCCAAAGAACACAGTACGAGTAAGGCGAGCACTGCAGACACAACACAAATATGGCGAAGCAGGTGCATCATTTCAAATGAAGGAGAAAGGCTGCAGGAATTGAGAGGGTGGCGAGGAGAGATATGAGCTTGTCCTTTTCATCCCAGACCAGCAGAACCTTCGAGGAAGAAAGCCTAAGGCCACTAACAATAGCCTGAGTGTCTTGTAACAGATGTCAAAGGTACACAGGGCATGCTTATACCGATAAGCAAGACTGAAGGAAGCTCCCGCGCCCGTGGTACCGGCCTTGACTCCAGGAAAGCCAAAAGCCAAGCAGGTCATCACTGCTGGTGAGTTGAGGCGAGACCAGAATCGATACGAACCAGGCTGTGTTGAGTGAGAGAATCACAAAGTGGCAAGCTTGAAACAAGATTGATGAACTCTGTTAAGTAACTGTAACAATGATTGAATTGAAGGGGAAACCAGCTGCAGAGGGAAACCGGCACCACGTTGGTCCTAACTCGAGAGACTCTGGTCGAGCCCCAAATGAGAGAAACCGCAGATACCAGAAGGCCATAGAAGAGCCAGCGGAATCGGTCAAAGTGGTCATACTGAGGGTCAAGCAAAATCCCTGTGCAATCGAAAGGCTTTCATCTATGAACTGTGCAAAAGCAAGGGAAGTGAATCCCCTAGAAGAAGGAAACAAAGGAAGTGGATCCCACTATATGAGAAAGTAAGAGAAGTGAATCCCGCAATACAAGCAAATGTGAAATTGGCAAGAGTGAACCCGGTGGAGTGATGCTGATGAAAAGGGGGCAAGTCTCGAGTCCCATGAAACAGTGTATTGACAGGAGTGAACCCGGGGGAGGGATGTCCATTGTAACAGTTTGAAAAGAAATTAAGATTTGTGGAAAAGTGGTCTTATGAGCAAAGGAGCAGCTGTAGTGAACCCAGCAAAGGGGGGTTGAAAGTAAAAAAGGGTCGGCCCCCAGAAGAAGGGGACCCCGGGGTGAAGCCATCACCCCATGTGAAACTGTGAGAAACAATTGAGAAGGGGCAGCGCCTAGAAGAGGGGGACCCAGGGATGAACCCTCACCCACTGAACATTGGACATTAACATTCATTTGTTAGAGGAACCTCTGTTTTTGTTATTTCAACACGTCAGGTATACAAAGGCAGGAGACTTTCAAATAAAATGAGGCTTGGCCATCGGCGGCCCTGATAGCTGAAAGCTTGAGAGTTAAAAGCTGAACTGTCATCTCATGCTAGAAACGTTTGAGAGTGTATTGTGAGATCTGCCATTATAACTGTTGTCTTGTGCCGAGGAAGCCTGAGACTGTACTGTGCAGCAAGTTCACGTTTTACACAGTGTCCAAAAAGTGGGGAAGGGAGACCCAAGCTACTGCATCATGACATATTATTTGAGAACACTTCTTTCTATCCTTGAAAACTATCCCACAGCGTTTTTCTATTAGTTGTGAGGTTTAGCAATAGGTTTCTTAGTATAGGCCCTTTTTATTTTGACACCACTAGGACTGCCTTATTTTTCATTTGATGGTCGACGCTTGTTCCCATCTTAGATTTAGGTTTAAATCAGGCGTTTTTCCATCCTGCACTTATTGTTCAATAAACACCTTTAAACTGTGATCACTTGTGTATGTCTTTACTGTTGTCAACATGGGTTTCTCAGAGTCATCACTGTATTTATCCTCCTCTAACCAACTCTAGAAGCCTTCTCATAATGTCTGCTCTGCCGCCTCAACTAATCTTGTGACTCCTCGCCCTTCCTGTGCTTCCTCTCACTTACACTCTTTCTCTCTTCTTGCTCCACTTGCATGGAATTCTCTTCCCCCGGACATCAAAGAAATAGTCAACATGGATTTGTTCAAAACCAAACTAAAAGCTTTCCTCCTCCCCTCTGAGCTACCTTTTTAACCTACCTCTAATCTGCCTGCTAGCTCACATTTTCCCCTCACCTCTAACTTGCCTCTGTCCCTCACTTCCTCTGCCTCCACTCTAGCACTTCAACCATCATGGTCACATCCCGAGCACAGCTGGCGTACCACCTACCTGCTCTTAAAAATGTCCAATGTTCATTGTCCTTAATATATTTATGTCTACTTATGTATTGTCCCTGGTGACTGTTCCATTTACTACTCTCCACAACCTGGTCAGAATGTCCCTTAAACTCACTCCATTGTAAGAAGCTCAGCACTTCCCATTAAATCTGATTTCTTATCTATTGTATGTTCTTTTGTGATCAAAAGTGCACTGTTCCTCCTGTATATGAATAACTAAATAAATAAATACATGCATACATATGAGTTAATTGGCTGAAGAAAAACCAGACATGTGCGTGTGAATGAATCAAGGGAAAAGGTAAGAAAAATGGTGTGTTTGTAGTTGCAATCGAACAACAGGTACAGGTAAAAGAGGCCTATGAACACCTACAAATGTGATAAATCCCTACCAATAATACCAACAGAACAGGTTGCTCACAAAGGTAAAGTAAGAGAAATCTCAAAACCCTTAAGACAATATTCAGCCTCAACACACCTCTGCACAGATACTGCTGAATAGTGGGAAAGCAAATGAAAAAGAAAATGGGAGTAATTAATACTACCCTAAAGGCCTTCATGATGGCCAAACCCCCACCACTAGAAGTAACACAATTAGGCAAACTAGCAACACTTTTGAGACAGCTTATCATTTGAATCATCAACTGTTAAATCTTAAGATTTGTAGAGTTGTTCTTACAATTGAGGAGAATGCTAAGAAGATTTTAAAAACATGTACTCCTCAAGCCTTAAATGTGAAGGAACCCCCCGCCACACCAGTCTAGCATATTAAATTATCATGAGGAGACACTTTGATTAACTGCTGCAGCAAATAGAAATAAAAATGAGAAATAGAGTACTTTGCGTATATTAATTTGACAGGAAGGTACAACATGACAATCCATACAAAATCTTTGGATGATATAAAAGGAACATTCTCTATGGTGAGGACATCTAGCCTTATAAACCCCATGCAAGCCTGAAACTCTAAGAAAGTAGTGAGTGAGTGTTACAGAGTGCTTTTTAGAGATACTAATATATTATGCACAATTAGGAACAATCCTGATAAGAAAACTCAGGCACCCTACCCAAATAATGTATTCCTCCTTCCTGTAGCAGCCCCTTAAGTGGTAGCAATTGATCAAGTGCCAGTGGTACTTGATGATACAAACAGAAAGGAAAACGTTTAGTCAGGATAAACACAAACATTGCTGGCCCTCAGACCTCAGATAAATAAAGATATGATACCAATGGTCAGAAGACTTAAGTGGATTGGCAAAACAAATAAATGATTAGAAGCAGATTGAGTGACAGTCTCATTTTTAAACATCTCAACAACTCAACATTTGGTAAACCCTAATTTTTCAAGACTGATGGACAGCCAGATAGCTTTTATTCTTATAGTATTATCCAAGACCAACAACATTTTTAACAATTCTTTTTTTGCCTCTAGAGATTATTATTTAGCAATGTAACATTAATGTATCTAATCATGTTGCACCATCATCTTATTTTCAAGATGTTGAATGACTACATCATTGCAGGCAAACTTTGTAGTTTGTATATTCTCCATATATGTTTAATAATCACCTAGTAGTTAATGTAAATGATGAAGCTCTTGTTGCCACAGATGTTATTGTATCCAGTATTTGAGGACAAGATGAATCATTTATTTAGGATGTGTGAACAGAGACCTTTTAACACCAAAGCCAATTGATGAAGTCACTACAAAGAAGGCAGATGGCAGGGTTTGTGTGTCAATCTTAAAACATACTAATGGTTTGCAGGGTTAATTGGGTGGGACCAACAGAGAAACTGATGAGAGGGGACTGCATTGTGGTAACATTCTCCAACCCAATCACTACACAGCAGATCATTAACTTGTCCTTGGGAATGTGTTCTGAAAGGAACAGGCTTAGAATCTTACCATTATATTATTTGTATTCACTGACAACACCACAAAGTAGAGACTCCTTTAAGGAATCCCTCATGCCGAAGAAGAGACAATGAGAGGAGCATTAAAGTCAAACAAATAGTCACATTGGTGTTAACCCTAGATGCAAAGAGTTGCAGGTGGGGCAATTTTATCAGCACCAAAAGTCCTCTTTGATATCCCATTGTCTAGTAATAAATATGAATGTCTGTCTAATATTGAGGACATTGATTGGCTGTCAAAACATGGGCTCTTCCTACAGAAGGCCCAGCCCACTCCCATAAACAATCTAGTTTCAGAGCTCAATAAAATGCTCCCACATCCATATCAGCAGAACGCCCACTATAGGATTTGCTTTCTATCTTAAACTGGAATATAACGGGATCACAGGAGGAATTGGTGTCTGCATCTATTGCTAATAGTTTGTCCAACTATGATATCATTTTGTTTCAAAAAACCTGGTCCATCGTGGCACAGCGACTCCCTTTTGAGCTTTATACCAAAAGCTAACCGTGGTTCCGGTTTGCGGAAATCATTTGCCCCCAGCTCATTGTGAAGTGCTCAGAACCATACAACAGCTGCCCAGGTCAATTCCCTATCTGACGCTTCATTATTGCATGGGCCCTTCAACAGAGATGTAAATGGGCCCTTCAAAAGATGTGTACATACATTTGTGAACTAAGTTGTAAAGAGAACCTTTACAAATCTGATCATATCAATCATTTGCATATATCATAACATTAATTTACATTACAGTTATTCCGACAATACAATATATTCATGAAAAATTACTGATAATAAGAATAATTAAAACGGTAAGTAAATATCCTTATTAAAATCTTTAAAATCCTTTTTATGTTACATCATCAGTTTGATACAACATCAGTTTCAAACAATGCTAATTCATTTTCAATCTCCTTCAAGAATAGACATAGTGTGAAAATTAATGGATAGTGAGACCCATTCATCATTCTATCCCATAAACATTCAGTACTATCTACAAATTCAGCATTGACAAATTTCATTAAAAACAAAGTTCGAAGTATTTTAAACTGTGAACATTCAAGTATCAGGTGTTTCAGGGTTTCATATAGTTCGTAACATTGAGGAAACCTACAATTCGTCTGTCTCATTGACAATGGCATGTCTGCCCAATATCTGCATCACTCTTTTGTGCAAAATTGGTTCATTTTGAATCTAATGTAATACCTTCTTATGGGTGAAGAAGCAAAAATAATAATATAAGGCCAACATGGGATTCTCTTGCGTGGAAATTTTGCATACTCTGCAAAAGTGGAGTACTGCTTTAATTGGTCCAATATACAGGTCCAATCTTTTTCAAACAGTTTTTTTTAACAAGGGCTGGTCTGTAACACAAGTCATCTTGAGTAACAGAAAGCCTGTCCAATGCCATCTGCATACGTTTTTGATATTTATTAATTGAGTAAACAGTTTTTGCTTTCATCAGAGAACGCAATTCACTATACAAAGAATTCTCAGGGGGATTTAGGAACTTGGCATAATTAGATAAAGCACACCATAGTACTCTGCATGAAAAAGAAATCAAACAGAATTCATGTCTAATAATGCAGTTTGGTATAGATGTCACTAAATGCAAGGCACCTTTAAGTAAACGACCCTGGATGGAAGCCACAAAGGTGCTTAGATCGAAAGGGCACATATCAAGTATGTAGATCAATACAGCTTGCACTTTCATTGTTAGGAAGTCCCTTAACGATGCAAGTGAAAAGTGGCAATATCTTGCAAAAATCAACTTCATCTGGCTCATCGTGCCATCTGATTAAGTCGTTCCTTCCAAATTGCCACCAATGAGTTACTACTCACCTAATAACCCAGGTAACATATCTCAGTTAGCTGTTGGACCCTAAAATCACCGATTTTCCATTTAAAAGATTTAAATTTTCTGCCAGCATGAAAAACCATTATACTTTTTTTCCCAACATTTGGGACCAAATTATGATTGTAAGCATATCTCTCAAATAGGTTAAGTTTGGCCTGAAGCCCTGCTGGTGTGGGGTCCATGATAATTAAATCACCTAATCTAATGGGATAGATACCACTTCCACTCCATAGGTCATCCAAATCGCACAGGTACAAATTAAAGAGGATTGCTGCGAGATTACATCATTGCTTAAGACCAATATGGCATGGCAAGACCAATATATGCTTTAATAGATTCCGTCATGGCTCCATCCCTCGTAATTTTGACCTTGTATGCCGTAGAAGAATGTAATCCCATTAACCAGAATATTGTACCTTCAGGAATCCCAAAAAGGAGTAATTTCAGCCAAAGCAAGTCCCTCACTATGGAATCAAAAGCAGCAGATAGATCTATGCTCGCAATATATACAGGACTAGCTCCTTTCTTTTTGGTGTTTGTGATAATATGGCTTATTACAGTCGCGTTCAAAGGTGTCCCCATTTCTTTCCTGAATCCAATCTGTGTTGTAGAAAGAATGTTGTTACGAGCTGTGAATTTCTCTAATTCATATAGCACTAGGCTCGAGAATATCTTAGCACAGGTGTTAATTAAGGAAATAGGTCTATAATTCTGTGGATCGTTCTGATTCCCTTTCTTATAAATTGGTACCCCATTGCTGAGGAATCGGTTTGATTATACATGTTTGGTGTTGTGTTTGTAAGCACACAATTTGCCCTATGATTTGGTGACATGTACAAAGGATCAATTTGTGCCACTTAACTGTTGTGATTATTGTGATTATATACGTATTTTTAGGTATACAGGCACATCATTTGTTTTTTAAAATTGGATTGTTCATGTTTCATGTTTTATATTTTGTGAAATGGGTATAACAAACATATATGTAAGAGTCATTCTTGTTTTTACATATGTCTATGTGTATGTTTTGTCTCATGTGAAAAACAAAAAGGATTTTAATAGTAATTGAAACAAATATAAACATTTTACTTTGTGTGTTGTTACCTTGCCAGATGTAATTGATTCATCCTCTGATGACTGCTTTGCTAGACCGTGATAGCAATTATTGACATTTGAAGGTCATTATTTTTATGACTCTCTATGAATTAGTATGTTAGGTCATTTTTTTGTTATAAAAACCATTGCAGATGTAGTCCTGGATGATTATCGGGTGCATGAAATCAAGACAATTAAAAATAACAATAAGTAGACCAATGGGAGGCATGTGTGTCTTAGTTGTGTCCTCCATTCAGTCTAATAGGATTGGGGCATATAGTACTCATAACTATATACAAGCCACAGAGATAAATGACAAAGGAAAAACTGTGTTTCTACTAACTAATTTAGATAATACCCCCAAAACACAAGAATCTTTCCACCTTAGTAATTCATTTTTGTGATGATCTATTGACCCAAGATCAATTTAAAAACTTGTGCATCATCTTGGGGGTGACCTTAATTAAATAAAACTGGCAATGATCGCCCAAACGATCTATTGGACCAGATGCAAGATCTTATATTAGGTTTGACAGAACCTTTAATGCTCGATCCTCACATGTCATCATCTGGTTTGATGTTTTATACTTGGCTTGTAGAATGGGGTCTAAGTCCTATTAATGGTCACCCACTAAGTATACATTCAAGGGACATCAGGGGTTTTCCACCATGAGTATTTTTGCACTTCTCTAAATATGTAGCCCAAGCTACATGATTTGTATTAGAGAATCTCTGTAGCGATCACCACCCACCGGGGAAACCCTAACATTATGCCACACCTAAATCATGTGGAAATGAGAGGCCATAGGGCCAAATTAAAATGGCTGTGCATTAATGATTAAACAGATTGCTAAAAATACCAACAGATCTATTATCTATCCATTGTCAAGTGATGGCAATGCTAAGGAAGCCATCATAGGACCCTGTTTTAAGTTGTTCAGCTATATTTCAGATTGCTTCCATTCGAAATGACCCTATAACCTTAGTCTCAAAGTCAAGGGATCATTTAATGAAGACTGTACACAGGCTTACCATGACCTGCTGAATACTTTAAAAAAACAAAACTCATCGGCATCCTTAGAGATATGACTGGGCTCTAGGAAAATAGGAAGATTATCCCTGGATGATGAAGCCTGGGATACCCTTCTTGCCGCTGTTGACACTTGTGACAGTCAAAGGTTTGCAGAAAAAATTAACAGAGGCAAGTTGCATAGGCACATTAATAATGACTTGGCTGTTTCGGTTGAAGATACTGCCTGGGTATCACATTTTGTGAGTTTATATAAGGAGAGGCTCCCTATTGAAATGGACCTAACCAGCACTGAGGGGTTATCTAAATCCAATGATGCTGTGGTTTTACCTGATCCTTCTGTTGCTAATGCTTAGCATTTTCAGTGGCAGAAATCCTAGCAGCAATTAGTATGCAAGCTCCTGATCATTGCCCTGGCCCAGATTGGATCCCTGCTGACCTGTATACAAACATCCCACAACTTTGGGTACAAATTCTCACAGCCACATTCAACACCCTAGTGCAGAGGGGACACACCCAGTTAGCTGGAAACAGGCTTGTATCTTCCTAATTTTGAAAAAAGGATTGAAAGATAACCCTGCATATTACAGGCCAATATCACTTTTTGATACACAATTTAAAATCTTTGGAGACGCTATTTTGGGTAAAGTAGAGCATTGGGTGTAACAAAATAATGTACTCTTGGAAATTCAGGTTAGGTTTAGGACAGTGCTGGGGATACTTTAGCAGGCTATAATGTATATTTAATAACGGCTAACTCTGTATTTACCAAACTGAAACAATTTATTTAGCATTTATGGACATGTCAACGGCATTTGAAACGTTCAAGCTGTGGGCTCAACTCATACAAGTTAACTGCCCCATGGGACTTAGTGGTTGTGCTGGAGAATATTCACAGGGGCACACAAGCATGTTTTAAAAGTGAAGGGACAGGACACTGTACCACATATTTCCCCAAAGCCACTGGGGCAAGGCAGGGTTGCGTTGTAGCGCCCCAGATCCTTCCCCTATATAAAAATGATCTTCAGAATGCTTTAACAGGACTGGGGACAGATTTCCCAAAAATTGGAGGGAAACAGACCCCGCCCCTTGTTTATGCAGATGACACAGTCCTGGTGGAATGAACCCCCAGTACGCTTCAGATTTAAATACATTATTTTACTAATTTTACTAATTGTATGAACAATCTAGATTTAGAGGTTAATGCATCTAAATCTGCGGTTCTAGTTTGTCAATGAATTGGGAAGAGAATTAAAACTCTGACACTCAGGAGCAATGCATCCACGATACCTGTGGTTAAAGAGTTTGATCATTTCGGCGTATGCTTTAATCGAAACCTATCAAGCGTGAGTCACTTTGATAAACTCAACATCAAAATGAAGCAGGAAATTAGAGGGGTCTTCTCTAGAATGTGCAATCTGCATATGATCAAAATCATGTTAGAAATATACAACAAAAAAAAACTTTGTGTGTGGGGAACTATGGGGTTACGCTATGGGAGTTCGGCAATCTGTCTCATTTACAGTAAACCGAAAATGTTTTTTTTAAATGTTTAGGACTCCCGCAATTTGCCCCCAATTTTGCTGCACATCAAGAAGTTGGGGTACATTTTATAGAGGATGTTTTAAAGTTGCAACCTGTCTTGCACTGGTTGAGAATATGGAGTAATCCACAAGCAACTTTTACCCAATTCTTAATTAGTGCTTTGATAGAGAATAGATCTGCACTGACTATACCCTCTATCAAATATGTTAAGAAAAGTATTGTTTGCAATAATGCACCACAGCACTTTATGTCCAGGGGTGGACTGGGAACCAAAAGAGGCCCTGGAAATACTGTCCAAAGTGGCTCCATATTGCATATTTCCAGCAAGCCAAACCCTTTTCCTGTTTTCCTGTAAGAACATTTGCAAATAAAATAGGTTACCACACAAAATCGGCCCAGGGTACAGAGGACTACCGGGAAATCTCCAGAGTTCCCTATCAGCTAGTCCACCCCTGTTTATGTCTAACAATGTTTTAACATCTTCAATGGTGACTCATGTCAGAATGCAACTACAATCTCACATGAACGCTGAACGTGAAACCTCAGAATTGGTTAAACCTAGCAATCCAAGGAATGCGGTCATTAATCACGATTCCGCATAAGTTAACCTGGTCAGATCATATTTTTGAAAGGTCAATTCATCACTCGAGCAAGATTTAATTGTTTACCCATTAAGGCGGTAAGTTCTAATGGTTGGGCACAACTGATATTTCTTGCCTTTTATGTGTTGAACCTAATGAAGATTTGTATTCATCTCATCATTTTCTGCCTGGGTTATGCCGATATCAGAGCTACCACAATTATTCCCTTTCTTAGCAACAAGGGTTTCATACTATGCTGTGTTACTATTTTCTTCCTGTTGCTGGTAGATGTCTCAATGGTAAGATTGACGATGTTAATCTTTCTGAAGCACACAGTTAAGAGGAAAATGGCCCGCTTGGTGGTTTCATGAATTGCAGCCTTCTGTGACCATGTATTTGCGTTTTGTCATTTTTTAAATTCATGTTTTTGGACCGGCTCTGTTGTTTCAGCATCTTACTTGGTGATTGTATTCTGTCCTGCTTTCTCTTACTTAGAATGATGATTACTTGCCATTGTAAATATGCAATTTACTGCCCCCAGACTTTTTTAAAATGTGCTCTCTGTCATGCTTAAACGCTGTATATTCCTGTTTTCTTCCAATCTTAACTTTTAGGACATTTGTTGACCTGTGTATCTTTTCCTATGCATCTGCAGTATAATTTTCAAACACACTTGACCTCTTTTTAATACCTTTCATACTGCTGCATACATTCAACAACAACGGAATGGTTATTTGCATGTAATATGTGTAATATGTAATCTTGTATGGCGATTGCTGCCAACATACTGATGAAGATAAAAAAGAAAGGATGCTTTCACTGGTGCTGAGCTATTTAGATCATGCTGTTTAGATCAAAGCAGATCCATTACAGGGTTAAATGCAGTGTCACTGTTGGAATGTGGCCTGAATAGAGCATGGGGATAAGGGAAACGTTATTGAAAATATGATGGCTCAATATGATATAATATATTTGCAAGAATCCTGGTCACTGAGACATTTACATTACGATCTTTATGTAACTATTTGCAGCCCAGTTATAAGGAATTTCGAGGTTGTACTTATGGGGGAATATGATTATAATGTCAGGGTATTTATTTAAAATATTTGAGTTAATCCTTAACCAAGAGTGCCTGCAGATGGTTAAAGCATTTCATTAATAATAGCCTATTGTTGCTGATAAGTGGGTATATGCAAAAGATCATTTTTAGAACATGTGAATAGCACCCTCTCATTCATTTCAGACTCTTCAAATGGCTACCATATTCTTTTGGGTAGCGATTTTAAAGCAAGAATGTATGAGGACGCCTTGACTGATATGTATGATGCAAACAAGGAAACGGCTTGCAGGAATTTCATCGCTGTTTACATCGTAGAAGAAAAAAAAAAATATGAAGTCTTATTAAATGATTTTTCGGTCAGTTGTCAATGGTAGGGGGGTTTCTGATGACTGGATAGCGTTACTGTTAAAATCATCAAGGATTTTCAACGATCGATATTTTATTAATAATATTTCAAAATGGAATATGGTGAAAACCTTTAAGGTTTTTAATAAGCCTGGCAGTGATGATTTCCCATATTTTATTGGTGCTCAACATAATGAGCATGAGATGCCAACACCCGCTTGATCTTCACCCCTTGTAAGTTGTTTTACAGGGCACTTTTCATTAGTTCAGGAATTAGGTTGGCTCAGATGACTCTATGAAATCTTGAGAAATCCAGTCCTATTACTTGATTTGCTAAGAGTGTGAGAATGTAATAGACCCACTAGGCATTGAGATCACCTGAATGATAGGTTTGATAAAATAACTATATTGCTTAACAAAAATAAGTTTTAAACACTTTAAAAATATTGATATTTGATTCACATTAATGACCTGATGTCAATCAATAGAATTACATTTCTCTTGAATAAAGAGAGACGCATTTATCAAATTGTTCTTACCATGGTAAACATTGCTTGCTTCTGTAGAAAACTAATACTTTCCAAAATTAAAACATCTATTCATAACTATGCATCTACATTTATTATACCTTTTATTTCCAAAAATCTACAGACAATTCTGAAAGCCAACAGTGCTTATTATGAAAACATGCAATTTTAGTTTCTAACACACAGCAGATAGGTAGCTAGGGGGCCTTGCAGGGATGCACACATTATAAATATGTCACTATTGAGATAACACATAATGGTACACCTTGAGAAAATAAACACATGTGTCTCCTTAATGTTCCTCTGAATGGCATATGTGCAAACGTCCTCAGGGTCATAAGGTCAGAGGTGGCTTTTGGATCTGACATGGAAAGCACATTATGTTGCTGCTATTAGCTATTTATCTTTCAGGTGGCATCTGGACTATGAAGATAAGAAATGTCAAGCATACACGTTAGAATGTTTATCCCTGTCCTGTTATGCTATACCAATTAGCACCCTTGCATGATTGTTCACTTCAAACTTGCAGTCATGTATCTTATGATTTTGGCTACCACGCTTCTTTTCAGATATTTAAATTAGCTTTCTGACACCAGGAATGGGCTGTTTTGGAAATTCCCATGTCTCATTATTTTTTGTTTGTTTGAGATCTTTCAGAATGTATTTTTATGATACAAATATTATATTTTACCACACCCACAGGAAAAGGGACATTTATAAATGCACTGATGGAAACCTTGATTTGATCTATTTCAGTCTTGCAATCTACAAAGCATCCTGACATATTTATCATGGTTCAGTAAGAATCCACATGTGCCTGCTGATTAAACATATATGTTTCTCTTCTCTGGGACTATAAGATTGTCTGGGGTTGTCTCCTGAATCAGAAAAATGCACACCAGGTTATCCTTTTAAACACACAGTTATCCCCTTGCCGAGAGCTTCTCAATTGGTTACAATAGTAGTGTGCATCTTTTTAATTATGCATGTCTGATACAACATCTATTTTCAGACCTTCCTATTAATTCCCTTAACTACTGTGATATACATGTGTGCATTTCATATGTGTTTCTATGTGTAAAAAGTAGAAAACCTTTAATTTGTTACCATAACCTTTTTTGCATATAATGCATACATGTTGTTTTTAAGTTAACCCTATTGGTAAAGCATATCTTGGCATAGAACATTATTTTGACCCGCAAAGTTAATAATTACAGATGCGAATTAATTTATTTGGGTAGTACCGTAAAAGAAAAGACCACCAAGGCAGTGCAGATGTCCTCTTGGGAGTGAGGAAAGCTGTTTTATCAAGCCATATGTGTCTTTAACGCTGTTGTGCCCAGTCAAACTGCTTGGCTGAAGGAGAGTGGGAAATGGCATGGTTGTCTGTGTGACTTGTTGTCAGACTGTTGCTTAATTGAAGGGCGCATTGTTAAGACAAGCCTATATACGTTGTCCTTAAGTGTAGTAGTGTAGCACATTTGACAATAAACACAAAAATATCAGTGATAACATTAAGAATACTTTTTATTAAATGTGTTCAGCATGAATCATTTACATGTAGTATGCAGTGCCTACATTTAGGTCGACTTGGTGTTTAATCCAAAGAAATAATTTTCTTAACACTTGGGGCCTCATTACGACCCAGGCGGTAAGGGGTTAATGGTGCCGTAAAAGGTTGCGACGCCGTTAACCCCTTACCGCCTAATTACAAGGTCCCTTTGCGGGTCCCTACCTTAACGGCTGGTCTTGACCAGCCGTTAAGGATTGGACCCGCAAAGGGACCTTGGAGGTAATTACGGTACCGCAATTTGTGGTACCGTAATTACCGCCTTCCCCATTCCCATTGAGCCCTATGGGGTCAAAAATGGGAATGGCGAAGGGCCAATGGTGAATGGGGAATGACCGCCCCGCCAACCTTGGAATGGGGTGGTAATTCTGCCATCCACCATGGCGCAATCATTAAAATATTGGCGTCAACCATGGCGTTAATAGCGCCATGGTTAACGCCTGGGTCGTAATGACCCCCTTGGACTTGTTTTTTAATACATTTTCATTGGGAAATACATGTATTCCCAATGCAAATAAATTTTTTATGCAATACATTGAGTGGCTGATCCATGGAATTTGTGTGCCGAAAAACGGGGATTTGTGCGCCATTCTGCCCGCAAATCCCCATTTGTTAAACAGGGATTTGCGGGCATAATGGCCCACAAATCCCCGTTTTTCGGCGCACAAATTCCATGAATCAGCCTGTAAGACTTTCTCAAGGCTTGCTGTGTTTCTTCAATATAATAACTCTAATCAATTCACAAAAGGTGAAAGAGAGAGTGAATGACACTTTACATGAATGTAACTTAAACTGCAATCAGGCAATTTTTTTAAAGCACATCTTTAAACCAGGGATGGGCAAGCTGTAAAGTGCTCTACCCAAATGTTGGTTTAATCTGTTGAAGAAATGTTTTTATAATACATGTGTTTGTAAGATATTAAATAACACACTTTTAATTAAAATAAATACAGAGATGTAGTTTTCAAATGTTCAAAATCATACAATCAGTGAGTAATATCCTTGTTTCAATCTCTTAAAGTAGTCCACAAAAACTACACATCACACTAACATTGTGTTAATTAATTATTAATCAAAAAGGAATGGAGGGATGAAAAGGGTGTGAGGAAAAGGAGAAAGGAGGTTGTGAATGAGCCATTCTGAATAAGAGAAAGTATCTTGAAAGATTTGGCTTCTTTCTAGTGATATAAACATCCGCATACATTTCATTAAATAAGCCCTACATCTTGTTATAATCCTCCAAAGTGTCTTTCCTCGCAAAATATACTTTCTCTTTTGCTGAATAAATGATCAATCCTTGAGTCCAGGCTTAATGTATTGGTTAGTCAAAGCTTTTACATTTATTTCAGAACCTTTTTCTTTGATACTATTTAAGTCTTACATAGCCAGTATGTCCTACAATACAAGATATGTGAAGTCATTGATATCAGTCCTAAAATACAAACTAATGGAGGCCGAGGACTGTTGCATCCTGTGATAAGCTTCATCTTTTGAAAAACGTCTTTTCAATATTGAGTTATTTGACCACATTTTCAGAACATATCTAAATGTGTTCCTCTCTTTTTCTTAAATGTCCAACACAAGCCTAAAGATGCAAGTTTACAATCTTTAATTTGTGAGGGTGTACACTATATCCACTTTACAATTTTCATTCTTGATGGTGTCCAATGTGTCCAATATATGATTATCGTTTGGGTATATCACAGATCTAAGCCTACTTTAATTTGGAACATGTTTTTACATATTGTCAACCAATCATGTTCTGATTTTGACATGTTCATCTCATTTTACCAATTTGATCTCTGTTCACCAATTCTATGAGGGCTAGGTGAGAGAAAATGACAGTTATGAATACATTGGTAAATATTTGGTGTATTCGGATTTCACATGCACTCAACTTATATTTAAAATGCAAGAAGTCAAAATCCATGAATGAATTTCCATATAAAACATTTATGAGCTTCCAAATTCCAGCCATTTGCCAGGAACACCAATGTTTGGATTATTTTCCCAGACAATGACCAGACTGCACCAAAGGCTTGCCTACTGTGATTAGGGGATTTTCTGTATTTACAGTCTTAAAAACCTGACAAAATGTGACAAGTTGTTGGTGGGGTTATAGTATTTATGCAAGGTTTATCCATTTTCATAGATTCAGGAAAAATCCTGGAATTCAATGTTACCAGAGAGCTGTATTTGAGACAGGTGGAACCATCAAATACTTGCATGTATACGAGCAGATCGAATTTGGGTTCAAAAGTGTTCAACAAATAGAGCCAAAGGGTTCAAGTCTCACAAGCCCAGTCGAACACCCATTTTTTAGATATCCTAATATATAATTTGATCCAGTTTGCCAATCTCTGCTTTAAACCTTTGTGAAACTTTCCTTATTAAGGTGGTAACCTCAATTTTTAATGCAAACATTGGATATAGAGCTGTCACTAATATGGAGAGTGTTAGTTCAGCCACAACGGACTAGTTTACAGAGGAAGTGGATGAACGAGGGGCCGGAGCCCTGATATTGTTTGCATTTTCGGTGGCTTTTGAAACTGGTGACCACTACATTTTAATAACACAGATGGAATCACAGGATTTTCAAAGCTTTGTTCTTAATTGGATATATGTCTTTCTCACTAATGGTACTCATTCACTAGAGTTAGGACATGTTGTGCCCAAGGGCTTGACATACTTGGCAGAGAGGAGATACCAAATAACAAAATCAACACATTTTTGGCCTAGATGACCGTGAATTGGGACAAAGAATTGGAGGAATATGCATGCTAAAGATGACAATTGGCTCTAAAAGCATTCATCACAATGTATGGCTTGAGAGTGGAACACAAAACAAACTCTATTTGGGAAACAACATCTTGCACAGAATGTGTATGGTGTTAGACTTTCAGAATCAAAAGGTCTGCGTGGAGCTCCAACTGAATTTGAAGACAAGAGACAAGCTTACCATTACCATTGTGCCCAAGTGATAACATATGCAATTAAATTTCAAGTGATTAAAGATATTACCATTCCCGCATTTACCAGGAAATTTACAATAGCATTAAAATATAGGAAGGGGCAACAGATGAAAGATCCTGATGCATTTGTGTGCCCTTATAAGTCCATAAAGCAGCAAGGATTAGGATGTGAATATACACCATTGGATGGAACATTCAGATCCTGGTGGACAATAAAGGGTGTCAAGACATTCGTTTGGAAGAAAATATGGCATTAGGAATGGAAGTACAAGGATATTACTACATTGCTGATTTCAGTAACCCACTGTTCGGGAATATTCCTGAAAGCTATGTGACTGCACAGTGTGAATTACCAGAATCATTGAATTCTAAGCCAAAGGGAATCTTCAAAGTTCAGTCTGTGTACCCTTATGAGCCAAGTGAAATGGTATGCTGTCATCAGGATGATTATGTACTTTTCGAATTAGGTGAATTTAAAAGAAAAAAGAAGCATATTGAAGTGGAGGGTAATATTCCAAAATATTTTGGGTAGTGGCTCTCCAAAGAGACACTGCCGCACGGTTCGAGAAAAGTACATCCTGAAAAGTAAATCCTCCCTTGGACGATTTTCCTAAATGTTCCAAAATGGTAGAGGAGCAGATTCAAGCTGCAGATGCTTGCACAAATGATGAAGAAAAAGACCAATTGAGGAAAATATTTATTTTATTTCAAACAGGTTTTTGCCAAATATGCCTATGACTGTGGGCTGACCAATTTGCTTGTTGCCACACTACCAGAAGAACATGGTAGGTAGCCGGTATGTGTGCAGCAATATAGGTTGTCTCTGGCATGTCTGGAGTCACTGGCTGAAATAATTAAATATTTAGAGTCTAGAGACATCATTAGGCCTTTTCACATTACATCAAATACTGCCATATTGGGTGTGCTAAAACCCAATGGCTAACAGCATTCATGTGCAGACTTAAGAGAATTGAACAAGAGGGTACCTGTGTCATGATGGCCTCTTCCATTTGTTCATTAGGGCCTTGCATATGTTCATGGGTCAAAGGTATTTACCACCTTGGATCTTACAGCTGGATACTGGTGTGTGCCACTAGTTGAAGACATTCAAAATGGATTTGCATTTTCATTTGACAAATTACAATATGCATGGTCCCTGACCCCTTTTGGGTATGTCTATAGTGGGAGTGAATTTGGTATATTCCTTAGCAAGACACTCCCGGCTGCAGCAAAACAAGGAACACTAGTATATGTGGATGATGTGCTAATCAAAAATGAAGATTCGAAAAGCCATTTCCATGACATTAGACACATACTCAGCCAGCCACAGAAGGATGGGGCAAAGGTATATCTACAGAAAGCGCAGTGGTGTAGAAAACGAGTAGACTTCCTAGGCCATGAAGTGACAGAACATGGGTTAAACCCACACAAGAAAAAGGTGGAAGCTATTCAGAAACTAAAAGATCCTACTAATTTGAACAGTTTAAAAAGTCTATTAGGAATGACAAGTTACAACAGAAGTTTTATTGAAAATGATGCAGAAATTACACAACCTTTTATGAGATTATTGAATCAGGGTGTATCCTGGAAATGGGAGAAGGAACACAGTGAGGCAGTAGCCGTTAAAAGGCTATCTAATCAAAGTGCCATGGCACATCCAATGAAAAAAAGCACTTCTGACACTGTCTGGGCATTACAAAATTTCCGTCCCATAATTCAAGGGGACTGGGTGATTGTTGAAACAAATCACCAGCATCTTCAAGTTTTATTTATTTATTTATTTGGATTTATAAAGCGCACTTGCAGCCCAAGGGCATTGATGCGCTCTTAGAGGAGATTGACTTAGTTATAGGTTACTTAGTTGAAAGTTATGACATTACTTACTGGTTACATGAGGCGTAGCAATGTTGGAGCTAGGTACAAGTATGCCATCATCCAAACATGACATTATTACTTAGATGGTACATACCGGACAGTTCAGTACATAGAAAGCACTATAGGTATAACCTATGAGAGTTCAGCTAAGCAGTTGTGTTTTAATTTCTTTGCAGAAAGCTGAATGTGAGGAGATTCCCCTGCGGCTGGGTTGAAGGGAGTTCCATTGGGTTGCGGTGAGGAAAGGGAAGCTGGCATCTCCTGCCCTGGCCTTGGGCCCTGAGAGTAGGTTTGTGTATGGGGTTCTGAGAGGTCTTTCTGTGAGTGGTCTGGTGAGTCTTTGAGAAATGTGACGGGTAGCCAGTGTGCTTGTTTTCTGGCAGCTGAGATGTGTTCCCTTCTTGGGATACCAATGGCAGCCCGGAGGGCATTGTTTTGGACAATTTGTAGCTTCTCAATGTTCTTTGAGCAGGTCGCGGCCAGGAGGGCATTACAATAATCGAATCGGGCGCCGATTATAGCTATAGCTATAGTTAGGCAGTTTTGCTTTGTAAGGAATGGTTTGGCAGCAGTTAGGAGTTTGGAATGGTAGACAGCTGAAGATGCAATGGCATGTTCTTGCCTGGTCATGGAAAGGTTGAAGTCTAAGTAGACTACCAGGGTTTTGACAGCCTTGCAGACTGTGATTTGTGTGTTGTCAATGATGGTGTTGTATTGGATGGCCAGTTTCTTTAGAGTTTCTATTGACCCAATTTGAAGGAATTCCATTTTGTCTCCATTTAGACAAAGCCAATTCTGTGCCATCCAAGTTTGGATCGTGGAGTAGATGGCGTTCAGGGTTTAAGGGTCGGCCTCATAGTCACCAGAGAGTGTTAGAAGGACCTGTGTACCATCAGCGTACTTAGTATACGTAATGCCTAGTGAATTGAGGATGCTGAATAGAGGCCTAGTAAATATGTTATATAGGGTCAGCGAGATGCAGGAACCCTGGGGGACTCCCCATTGGATAGTGCTTGTGTGTGCTTATGCTAGATCTGAAAAGACTTTCATGGCCCTACCTCAGAGCAAAGATGTGAACCATGCTGTCGCTTCGGGTGAGAAGTGTGCGGTGGTTGAGAGGTGTTGGCATAGGGTTTTATGGTCGACGAGAACAAAGGCCGCCAAGAGGTCGAGGACGAGTAGTAGGGCTGGTTTACCCGAGTCTCTGATGTCGTCCATTTGGTTCTTGAGATCTAGTAAGGCTGTTTCGGTTCCATGACCTGGGCGAAAGCCAGACTGGTGCAGACCTAGGAGATTGTTGGCTTCTAGGACCTGTTAGACTTGCAGATAAGCTGTTTTGTCTAGTATCTTTAGGAGAAAGGGTACTGTGTTAATAAGCCTGTAATTACCCGGTCTGGTTTTGCAAAGTAAAAGGATCAGATCAGGGAATTTGGCCCCGTCAAGAATTACTTCATGGAAATTAGCACTCCAGGCATTTCCAGTAGAAGTGAGATATGGACAGAATAAACAGAGCCCAGTTGCTCAAGGGCTAGCCGAATTGCATGATTGTGCTGCTGTCTGTGCGCCTGAAGACACAGAGCTACAGAGAAGTTTAAATGAATTTGAGCAATCCCCACACAAGGCGTTCAATGAAGAAACATGCAGGATTTACCAGCTGTGCTTGTTGATGGATGTGCATACCATGTCGAATTTGATGCTGAAAAAGAACTGGTGGCAGGAATAGAAAATGTGTGGTTTACATGCAATGGCATTCCAAGAGTAAGCATGAGGATAGGCCCCAAAAGAAGAATTGGTCGCCATTTATAAGGCAATATCTACAGCAGTAGAAAATAGACTTAAAGAAATAGTTTTAGTCACTGATTCTGATGATGCATGAAATAGTTTTGGGGAGTATTTACCTGGCTTGAAGGTGAGTGGTATGCTCACATATAACAAGAAGCCACTTAAACATGGCTAGATAATTCCAGTTATACACAAACTTGTTTCAGAAAATGACCTGTTCATCCATTGGAGGAAAATATGTGGTCATTTGAAAACACCAGGTGCGGATAAGGAAGGAAATGACAAGGCAGATCAATTAGAAAAAGTTGGCGCTGTAATGAGGAAGATATTTTCTATTGAAAACCTGCTTGGTGAAACACAGGTTGATGCACTAACACGCTCCAAAACTCTGAAGACTGTAGAACAGCCTGTGGGACTACGAGTTTTGATATTCCACATCAAGACTTGATAAAGGTGCAAAATGAAGATCTGATTTTAGGCCCATTTTACAACCATTTGTTAGATGCAGAGCAAAATCATCTGACTGAGGAAGATTGTGAACTGAAAGAGGAATTGAGGGTGTTGTTGAAAACAGAAGAGAATTAGTTTACGGATGGACTGATGATTAGAGAATCTGTATCAGGTCAAATACATGTCCCAGGATGTAGAATGATATCACAGGGGATGCTTGGTGTGTGCGCAATTTAAACCTGTGTCACCGTCCCATAGAGCAGCATTGAGGAAAAGTGAGTCGACAATCCAATGGTCCAATTTGTACATCGATTTTATAGGACCTGTGCGAGGATCAGCAAGGGGAAATAGGTATTTATTTATTTATTTATTTATTTATTACATTTGTTACACGCCCAGACCATGGGGTATCACAGCGTGGTTACAGACATCTTAAAAATTAGTCTAGCAGGAAAGGAAAGGCTTCTAGAGGGAAAACAGGAAGCATGTCATACAGGCAGACATGTCATACATTACATCGGTACATACATCATACAGGTTTTGTACAATCCGGGTTGCTGATTAAAAAGCTAATCATTGGGCTGGTACAGGTGAGAGACGGGTGTTAGTATTGGTTGAATAACCAGGTTTTCAATTGCTTTTTGAAGCTGGGGAATGTTGTGTCTTTTTTGATCTGGATATGGAGAGAGTTCCAGTGATGTGATGCTAGTACACGGAAACTGCTTCCCCCCGCTCTGGTGTTGTTGTGGAGAGTGATTGACAAAAAGGGAGTTGGTTTTGAATGACACATGCTGTCACAGAAAGTGGCAGGCATTTCTACAGTTTATGTAGGTAGGACCTACCTGGATAGATCTCAGAAAAAGGCTTAAAAAGGGCTGGGGCTTTTTCTCTTGCTCTCTGGCTTTTGGTCCCTGGCCAGCAGCAGTCTCAGAAGAGTTTTGCTGACCCTGGGAGAAGTGTTCAGGCAGGTGGTGAAAGAGGGTCTCGTGTGGCTTTTCCAAGGTAAGAAGGGAGTGTCCGGCAGCTAAAGGGGGGGTCTTTGGTATTTCGGGAGACACACACAATTAAAGATTATTTTGGTAAGTTCAGTTTATTGAGGAGTGAGCTAATGAGTGAATGCTTAGTATTAGATGGTTTAGGGTGGCGACTATCATTATAAACATGTCAAAGGTGGATAATTCATTTTTTAGGTGCTATACAGTAAAATCTTAAATGTGCATAACCATGTTCATATTCTTTATTCCTGCGACAAAATTCAAATGTAATAGAAGTTTAGTTTCTGCCAAGATTGGTTAGAAGCTCAAGGTCAGTTTCCACAGGGCTCTGGCTAGTTACCAAAATACACTGTTTTGGAGCTCATTGTTGGCAAGGTTCATGTTATCGCAAAAAACAACGCTTTGAAATATATCTTAGCAAGACCTTTTCGTTGCAGAGAAAAATAACCACAAGCGAATTGCACTTAGAAATGTTTATTTTCAATTCCTGATTCACTGATGCAAGGGCCATGTGAACATTTTGGATTGGATATTAAGTCTGTGTATTATGCATATTTCTAACTTCTGATAAATAATAACAAATCAAAAGTTGAATAATCTCAGAATATTTATTATGTGTTTTGATCTTTGATGGTAACATGGGTCACTTTGGATAACCAATGGTGAGCTTGTGTTACCCCCTGAGGTAGTTTACTTTGCCATGTGTGATGGTTCCATGTGATATTTTCGCCGCAAAAATATTGCGATGCAAAATTATCGCCATATTTTTACGGTGAAAATAACACGTGGACCCTGCGGGGGACACCCCCGCAACCCCTGCCTCATTTAAAATATTGCATATGACCGTTCCCGACGACCATATGTACGGCGATATTTTTGCTGGCGAAAATATTACCTGATACCTGTGTGATATGACAACAGTCAAACTGGTTATTGTGCATTGGGTTTCAGAAAGGCTATATGTGTGTTTGTGTGTGTGTGTGTGTATGTGTGTAGAATGGGAACATTTTGTGACATGAAAAATGCATTCTGAAATACTGCCAAAAGGGCATATGTGGTATTGTAAATAAAATAACACAAAAAGATATGATCATTATCTAGAGTGTACTAAGTTCAGTCTTTGCTTACCGTTACTGGCCCCGGTATAAGAACAATTATCAGGCAGTACTCTAAGGTTAGGCTCACCACTATAGCATGAAATACCAAAAATACTGCCAAACATACCTCTAAGAGCTGTTACATCTGCTCTTAAACAGAGAACCTGTTCTGTGCAAGTGGTGAGCAGGGGCTGCAGATGAGTTTACTGATGCAGCAGGGCACAGGTGTACACTATTCTTTTGGCACAGAGTTTAATGAAAAGGGGGTCTAATCAGCAGACCACCTCTTCTGAGATGGATCATACACAGCACTTGTTCATTAAAACAAATCAAAAAAGCTAGATACTCCCTTGGACATAGACAATATATCTTGGGTAACTCCTGAGGGAATCTTTTGGAAAAGAGTCCTCTCTCTCCCAATTGGAACACCTACAGCATTGGTACATTATGAACTTGGCTTGTTTATTAAAGTAAATGCAATACGGAAGCAACTGGCACTATTCCAGAAAGGTCAGGTTTCTGATGGGGACATCTTGCTTTCTAAGATCAAAGAAACAATAATTGATTGAAAGGAAGAGGTGGTGAATAGATGGACTCCATTTTGTGAGTCAATTCTAGAATCTTTGGATGTACCCTTGGAAGGTGCACCCTCTAATCCCTCTGATGTTAGAGCAACCCTATGGGTCCAGACCATAAGTAAGTGCAAAGAGCACAAGTTTCGTCCTAACAGGCTGTTTGATGGTAAAGAATATAGCAACGTGCCTGCATACTTGATAACGTTTCCAGATGGCCATTGAAGGTTGTACTTCCTAAGGATTCGGTTACATCTGTGTCCCACAATGAGATGTTAGGCGTACCAATGAAAATCGAAAGGGAATTGAGATCTTGTCGATTTTGTAAAATGTGCGATATAAATGACACTCTTCAGCATCTGGTATTTCAATGGCTACATCTTAGTGAGGCTAGACATCACCTTTTAGGTATCTTGCTCCCCAAATGCGTAGTTTGTTCACCTGATAAGCTATGGCATACATTTCTAGAAGGTTCATCGTTAACGTAAGACATGATGGAGCTCTTGCTCTTCTGTTAAATGACCACAATGAAATACCTTTTTACATTTTTATAATTTTTCTTTTTACATCTCATATGATGGAATTGATTAAATTGTCTTTTTTAATCTACTATGCTGATTGATGTTTTGATAGGTATTTTGCTATGTGTTGATGAAATTGTCCTTTCAAATGTATTTTATTGACTAGTTTGTGTTATGTGTTATGCTATGTATTGTGAAAAGCTCACTGTTTTGAACTAAAACACAAATAAATAAAAAAATAAAATAAACACTATTGGAGAGGGAGAACGAGAGACTCACTAAGAGGGAGTGCAAAAAATGAAGATAGAAATAAAGAGGCCCACAGATAGAAAGAAAATCAAGGAGTGGGAAAGAATAAAGACAGACCCACAATTGGACTCAGGATTAAAGGCCTAATTCACAGAAGCGTTTTATAATGGCGCAATCCCATGGGAAAACGCTGTGTGAATAAGGCGCTAAATCTTTTGATTGGGGGACTCCGGAGGTGTAATCCGAGGAAGGGGACACCAAGCAACGGGATGTTTTTTTGGTATTTGATGGACAGTAGAGAGGCCTAATGTTCCTATTAGATTACAGACCACGAAATTAAATGAGTTTGAAAAGTGACAATGCGTTCCGCGTTCCAATGAACATCGTTTCTTATTGATTGCAAAGTATTCTTTATTTGCTTTTCAGCAATAGAATAATGTGCCTTGGTGCAGTGAAAATATTGATTTATAACTGAACTGATTTTTTCTTTAAAAAAAAAATATTTGTTGTATTTGTGCATTGATTTTCATAAAAATTCCGGAATACGTGTGTTTCCGTCATTTTCGTAAGGCTATAAGAGAAGAACTCGAGCTTTACGGTTTGCAAGTTATGGAGCATGGTTTGCGCCACTACGGCTTGTGCTTATGCGTTATAAGAATAAGTACATAAAAAAATGAATAAAGACGCTTAACGATGGGTGGTCTTGCTTCATAAGTAAGCATTGTTTCCCTGGTCTCACATCACATTTCTCCAATTAATGTAACTGGAAAAAAAGAGACCAACTTCCCCAACCATGCACTGAACTCTAACCCGGGGGATATCATCAAACAAAGTCTCCTGAGAGACTTTTTCGGAAGTTCAGGTTTCGGAATTTTAACTTTGAATAGTTTTACTGACAATGATATTCATTTAGGAATGAATATCAATGATGCATGTGAATTGGTGTGTCTGTGGACCCGATGCTCTTAGCAAGCATGCACGTACACAATTTAAAGATGCAGGTGGATAATCACTTACAGTACTTGCGTCTCCCACTAGAGGGGGCAGGCAAACCACAAACATTAATGTACGTGCGCCCCAGCTCTCCCTCCAACACCACCCTTTCACATCACTGCCCAAATCCTCAATCCCTGCGTCCACCTCAAAAGGAAAAGTGTTTGCAGGCAAACGCGCAGCGACACATTTTTCGTGCATTCTTTCCAACGGCCGATTTCTCCGTTGTTTTATTCTTCAAATACACGCAGCAGGATCCCTGTTTTGGTACCGCAGTATAAACACACACTTAATGCTGAAATGCTGACTAAAGCAATATTGTTGTGACTATTGTCTCGACGTCGATCGACTGCGAATGATCCGAGTAACAGTCAGCTGTTGATTCCCAGTTTAATTAATCCTGATGGGCTATTGATGCATTTCAGCTGTAATTAGATTTAAAATTAGACCGCGTCGAGCCACGTAGACAGCTGTCAGCTAAAATAATCATTGGACGGCGTTTCCGATGAAGACGGCCAGGGGACGCATGACTGTGATATGACAGGGCGCTCCCACGGTCATGGCACATGCATTTTTATTTTTCTCATTTTGACGGCGGCAAATGTACCAGCAGTAAGCGCAGGCCGCATAACTAGCTTCACAATTAAGAATGCTGCCTCTAATCGCTACACAAATGCTCAACATGAAACTTGAAGTGTGTTAACAGCAGAAGAGATATGTAGCAACAGACCACCGAACAATCCAGGTCAGCTCCGTGCAGTGTTTAATTAGACTAATATATCTGTTTGCAATTAGCAGCAGATGTGACAAGCTAATGTGTCCATGTACATACAAATTAACCTTTGCCCATCAGCTGCTCGAATCTGTGAGAAAACTGCCATGTTTTGCCTGTGTTCCACTGAACCAAAATCAAATTAAAGGGTAATTACAAACATAAATGCTAATATAAATTGCATTTCATTTGAAGCATGATCCTCAGGACACCATTCCGCAGCCATGCGGAGATGTGCGGCGCAATTAATACAAACAGATATTTTAATTCTTTTGTTAATTTTGCATGATGGCGATCCATGGGGAAAATTAATTTGTAAAGTATATTTTCCCCGGGAAGGCTGGAGCAGCTCTTTTGCGGCTACCTTCTGTGTTCAACAGCTACACATTTTGCGTATAACTTGCTTAAATAATGCAGTCATCAACCTGGAAGGAAGCCCAGCGTGCTGGCTGTAAATTGAATCGCTCGGAATGTACAGTGCCATGAGGCCCTTTGGGGGTTCTTGCTGCGCTATATTTTTGCAGGAACGTTTTTTTGTAAGGGTAGAAGAACCAAGTTGTGAGGTGATTGGGTACACGACGCACATAACATTTTCCAGCAATCTCTGTTGTGCCTGGCAATATGTTTGACTATAACATCTTGGTACCAGACCAACCCTTTGAGGAAACAGGACCAACAGCATGCCAGTTCAAGAGCAAGCCCACGTGGTTCCCTTTTGTCAGCCTCCCACTGCACCAGATCCCATGCTCTTTTTCACCCACTCTGACCACCCTGAACAATTCTACCATCTGCCATTTCGTGACACATTTCCCATGTACTCGAACTGCCACACTCACTCCACCAAACCCCATTGAGGCTATTATTCGCTCAGCCTCCAAACCAGAGGCCTAACTTGCCCCACCCGGACACTCCAATCTTGCCAGCATAAAGACTATTGCCTGTTTATCTCAATCTGTGCCCCATCTCTGTGAGCCCCTCAATGGTCATCCTGTGCACCTAGGGTCGCCTCCCCCCTTACATCCATTCTATTTACGACTCCTTGGGGCGCCTGCCCCACCTGATGAGTCCATTCAGCCCTTTGCCTCCCCTTCTTCCATGTGAATGGGCCCTCATGCTCCCAACCATAGAGAAACCATATCCCCAGAGGATTACATCATCTCAGGGCCTCGCACTCACTAGCCCCAGCATTCACCTTTACCTACACAGAGACCTCCAGTCAGGGATCTTGCCCAAACATGCAAACACCCACCATGTGTGCAAGACCCTTACTGCACTGGTCCATTTTCTTCCCTGGTCCCTTAATTAGGGTTCCGTCCACCTCTCTTGCCAGAGTGCTATACATCGTTGGCCCTCGATTAGCCCCTTCCTTCTCAGTTCTACACCCCATAGCATTCCACACAAGGCACCACATGAAGACTATAGAAAAAATGTATTGCCTTGTCAATTAAAAAAAACATTTTTGCAATGAAGACTGTCTTCATTGGCTGCTAGTTCAATTAAATGTAAAGCCATTCTGATACTCAAAGAGGAGCTAATGCTCTTATTGAAACAAATCAAGCGCAAGGTGACAAGGCAACCCTGCCGACACAGCAATTGGTCGCTAGCTCTTCTAACCCTGTCGTCCAAACTTTTGTCCACACAAACTCAGAATGGACATCCGAGAGAACCAAAAACCCAGATTCTGATCAAGTGAATATTAAAACACAAATGTTACCAGTGAAGACTTTGCTTGATCTCAACCTACAGTCAACTAATGGTCGAGTAGCTCTGCCTGAAACAGCTTTCAGACCAGCTAGCCAGGAAGCTAATAATCCGAGGACTTCGACAGAATTAACCGATACCACGTTAGAATCAGCCCCAATTGTGACTGAATTGTTTCCAGTCGAAAAGCAGCAGAGATCAACAACCATGAGCGGAACAGAAAATGTCTGCATGAACAAGAGAGAATCCCCAGGAAATTAGAAAATTATTGGGTTAGGGACATTGACTGAAGTCACCGACACCACTCTAGTATCAGTCGCCATCTCAAGAGAACTACTTCCAATTGAAATGCAACAAAGCTCAACAACTTTGAGCGAAGTAAACAAAGAGTGCATAAACGGGAGACGGAAGTCTGGCGAGGGTGTTGTAACCAAAACCCCAGAAATAATTCCTCAAATTATGGAGCCTATTATATGCTCAGTTGAAGCCCAAGTAAAACTGCGAAAAGCCTATGAATGTTTAACTTTAACAGGTGACATCGACCATGAGGCTCTTGATTTCATGGATACATCATCCAGCTCTGAAATACAAGAGGCTGACATATTGTACATTTGCTCGAATTCAGGAGATCTCATACAATTACAAGAAGAGCATGCGCGGAGTTTACTTGAACAATCTGAACAAACCGTGGCAATTCCTCAAGACCCTGCGTCCCGTTGTAATCATGAAAATTATCCTCATCAGTCAAACCTCTCAACGCAATCAGACACCCAAATGGTTGATGAATCACATTCTTTCATAGCCCCTACCCCACGGCGGACGAGATTCCAAGGAGTAACCCGTGAATCTGATTTCTTCATTCAAAAGGCCCAATCAAAGCGTTTCTCATTTCCTGAGGCTCCAGCCCTGAACAATACACTGAGCGCAATGAACACGGCTTTATTGTCAATAGCGAAGTTATATGAAGTTTTAGACAACAAGGTGACCCAGCAATCGAAACTGTTTGAAAAGCTTCTAGAGATGGGACTGACGTTTGAACACAAAACAAAGGAGCAGAATAGAGCCGATACTAGTCGGAACATTACAGAAACATCGAAATATAATACAGAAAAACCGGCTTACACATCAGCAGGAAATGGCAATGAGCTGGTAAAAGAACCTGAAATACACAGTGAAGAATCGGAAAAATCTTTTCTGCAACAAATTACTATGAATGTTTTGAAGCTTATCGATCAACCGCCTGAAAATCAACAAACGGCTGGGCAAGCACACCCCATTCTGATAGCAGGGGTTCCATCAGATACAATTGACCTACCTCAGGCGAAGAAAAATATATTTGATCTCTTTGGACCGAATAATAATGAACAAACAGATGGTTCTAACAAACTCACACTTCCTAAAGGTAGTAGAATGAATCAAGTCAAATCAATTGATCAAGGTGACTCAAAAAAACAAAGATCTAAAAGACGTAAATATGTAAGAATACAGTCAAAAACTGCAAAGAAAATAGATGCGTCTAATACAACAGATATGACACATCAATTAATGCCACCATATGAACCATTAGACGCTTTGGTGTCCTTATCTAAACAAACTAATGATCTAAGTGAAATATCGTCCTTTCGGGATGTGAATAAAATCATAGTGCCAGCGTCAACGACGACCATGTTCAAGGATAACAACACGTCGGCCGCTATTGACCTAACTGGTCCCTCTAATCTTGGACCTCTAATAACCCAAATATCCATCGAAAATCTAAGACAAGAAATTAGAGAATCCCTTAAGGAATATCAGGCTCAACAAACTGGCAGTGTTCAAACAAATGATTAATTCATGAACCCCATTCCCAAAAATGATAACTTGATGGCTACTGTAAAAAATGCTGATTCTACGAAGATATCAAACCCGACTTCCGAGAGACAGAGTGAACAAAGGGAATATAACTGGACTACAGACCAGGCATCACAGATGACATCCAATCTAACACAAATTTCACAACTACAAATCCAGACCATATTTGATAAACCTAAAACTCAGTCAACAAAAGCAGAACTGCTTCCTCCAAGTACTTCATCTCAGCAAGACCTACGAGAGTTGATTAAATCATCAATAGAATCTTATATAGCTGATACACGTGCTCATACCTCCAAAGTATTGATGCAATCTAGTGTCACCTTTCCTGAAGTTGGCCCATTACTTCATGGACCTAGTGTAACAGCTAGACCAAAAGAGCAGCAACTGAGTAATCCACCGAATAATCCTACTCAGGTTCAGCAATCTTTACAGGCCTTAGCAACTACAGACCAGTTGGCTTCGAACAAACGACTAGGATCTTCCTGTCTGAATTTGAAATGCCGGGCTCAACCCTTTCAAAACTATGTACTCAATCGCACAAGTATACTGAACATATGCACAGAAATTCCAATTCTCAAAGAATTGACCTCAACTGACCTTGAGCTGATTGAATTTGCAAGCCAGGAAAACACCTCCGAAGTTAACATCTATGTCAAATCCGCCTTAATCTATAATCAAATATGGCAAGCTAGAATGGACCTGTTTAATATGGGATTTATATTGTCACAGGTCAATCCTCTTTCTGGGGAGCAAATAGATAAACCACACCTAAATATCTATCAGTCCAGAAATTCCAAACCAAGTCAGAAGTCTAATCTACAGAACTATGTGAGCAGGTCATAACAGACTTTTTCCCAAGCCACAATCAAACTAATCTCTTGGAATACGAGAGGTAACAGTCATTTTATAAACTCCAAGCAAAGCAAACTTGAGCAATATGACATCATTGCCTTCCAAGAGAAGTGGCTTATCGAAACTCCTACATGGGGTACCTATATCATTTTCGATACCTTGGCAATAAAAATATCAAAAGGTAGACAATCAGGTGGACTATTGCTAGCAGTCAAGAAAACCTGTGGGTTCACTGGAGAGCAGTATCCATCCCCCTCTCTGTATTTCCAGGTTGTTAGACTAACAAGAGCCAAAGTTAATATTGCTATTGTGAATATATACTGGAGTAGGTTAAATCTTACATCAGAGCAATTTTTCACCATCTTACTATGGCATCTTGATAAAATAGCCCAGATCATTGACCCTGTGACTACATTCATCGTAGGTGATCTAAACTTGCATTTGCTTTCAGACCAAAAAACACTCCAGACAAGTGATGAAAACACATGGCACGAAATTATGAAAGATAGAGCTCTGGTTATGCTTAATAATGTGTGTAACGGTGATGCTCCGATATGTAAGACCTGGCAAAGGGGCACCTCCGGTGCAGTGTCAGATTACATCTATGTGAGCCAGGAGTTTCTTCCACAGATTGAAACAACAAATGTAATTCCAGCTTATGAAAGTGATCATAACAAATTGCTTTTGTGTTTTAAATCCCCAACTGCATGGTTATCCCAGGAGAGAAATCCAAATACCGCACACATTGGTATTAACAAACGTGGCAATCGCCTAAAATGGAATTCCCAAAATCTTCTGCAGGTGAAGAATATACTCCATAAAATGTACAAAGATAACTCTCCCAGTACCTCACACTGCTATGTAGAGAAAATGCAGATATTTAAGCACACCCTCTCTTGAGACTTATCAATAAAAATTAATCATCGACATCCCTTTGACATTAAAATTCAGCAAGCCAAAGTAAATTTGAGGTGGGCCATACGTAATTTAATACATTACCCCATCAATCTACGAAATAATATGCAAAATCAATTAAAGAAAGATTATGCTCATTGGCTGAGAGGGCAAAAAATACAATCGCATCAAGAAAACAGTGAACAAATGTTAATGTATCTGGTAAAGAAATTAAGCAGTGGCATTTGGGCATGTATAAATGGAATATCCACGAGATCTCAGGTGGCTGTACTAACCAATTCAGTGCAGAATAAAACCTGGGAAACATATTTTGAAACTCTTTACCAATCTCCTTTTCAGAACATAGATGGGTGGTTTCAACTTAATTTAATGCCATGCCCATTCCCGATACATCTTGATGACATTTTAATTTGCATCAAAGCCCTGAGTCAATCCAGAGCCAGTGGGCCGGATTACATGCTTAAAAGCCATCCACGTGAATGGGCCTCCATCCTAATGCAAATCTTCCAGAATGCCTTTGACTCCAAGCGGATTCCGCGAACATGGAAACAATCCATTATAGTGCCCATATTTAAAAAGGGCAATAGAGCGGACCCAAAGGATTATCGACCCATAGTTCTTTTGGATTGTCCGGGTAAGATTTTTGGACGTCTTCTTTTAAATACATTTAACAAATGGTTGGACACTCGTTGCCTGCGTGACACTTTCCAAACTGGCTTTATTCTTGAGGTGGGCACATGTATAAACATTATTACCTTAAATAGTATCATTTTTCGAGCTCATGAAAGAAAGGAAGCATCACCTTCATCGACTTCCGCATGGCATTCGATGCAGTACCTCGTGAGTATATGAAACTGATGAATGATGGTTGCCCATGGTCTATCCTAAAATTGGTGATTGAATTTCACACAAGCACCACTATTCAGATCAGATTGGATACCACCGGTCTCCTTTCTGATCCGATTAATACTGCTCGCGGGTTGAAGCAAGGATGGCTTTTAGCATCCGCTTTGTTCAATTTTTTTATAGCAGACATCAAATCCCGATTTGCATTAACAGTGACGGACTCTCCAAAAATAGATGGCATCCCGATTCAACACCTGTTATATGCAGATGACATGGTTTTACTCTCTAAAACCCCCAATGGTCTACGTGCCCTATTGAAATCCTTGGAAACCTATTGCTTAGAAAATTATATTTCAATAAATGTTGCGAAAACCAAGGTGATTCAATTTGGCACTACAGGCAGAGATCTAAAACCCATCAATGGCCATTGCAATTAACAAATTTGGATCCAGTCCCCTCATATGTCTACTTGGGAACTTTAATAACCCAACAAGTGAGTCCAGCGGGATATGAGAATTATATGAAGCAAAAAGCGATCATGACCCTGTCTCAGGCTCGATTGATCAAGGCCAAGTACTGAAAATTTTTATTAAAGTCCATTATAATTTATTATAAACAAAAGTTCGCACATGTGGTCACATATGGTAGTGAAGCCTTTAAAATAAAAACTTATGAATATTGGTCTACTTTGGAAGGTCATTTTTGGAAACGTGTGTTAAATTTACCAATGTTGATACCCATAGCCATTCTGAGGCACGAGTTAGGCCTATTGTCGCTATATGCAACCTATAAATGGAAACTTTGTTCCTTATATAGGAAATGTTTAATTGCAATTGATAGAAACTCTGAGGGGTTAATGTATATTGTGGCAAATTACTTGTTAAAATCAAAAGATAATTTTCCTACAATGCGGCGAACGAAAGCGCAGGGAATCCTCATACAATTGAATCTTCCTGATCTCTCTTTGATCAAAAATCCTAATGCGGCCAAGAAGCAATTATGGAAACTTGACTGGATTAAAACTAGGAATGCCTGTACCTCGTATCAGGCATTCGTAGACAACCCATTCAATTTAAAGCGTTATGATATGGTGGAGCCTTATTTAATGTTGTTTCCAAATTCTCGTCAACGAGATGATTTCCTGCGCTTTCGTTTAAACATATGGCCTACCCACAAAATATTATGCAGAAGAAAAATCTTACCACTAAAAGCACTGCCTTGTCGATACTGTCAATCTGCTCCAGAAACGTTGAGACACTTATGTGTATAATGTGTGATATTACTTCCACAGAGGATCTTGTTTTTTAAACCTTTATTTGAGGGATCATACATTGAGTCTACTACAGAACTATGGAATTTGCTATTTCACACTGTAAGGAAAACTGTTAGATATGCTATTTTGAACTTCTTGTACGGTTTAAAAATGAAAAAGCTAGAAAAATTGAGCTAATCAGTCTAACTATCATGTTTTCATACATATCTGTTAAACATATCAATTTGTAACAAACAATTGTGTATGTATAAATGTTGTATTTTACCAGACATTTTTTTTGCTAATATTGTAATGTTGAAAAAAGATTTTTTCTTGATTAAAACAACAATAAATAAATCAATAATAATAATTAAAAAAAGTAAAGCCAATCTGTATGGTGCAGAAGGTCAGACCCTGGGGGAATCCATATCTCTTGCAAAAGAAACTCACCCCTTACATTCCATGTAGGCAACAGCAAAGCACGTTTTTCATGCTTCTGACAGACCAACCAACTAGGAAGCTGAGTGGCGGTGGCGTGTTTCTTCTGCCTAAACGCCAAAACTCAGGAACTGAAGCCACCTGCTTCCATAGTGATGCCGACGTCTTCCTCGACAAGTACTGTCAAACTGCATCTTTTTCATAAATGATGCAAGATGACTTCTATACTCCACCTTTGTGTACTAGCATCAAGGAGCCAGAAGGATAGGCAATAATACTGTGATGTTCAAGTCGTAATGACAACGTAACACAACATAATATAACATAACAGAACATATCATTTTGAGGTATATTTATATGGCAACAATTAATGGAGGGAGTTTGTCCCCCCCACCCACTCAAAAGCACCACACCAATATACCTGATAATATAATTCAATGTAGCACTGTCTTTGAACCATATAATCTAAAAGAATCCCTTTCTATTTATGGTGGCTGGGGTAACCAAATGATACAACAAAAACATGATCCACCATTGAGCTTTGTTTAACACCAAGAAGTAATCAATTGATGCTTTGAGACAATTATAAACATTCCCAAAATATTGCTAGATTTTATTCATACAATGTGGTTATCACAAACTTGAATCTACGGTAACAATGAAGACATTAAATGGCATGTTACCAAGGGACAGTACCCTGGAAAGATAAACCTTGACATAGGAAAGGGAGAAATAGAAGACCCAAAGGGGGTGATTAGCCTTAATATTCATCAAGTCTGACTCAATAGAATATTAGTGCCTGAATAAATAGAAGACTAAGGATTAATGAAAGAAGAAACAAAATATCTTTTTTTTAAATGAAAGTGAAGAAAATACAAATATATTTATTTCCTTGATCTTCAATGATTCTCAATCGTGAACTGCCTATATACTTTCTTTCTGTTCACATCCCATCACTCAGGGTTTTTTTGAATATACGAACATTTATTTTTTGATTTTAAACATTTCATTTCATATA
This sequence comes from Ambystoma mexicanum, assembly GCF_040938575.1. Classification (NCBI taxonomy): domain Eukaryota; kingdom Metazoa; phylum Chordata; class Amphibia; order Caudata; family Ambystomatidae; genus Ambystoma; species Ambystoma mexicanum. The sequence goes on from NC_090922.1 coordinate 1,073,151,651, forward strand.
AGGTGTCTGCCAACGTGTGAGTAGCATATATTTAGCCACTGGGAGTTCTGTTAGGGGTCTTGCTTGTCGAGCAGGGTCCCCAGATGCTACACGTTTTGACGGTTCAATGTAGAAATCAGTCTGCCTTCTTTAGGGCATATTCATAGACCCTTACGTAGAGTCAGTGAGCGTGATCCAAACAGCCACTACCATCCTGGTTGGCCAATAGAGACAGTGAAGCTGATACTTCAACGTTCAATCTGATGTTGCCGGTGGCAGGCAAAATGTTCTGCATTTTTTTGTATTTATAGTTAACCCCTTGGTGCATGAAGGGGAACAATATCATTCCATCTTCAATAGGGACTGGCACTATGAGCCATATCATACCACGTAGATCCCTCCCTCTTTCGCAATAGGTAATCAAATAACCGGGCTGGTGTGTAGAAAGAATACATATTTATTAATTAATATGTAACATTGATATTGACACAAAATCAAAATCACATGACACGCAAACTAACTCTGTAAAACAAAGCTTTAATACAAATAAGTAGAACACTATTTACTTTTGGGTTAATATAATCCACAAATATTTAAAACTCCACGTGTGTATTTTCAGCCCTGTTCTCATGTAAAAAGACACCATGGTTGAATAAGCCCTACAAAGGATGGGGTCAATCACAATACACTTAATGTAAAAATGGAAGCAGCACTTTTAAACATGACTAGATCATACACTTGGAAATACCCTTTATATTAAGTTTGATTTAAATAATATGCAACAATTTTGTATTGGTAAACAAAATGACACACACAGCAGCGCTCTTGATTTTGATCTTCCTGCACACATGGAAATGCTAGCAGTGTTGGAGAACAACAAACCTTTAAGAACAAAACACTTTTATATAGATAGGACCCTTTTTTCCTTCACCACTATGCAATGAAAGAGCTCTCTTCTACCAGAAGTCACTTTCCCACTCTCTAAAGAGAGTGTGCTTTTAATTTTGCAAGACACTTTTCTGATCCGTCACCAAAAAAGATATTAAGTTTACTACGGAAACCCCTCTTCTTAAAGGCAGAGCCTGGGGAATGGGGAGCAATAAGGAATTTCGTTTTTATTTATGCACCTCTCTAGTTAAGGGAATTTTGGGGTTGGCAAAATTAAAATAGGAGTATTCAATTTCTTTAACAGATTATACTTTTAGCTATACTTTTATCCCCACTGGAAGCAATGTTGTTGATTTAGAATTTCAAGAAAATCATTGTGTGTCATTTGCTATAGCAGAATTAATTACATTATTATGTGGTAAGAAAATATATGCTGGGGATCTACTTCAGTAGCCCACTCAGGTATTACCTCAAATTGATCCATCCCCTAAGTACTCAATTCTGTTGGATATGTTCGTTTACATTGAACAGCTCTGGGTTTTGTGCTCCGGAAAGGACATCACCTCATGGGTCATCTTCCAGGCAAGAACAGGGACCTGTTCAGACTCACACATCAATCATGAATAACCTCCAGCATCCATCTATTTGCCTCTCCTTGTATGGATCCCAGCCTCTTTCTCTTTCCCTAGTTTACTCCATCTCCCAGGCAATGTTGGTTCTTCAGCAGTATTTCCAGCAGTTACGTCTCAATTTCAGACAGCTTTCCCTTTTTCTCATTGTGCGTTCCCTTCTAAAATCCAAACTGCATCCACAGAATATCTAAAATTATCAGGTGCCAGCTTATTGGCTCTTGATTTGTATTGGACTTCTACTGTCCTCCCCCTTTCTCCGATTGGTCCCTTTTAGTTATTAGGCTCCATTCTTGGGAGTTTATGAATCCAGACCCTGGAATAATCTTTCTGAACAATTTTACAGTTAAAGCTAAAATCTACTACATGGCAATTTTGTTCTATTGACAGATACACATCATAAAATATAGATATCTGTATTGGTCTAACCATGCCACACTGTGTCTGATGTTGGCAAGATGTTGCAGTTTTGAATGGCAGATTTTTGTAATTTATTCAAGAGAAATAACAGTTATCAACATGAGATTTTCTATACAGATATCTAATTCAACAAGCTATCTTCTCCCTGAATCTCTGCTTCACGACATTTTCTGGGAAGCTATCATCGCCTTTCAGGTTGTCTCAAGGTTGATTTTTTTTCTCTTAAGCTTTTTGAGCATGTTTGAGTAATTGTGTGTGCATCAGGGTTCCTGAGATAATCAACACAATATGATCCTCCATAAACGTATAGCAATCCCTAAGAACATGTATGATTTTACTTTGATGATCTTCACATTTCTTCTCTTAAGAAACTTAACATGTAGTTTAGGCCATCAACTCCTTTGTTGACACAACCTGCTATTAAGTCATTAGCTCCTTTCAAAGTTAACAGCCTGAACATGGGTCTGCTTATCTTATCTGAACTGAAGAAGGCAACTTCCTCCACTCATGGGTCATTCTTTGGTACATGTTATTTGTCAGTCAGATCCAGGACCTCACCCGGAATCACATTTTAATTATATGTATTTTTAAGAGTTCACCTCCAACAACTGGGTTTTATGTTTTCACAGGGGTCATCTGTTCACCTCATCCAACTTTAGTCTAACACAAGCACAGGCCCTTTCTTGGCTCTGTTACCTTAAAAAAGATTCTTAGATCGAGAGATAAGGCAGTGACAGACCGTTTGGGTTTCTGTGGAAAAATCACTGAGCTCAGCACATCTCTTTATTCAGTTCCTATGAACAGCAAATACATTTTACATTCAGAATTTTCTACATGGAACTTGCACCAATATCTTGAAATACAAAATATATTTTTTTCATCTTCACTCTCGCAGTTTCTTTTTAAAACAGCATTGACAATCCACCAGTTTCCTTAATCTGTGACTTTCGATTATTTACTACTGGCAACTTGAGTTTCATTTCCCATGTGTTAATTTCCTTCAAAGCTGCAGAATGTGCCCATTTCTATTTTTCCATGGCAACTTACTCTTTGTGAAAAGTGCCTTTCATATTCTTTTTATAATGCAGTGAAAGGTAGACCTCTGGTTTTGTGCTTTGTCATTCAAATACAGGGCCCATACAATGAGTGTACTCTTTGTTTCTCTGCTTACAACAATTTTATGTGTGGCAGTTGAGAGTGAAATGCTGCCCTATTTGTTTGACAGTCACAGCCTGCCTTACAAATTTCTGCACACTTCAGGCCTAAAATGGCAGATTACCCCCACCTGATCTTTTGTCATGGTAATACTCCTGGGAAAGAGCAGGGAAGAGTGGGATTTTGATTTATTTTCACTTTAGTTGTCCGTTTTTCTTCCTTCTTTTCGATCGAGAATAGCCCGTTGTGGGTGCTCTTACTTTTCTTCTTCTCGGTTCTGGGGGTATGAAAGTACGTCCTGCCTTCCTCGTTCTCCTCTTGCCCCTTCCTTTGCCCATTTCTGGGGTCCTTTCTGGACTCCTCTTGTCCCGGTCTCCAGGCTGGAAGGAATGGTGTTATTTAAAAAGAGTTGTTAAGTATTTTTGATAAACATTATTTCCTCAGATAACATTTCTGGATTAGACCTTATTTTTTCAAGCACAGACAATATTCATTGACAATCATGAATCTCAGATTATCATTGTGATGTAATTACTCTCAAGTTATATAGTTTAGTTTCCATCCAGGGTTTTGATCTTACCTTTCATTCCTCATATGGTTCCTTGGCTCGTACTCTAGTGGGCCCCTCAATCCCTTTTAACGCTGGTCTGAGATGACAGCTTTTTAACGGTTTGATATGGACCCATATTTCTTCTGTCTTTTCTCCATTTGGGATGCAGATCTCATGGGCAACAGGTGATCTTTTGTCTGGATGTGTTTCCTTCGGTTCTCAATGTACTCATCAGTGGTCATCCCATTAATCCGCATCTGTTCCTGAGTTTCAGAGAGCAGATGCTGAGGTAACACCATTTTTGTTCCAGTCATAAGTTCAGATGGAGACATTTTAGATGCAGAAGATGATGGATACTGCATAGCCAGAGTCAGCGATCAACTTCAGTCTGCTTACAATTGTCATATCTATCAACCCCTCATCTCAATGTCATATAGACGATGTGGAGGTTTATTTTTGCCCCTGGAATCTCCACCTCAAAGGTGATGACCATGAAAAATAAACTTCCTCGGTCTAACTAAATCCTTTGCAGGAGGCCAAAATGAGAGATTATGTGCTTGATCGTAAGCGTGGAACTGTCTCCACCTTACAATTCGGGGCAGGAAGACATTCTACCCATTTTGTAAACAAGCATGTTACGGTCAACAAGTACTTGTTTCCTCAAGAGGAGCCAATCACTGGCCCGATGAAATCAACTTGCAAATCTGACCAAGGCAGTGTCATTCCCCTTTTTTATATGGGAGTTCTGTGGGGGAATTTGGCTGAAATTGTGCACACACGAGAACAACCCTTTAGATATATGTTGTGGTTGTGGCCCATGTGAGGCCAGTATGCAACTTCTTACAGATTTCCAATGTTGTGTGAAAACCTCTGAGACTGGCAGTGGCCATGTCATGGGTGTGATTCAACATCAGGCTCTGTAATGAGACAGGTGCCACCCACTGGTCACATCCAGATAGGGATCACCGTACCAACAAATCATCTTGCAATCAAAATATTTTTGAAAATGTCATCAACACCTGGAGATCCTCTCTATCGGTATAATCCTATTTTGTTAGAGTAAAACTCACAGGGTCTTCAATGTGTTGATAGAATTTTCCAATAATAGGGTCCTCTTTTTTGCATTGATCAAATCTGCCTCCAGGGCATTTTTACTCCACTGAACAGTTGAGAGTTCACTGCTGGCACAAGTTTGTGACCTGGTTACAGCTGTGACTTGGATTTTACCCAGCAGTGATTCCATATCTATGACATCTCACTGCAGAGCTCCAATTTTAGCCAACTGGTCAGCCAGGTAATTCCTCATCTTATCCAGATCCTCTATTTTGGAATGACCCTTAATCTTCTTCCAATAGATGGTCATCCCATTGGAGGTCACCCGGTCATCAATAGACTGGATACATTTTCCATGTTTTAATAGTTTGTTGTTAGCACAAAGCATGTCTTGATTCTTCCAGTTTATCAGGTGTGCCACAATACCATTCCTGACAGGTCAGTGATTATCACCACTTCTTTGAGTTGGTGGTGTATTGCAGTGAGATTGGCTTGACATATGGCCATCAATTCTGTCACCTGACTTCTTCGGGGTCATATTTTGTAACAAGCAGAGGGTTCAGGGGTATCATTGACCCAGGCATTCGCAATGCCAGTCACTAGCTCTTTTTCCCCATTATTGCCAAGATGGTAGGAGCACATGTACACATAAACTGTGGGTATCACCTGGCAAGTGACTTCTTCCTAGACCTTGTGTGGGGATACTAAGTATGCCTCTATATTGTTTGGGTTATTAGACCTTCGTCCTCGAGACAGTTGTTAGCACAAAGCATGTCTTGATTCTTCCAGTTTATCAGGTGTTCCACAATACCATTCCTGACAGGTCAGTGATTATCACCACTTCTTTGAGTTGGTGGTGTATTGCAGTGAGATTGGCTTGACATATGGCCATCAATTCTGTCACCTGACTTCTTCGGGGTCATATTTTGTAACAAGCAGAGGGTTCAGGGGTATCATTGACCCAGGCATTCGCAATGCCAGTCACTAGCTCTTTTTCCCCATTATTGCCAAGATGGTAGGAGCACATGTACACATAAACTGTGGGTATCACCTGGCAAGTGACTTCTTCCTAGACCTTGTGTGGGGATACTAAGTATGCCTCTATATTGTTTGGGTTATTAGACCTTCGTCCTCGAGACAGTTTTCTTTAAAAAAAAATGGTGCTCGTTTTTTTTGAACTTGCACTAGAGGAGTCTTCTTGTTTTGGCCATACCTGAACTCCAGAGGAAAGCCTAGCATGGACTAAATCCACAAAGCAATTCTGGAATTACTTACATTCCGAACACAGATCCCTTTACTTTGTGAGTACTGGAAGGGTTGGAGAGGAGCTTGTGCAATGATGTGCTCACCTGGATGAACGGGCAGTCATCTCTGAATGCCCATACCATTGCCAGGAGTGCCTTTTCACAGTCATTGAATTTTTCACCCAGAGAGGACAATGTTTTGCTCACGTAAGAGATAACTGTGTTCACCTTGTCATGCTTTTAGTACAATACCACTGTCAGGCAGGTATCTGAAACCCCCATCTCTAAGAACATCTCCTTATTCTTAATGGGGTAAGCCAAACATGGATCTTGAGAAAGGCTTTTTTTCAGTTGTTTAGCTGCCTTGACTTGCTCCAGACCCCACTCCCACTTGACTCCAGCCTATAATGAATGGACCAAGGTTTGAGTGACTGCTGCATAGTCTTCAATGAACTTTCAACTATAATTAGTGAGTCCAAGCAGGTTTCTTAATTCTCACAGAGAAGTAGGGTCTTTTAATTTCAATAAGGCTTTCACTTTCTTCACCTGGGTTTGAGAATGTCAGGGCTGGTTTTGTGCCCTACAAAATTTACATTATGACCTGACACCACTGTACCTTTAGAAAGGACAGTTTGGATATCACCTTCAACTGGGCCAGAACATAGCGAATCTCTGCAATATGTTCTTTCACATTTGTGCTCTTGATCAATTACACATCCACATAGGCCAGGTTTCCCCTTTTGCCCAAGTCGGCATGGCCTTTTGAAGTCCTATATTGAACTTGTTCCTGGAGTTTATAGCCCTGATTCATGGAATAATTTGTGTGTAAAACAGGGATTTGCGTGCCATTCTGCCTGCAATCCCTGTGTGACGAATGGGGATTTGCGGGCAGAATGGCATGCAAATCCCTGCTTACATGCAAATAATTCTATGAATCGGGTTGTATATATTTAAAGGAAGTTCGGGTTAACATGTATTTCACCTCCCCAAAGGTAAAGGCAAGCTTGTATTGGAATGCCCTAATCACAGGTACGTCCAGAAACCATTGGTCAAATCAATGGCTGTGTACACTTTTGACTCAGCTCAGCTCCTGCTCTTGTACAGGTCACACCTGATGGCTACAACATTATTAATTTTGACCATCCAGCCCCCAAAATGGTGGTGGGCTGGTGGCTATCTTTAAAGCAGACCTAGCCTTAGCCCAGTTGGCTTGCCCTCCCTTTCCCTCTATTGAGGCCCTACTGTTAAGATGTGTGGTTCCCCTCAAATGTTTCTTGTCACTTTCTTTTGATCTATCGTCCCCCTGGGTCGTATGCTGGACTACTAGAACCACTAGTCAACATTATAGCCAACATTCACATTAAACATAAGCATCTAGTTGTGTTAGGAGATTTAAACCTTAAATTTAATCTGCCCAGAGCCCCTGTTCTCGATGTTTTCTTCACCAGTCTCATGGATCTGGACTTTCACCAACATGTGTCAGGCCCTACTCACAATTTAGGGAATACTCTTGACATAGTTCTGGCTAACAGTACCCTACTTACTTACCAATCTGCTTTTCTGTGGACAGACCACTATTTGGTGACCTGCTCACTTATACCAGTGCAAAAACATCTTAAGATGCCATTTGTTAAAATGTGACAACGGGCCTGGTGCACAGCCAATCTCCATACTCTGGTATCCTCTATTAAAACTAAATGCGAAGCTGTCTTGGCTTCTTCGTTGTCACTTCTGACTACTTCTCTTTTAGCAGCCACAGATAAAGTGGCTCCAGAAAGGCTTGCACAGGTTCACAGGCTCACCTCTCAGCCATGGTTCTCTGAACTACTGAGGGCAGCAAGACGGCAGCGTAGGCAAGCAGAACGAAAATGGGGTGTTAATTACGATTCACAGCTTAGGACCGTGCATAAAGCCAATTCGGCGTCCTATACTTCCAAAATTATATCAACCAAACAAACTTATTTCTCCAAGAACATTGAAACTTATCTGGGGCAGACCAAAGCTCTGTTTTCAGTGGTTAAGTCCCTGTCTTCTTCAGCTGAATGTTCTCCTACTGTCAGACCAACTCAGGAGCTATGTGATTCTTTATCCCAGTTTTTCATTAGTAAAATTCAGATTATTCAGGCTAATATCTCCTTGAACATGGTACCAGCTGCTAGTGCTTCGATTCCCAGCTATAGCTCTCACGACACGGCTATAAACACTATGCAATCTGGCTGGTCTTCCTTCCCTTTATTCTCTTAGGAGTCGGTTCTTAAGGTCCTTCAGCAGATTAAATCGAGTGCGCCTTCTGATGTGGTGCCACTAAGAGTCCTGAAGGAGATTTACCCTGAAGTCTTGGGGGTGATTACTTCACTATTAATACCTCCTGTCAAACAGGCTTTATTCCACCAGAGTTAAAGGCTGCTACGATAATTACACTCTTGAAAAAACCCTGAATGGACTTCTCTGTACCTGCTAATTTCTGACCTATTTCTCTTCTTCCTGCTCTGATGAAACTCTTGGAATCACTAGTGTCCCCTCTTTTGTCTTCCTTCCTTGAAACATCTGACTGACTTGACCCAGCCCAGTCTGGCTTTTGGCCAGGCAGAGGTACCGAGTGTGTCCTGGTCTCTGTCCAAGTTGACATGGCCAGGCTGGTCAATGCAGGGGGTGTCGGAGTCTTGATACTATTAGATCTCTCAGCAGCCTTTGACAAGTTCTAGCCTGGTTTTTCTCTTTTCTCAAGGACTGATCTCAATCTCTTTTGCTTTCTCCTTTTCTTTCAAAACCTTCCGATCTCACGTGTGGTGTACCCCAGGGTTCTGCCTTGTCACCTATTCTCTCTAATATATATATCTGGGTCTTAGTGTGCATCATCTGCTCCTTCGGCATCAGGTGCTATTCATATGCTGATGACACCCAGATCCTGATCCAGTTTGATCATGATCAAACTGAGATTTCATCGTGCCTCCATCAGTGCCTGACAGCCGTGGGGGAGTGGATGGCCTTAACTGGCTAAAGCTGAACGGTGACAAGACAGAAGTGCTGGTGGTGGGTTCTCCTCCCGATCCTTCACTATGGATTTCGACTTTCTGGCCCTCTTCTCTTGGCTCTCTTCCTGTTCCCACAATGAAAGTTAAAAATTTGGGAGTTATCATGATAACCACCTTATCAATGGATGCCCAGGTATCATCTGTCGGCCAGCGTGGTTTCTCCATTTGAACATCTTGAGATAAGTACTCAATTTCATACCATCTGCCTTGTGGCCACTGGTTGTAGCTGCAATGTTATCCAGCCAGTTGCACTATTGTAATTCACTCTATCTTGCACAGCCAAAGCAGCTGATCCTCCGCCTGCAGCGCCTTCAGAACTTCGTAGTTCGGGTGGCGACTGGATTACCCTATGGTTCTCATGTCTCACGGGTTCTGCATCGTTTGCACTGGTTACCGGTGGCCCAGCGCATGGATTTTAAGGCACTCTGTATTGTGCACCGTACTCTGCATGGAGAGGGGCGGAATACATGCACACAATATTTTCAAGCTACCTTCCTAGGCATTCCTTAAGATCCGAGTCGGCCGGCCTGCTGTGTGTTCCATCTTTCTACTGAGTTCGGCTTGGTGGTTGTGCCTTTTCTATTGCAGCACAGCTGTGGAACAAGCTGCCAGATGAACAGAAAAATATCCATAATCATTTGGCCTTTAGGAAGGCTCTCAAAACACACCTCTTCCAATTATGATGGCGGTAGTACTGAAGGTTTGTGTTTGGGGTCTCTTTCTCCTCTCCAACGCCATGATGCCCTCGGGCGACCGTGCACTATATAAGAAACCCTAACATAAAATAACATAACATAACATAACATACACTTTTGACCCTTGGATCTGTGCCAGGCCTTGATCAGTGTTCTGCACATAGTCTCCTTTGCCCATTTGGTTTTAATATCCGCAGTACAGGGTTGATAAAGGTTTTGTAGATCAGACAAATTATCCAACAGGATACCAAGTTCTTGATCATCTCTGTGATTGACTCCATGGATGTGAGAGGTACTCAATATTGTTAATGATTAGTGGAGCCAACGCTGGGTCCCTGGGTATGGTGGTTGAATGGATGGATGTATGTCTACAGTCATATAAATCTACTGAAAAGATATTCTATGAGTCCAGGAACACCTGTTTCAGCTTCTGTCTTTTCTCCTCAGTCTCACAGGCATCAGCTAGATGTTTTTTTATTCCTCCATGACCTGCCTGAAATCTGGAAAAACTTTGGGCTTGTTAATCTCAGCAGTATCATCAGTTGTGTGGTGAGATCTCTCTTGATGTTGGTTCCTTTGATTCAAGGTAGTTGTTGTTGACTCTAAATACCACCTCACCTTCCATATGCCATGCAATTCCCCCCATGATGCAGCTTTTCTGGAAGAATTCCGTCAATGGTGTCGAAACAGTTGCTCTGGACTGGTCAGATGATATCCTTCCTTAACTCAATAGAATAGTATTGGGCATCAACTGCCATTCTCATAGAGTTTTTTCCCACCCAAAGGGTTACTTTGAGGGTCGTTATTATCACCAATATTCTAATGGTGTTGTTTTCTAGATCCGCTAAAGGTGTTGGATGTAAATATAAACCCTGGGATGATAACCTCTTCTCCCACTTGAACTTCAACCACATAAACCAGCAATTGAGCTGACCAAATTGCTCTTTCAGTCTTATTAAAGCCCATTGGGTTGTCCACTGTTGTGACCATACTTTGTTGTTGATCAAATCTAGACTATTTGCGAAACGATTTAGAATGTCACTACCCAAATAAAAATAAGAAGGGACATCTCTAACAACCCAACAATTGAGTTCTGTAATTTTTTTGCTGATGGACAATTTTAGCATACACCTGCTATGCAGGAAATGCTTTGAATTTGGTGTTTCCAGACCCACTTCCCATTTATCAATCAATCAAAATGTGGAAAGGGTCTGATCTTTTTGGAGTTGCTGGAATAATCCTTCACTGATGAAGGTTTTTCCATTACTCAGACATACACTGGTGAGCACTGGCTCCCCCCTAATTTATATGAATGGGGAAAAATAAGTGTTCACTTTTATTCTGAAGTCGGTCAGACTTTGGGTTGGTTTTTCATCTTCCTCTTTCAGGTGATTCAGTGTTTACTATGACTTTAAGCTGGTCTACAATTTCAAAGGTTTCCCTTCCAGCGTGGAATACCACTTGCAACTGGGAGGAAGGTTGATTTTCAATAGTTGAGAATAGTTCCCATTACCAGTGTGTTCTCCCACATAGATGATGGTGATCTCTGGTACTTGATTGTTCTCGAAGTAAAATTCCACTTCCTCGGTATGCCATTCAGACTCACATAATGTGTACTCCTCTTGAGTTTTTTGGGCTGGTTAGTCTGGGTCCAGAATACCTGCTTCGCACAGTCGATCAGAGGTGATAACTTCTGAAGGAAATCATCCCCCAGTAAACAATGTGTACCCTCTGGAGTCACAACTATCCCCAAGTGTTTTAAATTATGCTGCTCAATTTTATTTCTAGAACCACAGTCCCTTTGACGGGAATATCATTCCCATCAACGTTTTGGAGTCATCCAGGAAGAGGTCCGAGGGGAATATAGTGACTCTCCCCCTTCCTAAATTCAGTTGGTTTAAAGCCTTTTTGGACAGGACAGTAGCTTGGGATCCAGTATCCACCAGAGACAATAATTCACACCAACCCTGTACCTTGATTGGGGCATAGAATCTCCCCTCTTTTTCCTCAAGTGTACAAAGAAAGAGTTATTTGCATGCTCGGCTGTCATTTTCTTAATATTGGACTCCATCACTGTGTGATCTTGGGTGATTTTCCTTGTCAGAGATCAGGAACTTGTGAAATTGTATCTATTCAAGTTAGCCTAAGCTCCTCCATTTTGTCCAGAAACAAACTCCATTTTGTGATCACCTATTTAGAGCTAAAAGGAATGTTTCTGGTATAAACCTGCTGAGATTTACAGAAAGACATGGGGCCTCTTACAAGCATGGCAGTCCGGGAACTACGGTACAGGTAAGCATGCTGGTACCGTAGTTCCCGGACTGCCGTACTACCTGCTCTGCTTGCGGGTGCCGTTTCACCTGCCAGGTTTTTCCAGGCCAGTGTAATGGCATCCGTGAGCAGAGCATGTCGGATGCACCGGCACAACTCTGTATGTGCCGGTGCATCTGACCTCCCCATCCCCATTCAGCCCTATGGGGCAGAATGGGGATTGGGAGGCCCTTGATTCTGGCACCTGCAAATGGGCAATTACAGGGTCCGCCAAGCTCGGCATGACCGGTTCTTGCCCATTCGCGGGTGCCGGAAAAAATGCAACTCCGGCGGCAACCATGCCCTTAATAAGGGCACGGCTACCGCCAAAGTTGTAATGAGGCCCATGTTGTTGCAAAGAATGGTTAGTTCAGTGTTTGTTCACCAAATAAGATAAAATGTAATGGATGCCTTCCCATCAGTAGATACCAGTGTGTGGGTCTCAAAATGTATGTGCTAATGATTGATCACATAGGAGACGTTCTGTACATAACAGGAAAGGGTTATCCTAAATAAATTGGAGATGCATATTAACCCTCACTCGTGCAAACAAAGATAAGGGGAGTGGGACGTCTCCTTGTTTTGGGAACAGTCTGTTAATGTTAGAGTGTGCAAGCACAGATCCGCTGTCAAATGTTGGTTTTCTCAGAAATCTATATATAGCAGGAAGCCATAAACTGTCTGAGAAATGACAACCTCAGCAAGCAAATATGTAAAAAATACAAGGTTTCCATTCGGTAAATTGCGCACTTTACTCCGACTATGATTATGGTTGAACCTGGGTCTGCTTAAGCATATAAACCTGTTGTTTGTATTGTACTCTATGTCTGATGGTCTTATATTATTTGCGGTTACCAGTTTTGGTCTGCCAAATTGGTGCCCGGGACGTGGGGCCTTTTTGAGGATGATCCATTGCATTTCGAGGATGAAGTGACCAAGCTTTGGGACCTCTGCGTATCGGGGATCCTCGCAAAAATGGAGAAGTTTCTGACAGCTGCTAGTCGTGATCCACATTGACCTTTTGGCCCAGTGAGTATCCAAAGGAGGCTGCTGAACTATAGCAATGACTGAGTTTTGCCCTTTTTGAAGACCAATAGCCACGTATTTTGTCTGGTGGGCGATATTTCATTTTGTTGTAATCGGGTCAGTCTGTTTTGATCAAAATATGTTGCCGGGTGAGATACCGTTTTTGAGTAAGAAATGCCTGGTTTTAGTAAAATGCGCACTTGTTGGGCAGCACCCTGTTGCAGTAGAAAATGACCTACTGGGTTAGAATATTGTCAGCCTGCCCCACCCAGGGGTGGACTGGCCTATAGGGAACTCTGGAGATCTCCCGGTACGCCTCTGCACCAAGGGCCTCTTCTGCGTGGTAACCTTTTTTATTTCTACATTTTCTCGTATGAAAAGGATTGTGCTTGCTGAAAATGCGTAATATGGGGCCACTTTGAAAATTATTTCCAAGGCCTCATTTGATTCCCAGGCCATTCCTAGCCCCACTTGATCATTCCTCTGCTTATGATATGTATATTAAATATGGGTTAGGAGCAATTGTTTTTAACAGTCTTTGGCACCGCCAGACCAGACTTGTACCAGATTTAAAGCGGCCCAAAAGTTGTTCATTTGAATTAGCATGAATACAGCATTAGGAGTCATTTTTATTACAGAAAAAGGCTTGGCCCTCTGCTTTTGATATGGTTCAGGATTGGCACAAAGAGGCTACCCAACGCATCAAAATAAGGGCAAAGCAAGCTTGCAGACATATGAACCAAGCAGGAAAGGCTTTAGTACATGAACAAAAGAAGCAGGAAGAGTGTATTTGGGTGGTAGACAGAACCTTTCAGTTGGACATATGCAAAATATATCCATCCAAAGACTTGCATACATTTGATAAATTAATGGATGCATTATTGAGTGAAAAACGACAACCACCAACTGTACCTCCTCCCTATGTACTGCCACTGCCATGCCACCCCGACCAGTGACACCTGTTCCTGATACTGACTCTTGGCCTGAAGCACCTTCCACACCATAATCACCTAACCCAAGGAAACCGAAATACCCTGCTATTTCTAATTCTCCTCTGCTGCAATATGTATGCTCCCTCAGTAATCAGAGGACGGGCTTCATAGCACACTGAGAAAGAGAGAGAAAGAGATTTTAGAATCAACGGCACAAGACTACATACTTGAAGGGACTGAAATGGCTGTCACCTGCTCCATGAGCATTTGTAGTACACAGGAACGAAAATATTTGTTAGGGCACATGGGAAAGATACTTGCCCAACTTTGGAGTGAATTCACTGATGCCGTGGTTCCCCAAAAAATACAAGACTTCTATTATTCAGCATGCACCCGCAATACATAAGTAGTGGTCTGCCAGCACATATCTGACCTGTTCTCTCACAAGCAGGATATGGACGAGTTACATCTAACAAGATTAGCTGCTTTAGGTATATCTTGCACCATAACAAATGCAATATATTATTAAAAGAGAACCCTCCTCGACCCCTGTACAAACATTGAGGAACTGCACATCATCACTAAAGATGCTCTTAGATGGATTTCTAATGCTCCCTGTCCCACATAGAGATCCATGACACTTTCACGCAATACTATACTCCCCATCCATTCAGAGACAGGTATTACAGATAATGGCTGAATACTGCAAGACAAATATCTTAAAAGAAAAAGCAGATATTATGAAAATATATAAGTGCACCTTCGCTGATGACACTCTGCCCACTTCCCTGTCCCTCTAGTTAGCTTTACTCCTAAACAACCGATTCGAAAACCCCACCACCCGGTTGACCATGAGGGAAGTACCCCTACACGCCGCTTACCACAGAAACAGAAACAAGGAACGGACTGACATCCTGGGGCTATCACAGCTGCACATTATATATAGCAGTTTGTGTATGTCCCCTTTTCAAGACAAGAAGTTAACACCATTAAGCTGTCTATCCCTGACATCAGAAAGAACCCCACAGGGTTCTATAAGGAAGTGCATTCAGTTTTGACTTCTTCAGTATTTACCTTAAAAATCATAGATGTGCCATTTCCCATCATTTTACCTTCCGATTTACGGAAACAAATCAGAAACATAAATGATGGTGATGCATTTGTTGGCACATGGCCAGAACATGTGGCCGCCGATGCACAGAAAAAAGTAGGTGAGAAACCATCAGAGAAAATACTAGCATTACCTAACGCCATCCTGACCAATCTTAAGATTTTAGTACCTGAGAAAATTATAATATGCTACAAATTAATGGCCTGCATGAAAGGGAAAGCTGAGGGAGCAACAGAGTATTTTGCTGACTACAGCGGACAAGATTTGAGCACTGAATCGGGAAAAAGGTTGTTTGTTGCCAAGTTTGAATGTGCCCTTTTGCATGAAATACAGTATCAAATTACACCTTTGGAGAGTGCCTGGCAAACAAAGACACCATCCAAAATATTACTTAAGGCTCAGTATAAGAGTATAGAAATAATAATGAGAAGGAAAAGAAGGACAAGAAAAAAGTGGATTTAAAGACTAGGGTGCTGTTACAGCAGGTAGCTAGGGGACAGAGAGGAGGATATGCCAAAATAGGGGACAGTTTATGCAACCCTATGGGATGTTGAATGAAAAACAGTACGCCTACTGCAAACAGGAAGGCCACTGGAGGGCACAGTGCCCAGTCCTCCAGTAGAAGGGAAACAGTATATACACAAGACGGCGAAGAGGACATAGTGATGGCATGCAGGGGCCAAATAGAAGCCAATTTACCCAGCCTCAGCTAATAATAATTTAGCAAATGCAGATGCAAAGCACACCACTACGCCCACCATCATGTTTGCTAACAACCCCTCATGGAATTACCTTTCTGAGGACAACACCATTACATGCTGTTATTTACTGCTCACCCGATGGTATATATTTGACTATTTCACCCCAACACACTTCTATATCTCAATTTTTGGCACTCTCACTACCCAGTGAATTGCAGAACGTACACGCTCATTTATGGGCCCTTAGCAATAATGTTGTGGGAATGCTCAAATTACGTCGCATACCCCAATACAAGGTGTCAGTGGATGGGGAAGCTGCACTGAAAGTGATAATTTCAGATCTTGTAAATCTGGGTGTCATTGGACAGATTTCTGGTAGCACTGTAACAGTCCCATACTTCCTGTATACACGCAGGGTAACAACGCCATGCATACCGCTTTGTAATTGGTGTTCGATCTATCAATAACACTGTTTGACCCCAATGTCCCATTGTGCCTGACATCACAACAATGTTAATTATGATTCATGACCAGGCCACTCATTTTTCTGTTGTTGATTTAGATAACGTGTTCTTCAGCACATCAATAAACGCTGATAGTAAGTACTTGTTCCCATTTGCTCTTGGGGGATTGTCATTTACCTTCACTAGAATACCACAAGGATACACTGTACGCCCTAGCATTTATATTAGGGCCCTCAAGGAACAACTGGATAGTCTAGAATTACCTTCATCTTGCAAATTGATATAGTACATTGACAACCTACCTATTGCTGCAGATTCTGAAGAATCTTGCAAGGAGCACGCTGTGTTGTTGTTAACGTAATTGGCTAACAATGGTCACAAGGCTTTGTTAAAGAAATTCCAATATTGTAACAGGAGGTTGCCTACTTAAGAAGCCTCCTTTCGAAGGAGGGTAGTCGTCTCACACCAGAAAGAATACAGGCCACCTCTGACATGGTGGTCCCAAACTAACAAACTGAAGTCAGAACTTTTATTGGTATGACCTCCTACTGCATGCAATGGATCCCAAATGTTTCCCTTTTTATTAAGCAATTGTTAGCACTAACAAAAAAAAATTCGTTTCACCTCTACCTTTGAATACAGCTTGTCAAGATATGCTGCTTTGTGTTCCGCTCCAGTATTGGGAACACCAAATTATACTAAGGAATTTGTGTTATTTGTGCATGAAAAAGATGGTTGTGCTTTAGAAGTATTAATGCAGGAACAAGGGAGAAAGAATAGACTGCTATTTTGCCACTGCCTCATTAAAACAAAGTGAAGGCATGGTTCTGGGTCATTCCTTAACCGTCATGGTGCCTTACTCAATAGATATACCATTGAACAGAACGCAAGCCCAACATTTCACATCTGCTCAACTCACTAGGTACAAGCTAATTTTGTTTACACCACACATCAAAATTAAGCGATGTAATACCTTAAACTCAGCTGAACTATTACTTCCCCTAGAGGAGAATAGCCTTCCTGATACCAATCATGATTGCATATTTATCGGTGTGCAATAAACAAAATGTGAATCAATTTAATTGACACACCTCTGCCATCTCCAGAAGGAGAAATATGTTGTGACGGTTCTTGCTTTAAACTTCTAGATGGCACTTCTACTGCTGCCTATGCAATCACCACATTAGTTGCAGTGGTTGCAACTAGAAGAATTCCTTACAACTCTGCCCAAGCAGCAGAAATAATTTCCCTAACCTGCGCCTATGAGATATCCCAAGGGCTGAAAGTAAATATTTACAAAGGGACAGTTAGTACGCCTTTGATGTAGTTCACAACTTTGGGAAACTATGGGCCGAAAGGAGATATTTAACATCCCATGGCACCAAGATTCAGCATGGTCCCTTAATAGTACAGCTGTTAACGGCACTGGCCTTGCCTAAACAGCTGACAATAATGAAATGCGCGTCCCACCAGAGAATCACTGACAATATTTGGAAAGACAAAGCTTCTGCAGACCGAATTGCCAAACAAACAGCAACAGACTTACAGTATAGAATGTACCTATTGGATCCTGCTAGATGGGTCGCTGAGATTGGGATGATGGAAGAGGGAATTAGCAGTGTAAAAGAAATTCAAGCCAAGGCCACAGCTGAAAAGATGAAAGACTGAGGATTGGGACCAGCCAGATTTGATGAGGAAGTATGTTGGCTTGACCATAACAAAAAAAGATGGATGCTACCAAATGCATATGTACAAGCCATTGTTACCATGGCCCATGGCCCAGCCCACATAAGGGCCAAAGGCATCTGTAAACACACAGACCCTAAATGGAGGAACTCCAACATACCCAAAATAGCTGAACATCTGGTTCAAAACTGCATAATTTGTTTACAACATAGCATTGGAAAAGGGAGACCAGTACCTAGGGGCAGCTTTGGACCACCTTCCATATCCTTTGAGGTAATACACTTTGATTTCATTGAGATGGAAAGATGCCAGATGTTAAATATGTCCTAGTGGTAGGTTGTACATTTAGCATGTGGGTTGAAGCTTTCCCTCTGAAAGATAACATTGCAATGTTCACTGAAAAAGTGATGCGAAAAGAGTAATTTCCACATTTTGGCTTACCAAGGATGATCTGGTCAGACAATGGTCCCCATTTCACAGCCTCAGCCATTCAACACGTATGTGAACGGTTACAAATAAAAAAGAAATTTCACTCTGTGAATCACCCCCAATTGGTCAGATTAGTTGAGAGATACAACTGCAATTTGAAAAAGAATTCTGGAGAAAATGTGTGCACACAGCAAGCTAAAATAGCCTGAAGCCCTACCATTGGCCTTAATGTATATGAGAATAACAGGCCAGGCAAAAACAGGTCTGTCCCCGTATGAGATTGTGATGGGGAGACCTGCCAATGTGTGGAATGTACCCGGGCCAAAGAAATTGTCAGAGATCGAGTACCCATTATCGGACAACTATTGTACAAAGTTGACTCAAAAAAGCATAAGTTTAGTTCACCAACAGGTGTGAGAAGCATTGCCTGATCGATACGTCGGTCCTGGCCACACTATTCGGCCCAGAGATTTTGTGCTTGTTAAAGACTTGCAAAGAAAATCCAGCCTTGAAACCTGATGGAAAGGAGGCCTCCAAGTTTTACTGGCCACCCAAACTGCTGTGCGTGTGGAAGGAAAGAAGCATTGGATACATGCAGCACATCTAAAACAAGTACCCTTGCCTTTGCCCAATGAAAATGGGGTAGAGGAGGTTATAGGTGATTCTGAACACAAATATGTCTCTAAATGCGTACCTTTTCAGTGACAGCAAATAAACTGATCCTGATTTTGAGCAGCCAGACCTTTTACCTCCTCCAGATACCGACACACTGTTCGAGGATCACTCGGTGCCCGGGGTGTCCAGATATAATCTTCGAACCACGGAAATAGGTAGGGAAGGACATCTTGAAGGTACAAAAGTGTGGAATTTAATGCTGCACCCACAATAAACCAGTGATATTCCCTCCAAACCCCCAAAGAAGCCTGGAGGTAGAGGGGGGTAGGGAAAAGAAGACTTCAATCAAGGTAGGCCACATGGTCAGGTGCCACCCACGAATAAACTTATACAGCCTGTATTAGTGAGGATTCTTAAAAGAAACTGAGAGACTATGCCCCAGTTTGGGGTATGCAGATGTGAGGAAATGAAAGGGTTTACTTCTGGAATGGCCAGGTCCAGACAACTGTGGTCAACTCTAGAAAAATATGTATTCATAGTTCTTGTGGCATGTGTCGTGGTCATATTGATGACTTTTTTATGGTTTCTCAAGAGCTCATACCCACTCAGATTACTGTTTCCCACGACCAGCTCAACTACTATGATATGATATGATATAGCATTTATAACGTGTCTATACACAAGTGTTTCAAGGTGCGGCGAAGCAAGGGAGGGTAGCATAGGGAAGACAACAATCTTACTAGGCCAGTTGACATTGAGATTGCACAAGTGCATTGGAGGGGAGAAAGGGAAAATTGTGGGGGGCAAGAGGAAAGGGCAGTGCAATACACAGGATCAACAGTAAAATAAATACAAATAAAATAAATACAATTAATAAGAACAAAAGGTAAACAAGTGCAGCCAACTAGTGGAAACTGCAGGGTAAGTGCAGACATCAAGTGTCAAGATCTGGTAGAGACTGTAGGGATACAGAAAAAGCCCCCAAGTGCAGGTGTTGCCCAGAAGGCAGTGCATGTGTACAACTGGTAGTGGAGGGGACCTGGGCCCGAGATCAGAGGGTAGCCATGTGACCAGTGCAGTTTCAGTCGGGAGTTCAGCAGGCAAGAGGAGGAGAAAAAGCAGAAGCAAAGAGGAAGGTCTTCAGGTGCTTCCAGAACCAGAGACAGTTCTCCTCAAGTTTCAAGCAGGCAGGGAGGCTTTTCCAGAGGGAGGCCCTAGCCGAAGATAGAGATCTACCACCAGCTTGTTGCTTGGAGAAGCGACTGACCCTGAGGGAGTTGGAGGCAGATGAGCGAAGAACTCGAGAAGGAAGATATTTAGGAAGAGAGAGTTGAAGGTATGGAGGTCCCAGGCCCGAGAAGGCCTTGTGGACAATGCAGAGGGTTTTAAACTTGATCCTTGCAGCTACTGGGAGCCAGTGCAGAGGTTCTGTAAAAGCAAAATAAATATCGAGGCTGAGTACCACAAAGGAAATACACCAAACACAGGCTATAAAGATTCAAAGATCTTTTATTCTGCGCAGTTTACAAGGAAGCATAGATACAGATAGCTATCTGGCTCTCAACACCCCACAATGAGTAGCAGCCCGTCAAAGAGAGGAGAGAGAGTGCAGGAAATCTTGACATTCGTACTTTTATGCAGTTTTCATAAATATTGTCCAGCCCCTCTACATGTTAATAATTAGTGGTCTAGAGTTTGTGCCTAGTTCACATACAGCTTTTACAATAATATGCAAAAGGATGACATGAGTTTGCATTTCCATCAAGTAACAATGGTGATGTATATTCTCAGATCCCGCGGTAAGCCTTAGTCTATATCCCTTCACGATGTAGTTCGGCCTGTGTTCACGTTTGAGATTTACTCTGTATTGTCCCAACGTTTACACAGGGATGAGTCTTATATGCGCAGACAATACTCAGATGGCAGTTCATATGGAGCACAAGGTCTCTTCACCCAGTCTAAACAGTCGCCTCTCAGACAGCCTAAACATTAACAGAACTCGAAGGTCGGGAGGCTTGGTTGCAAGTTGAAAACCCAGTCCACCATTTTAGAACAGAAAATTATACAAACAAAAATCAAAATTGTGGATGACTCTAAAATAGTGGCGAAGTCGATCCAAAATCGAAACTTTGCAATGCGTTTTCCCCATAGAGCAACTAGGCTTAGGCCAATATAAATCAAAAGGAGGCACTATATGATTTTCGTTTAACAAATCCTCCTTTTGGCCTGAGCCAATAAGGGCTCTCTTCTTGATGTGGACAGGCGGCAGGCCAGTTTGTCAGAGGATGTACAGGATGCACGCCATTTCCTCTCAGCCACCCTGAACTTGCGTTTAAGGGTGACGAAGTCTGAGTCATACCGGGAGTTGCACTTGGCTTTAGGCTTCAAGCGGATCCTCATGACAGGGGCCAGAACATCAAGAGTATCAGCTATAGCAGAGTGGAGCATAGGAAGGGCTGTGTCAGGGTGTGAGTCAGCCAAAGAGGTTGGAGGAGTGAGAAAGTGGCAGCAAAAGCCTCAACTGACACACGCTTCATGGGTCGGATAACCGAAATGGTAGGTGGCAGTGCTGGAGTTGGCTTGACCTGAAGGGTGGAGAGAGTAAGCCGGGAGGAAAGAAGAAAGTGATCACTCCAGGAGAGAGGAGTGGTGAGAGGGATAGAAAGGGGAAGGTCTGTAGAGATAAAAACATCCAGTGTGTGCCCTGCAGAATAAGTCCAGCCGGAGGGGAGGATAGAGAGTGAAAGAGAGTTGCAGAGGTCACAAAAGAGCCCTGAGAAAGGACAGGAAGCATCCAGGTGGATGTTATAGTCTCCAAGAAGGAGGAGTTGAGGGGGCGAGACCAGGAGGGAAGAGGAGAAGTCTGCCCACTCAGAGAGGAAGGAGGAGATCTGACCAGGTGGTCAATAGATGGTAGCCACAGTAAGGGAATGGCTACGAGAGAGAGCCTGCAGACGAGGCATTCAAAAGAGGAGTAGGCCTGCATAGGAATCACAGAGGCAGGAATTCACTCAGGGAAGATCAGGGCTACACCCCCTCTGGAGCTATTGGACCTGGGTGCAGAGAGGATCTTGTAGCCATGAGAGAGGAGAGTGTCGAAGCTTGTGACAGAGCTGGCAGTAAACCATGTATCAGTGAGAAAGAGGGCATTGAGTCAAGTTCTTCAAGGAAGCAGCAGATGACAGAGGAGTGTTTGACAGCTGAGTAAGAGTAGAGAGTGGCAATATGGAGAAGGTTGCCGTCCTTGAAAGACTTCCGGCAAGGGGTACAAATCAGCGGTATGCCCTATCAAGGTGTAGGAGAAACCCGAGGGGGGCAAAAGAGGAAGGAGAGTGCAGGGTAGCCAAGGAGGAGACAGCAGGGGGAGGCAAGGAAGCTGTGGAGGGAAGAGAGGGGATAGCAGGAGAAGAAAGGAATTTGATGAGGCGCAGGAAGCGTCTATCAAAGAGGAGAAGGTTGGCCTGAGGGCCTTGGACCAAGACGGTACCATTCAAGTAAACATTAATGATGACTTCAGAGGAGTCGAAGGAGGCCAGGAGAGCCTCCCACCGGGTGCCACCATTAATTGGAGAAGAGGCGAAAGGAGAAAGCACAGAGACCGTGTGAAGAGGCCATAGGTCTGGTGAGGGAACGACAAAGAGGATGTTGGCGAGGATTTGCCTGGAGGAAGCACTGGTATAGGTCTCAGTGATAGCAAGGTCTGGGTTGGAGACCAGGATGTCCTTTTTAAACTTCTTTCTAACAGTTTTAGTGAGGAGAGCAGGAAAGTCGATAGAGAAGCAGTTAGAAAAGTACGAGAGACAGAGAGCACCATAGAGTAGGTGGGGAGAGGAGAAAAGAGGAAAGGGGGTGGGAGAACACTAGGGAAGGACACAGGGAGGGGCGCAGGCAGACAAGACAGAGAGAGACGAGACAATAGTAGACAATTGGACAAAATAATAAGAGCTCAGACAATAGTAGAACAGTTTGCTAGAAGAATGCTTTGATAAGAAGGCAAAATCAAGGCAGCACTACTTTCACAATGTGGTTTAGGTACAGGAGAAAAACACACCTAGGTCTGAGCGTCCTGTACAGTGAGAGAAAGGCCTAGGTTTCACAATGCAGTTTAACTATTTTTAACAATGCAATTTAAATATTTTCCCAATGCAGTTTAAATACTTTCACCATGTGGTTTGAATACACACCTAGGTCTGAGAGTCCTGTATAGTGGGAGAAAGGCCTAGGTTTCACAATGCAATATGCATTCAGAGAAAAACCATAGTGCCATCTCAGTGTGTCACAGGCTAATAATCACAGTATTGTTCTAGTGAAGGTAAGGTTGCTATGTGGCAGGGTTGTCAGGGTAGAGTGATTGCTCTATTCCTCACCCAGGACACTCCTACCTTAATAGTCGCTGCTGGTTGACAGCTGGCCACTGACCTCCCCTGCTGACACCTGCAGACACTAGCTGTAATCGCCTCTGTAGGAGCCGCCCTTTGCCTTGGGGCCCTTAGCCGCTGGAGCTGCATGGGCAGAGGGCTGCCCTGGAAGGTTGGTTAAGATTAGCGATACAACCGATCCGGGAGAGGGGTGGGCTGGGAGGCGGGAGGAAGAGGAAACAGCAGCATGGAGAGGATCGGGGCTGGAAGGGTGTAGGCGTGGGTTGGGGGCCTGAGCAGAAACACAAGTGCTAATAACAAGGCCCAGGGGGGTCTGAAAATAGCACTATACAGCAATCAAGTGGCTGCTGATAGGAGAACACAGAGGGATAGACCCTCTTCATACACAAAAGGCCTCACGCCCAATCCAAGTGAGGATGGGAGGTCTAAGGGGTGGGCACAAGGAACCAGGAAGGAACCATGAAGTTAGGGAGGACCTAGAAGCGGCTTCGAGATTACAGCACCGAAGTGTGCACAAGTTAAACACATACCAACACGGATACACAGTTCCAAATACCCATAAGTACCAATTTCGGTTGGGTGATATTATATGTAAATATGTGCTCTGTAAAGCGCTTTGGTTTAAGGCGCTATATAAATAACACATCATTATTTTTTTTATTATGATTATCATTATCATAAGGCTCAGGGAGCTCTCACCACTGTGAATCCAGCAATGAAGTGGCTGCGGAGAGAAAAACACAGAGGGATAGATCTTCTTCACACACAACGGGCCTTATGCCCAATCTATGTCTCCTTTCTATGTACACACACACACCCTTCATCCCCTTGATCTTGAACATTGAGAAGGGTATCTCAATAACACGTTCATAAGAATGATGAATGATACACATGCAATACTGAACAAAAGCAATTGTCTGGTGTGTTCCCACTTTCCACAATACAGAAAGAAGGGGTTAGGATGATATATATATATATATATATATATACTTGTCTACTGCTTGCTATTCATCCTTTAGGGCCATGTTCTTTGGTAAATGGAATGACAGTACCACTGGTAACTTTGATGGGACACATATTACTAATTCTGATCAACAGGTGCTACTACCTATGGGATGCTCGGTGTTTGCTAACAAAAGCACTACAAACACTGCCTCTACTAAACATACAGGAAGGAATTCTAGCCCATACCAATAAATGATATGTTTCCGAATGGCCCTGGTGGGGAATAGGTAGGAAATTCCTCCAGCATACACAATTAACAATAAACCTGCCTTGGCACCCTTTTGTCTGAGTAAGGAAGGATCTAGGTATATGGGTACATATGACAATTGCATAAATACTACGGTTTTAGTGAATGAAACAAGGCCTTTGCATATCGGGCGGACCATTTATTTTGTCGGTGGGAACGAAGCATACTCATGATGACCCAAAGATTTGAAGGGAACATGTTCATTAGCAATTCTGTTACCAGGGGTTTATTTGGCTACCACCACAGAAATCTTAAAACATAGCCCTAGGAGGGATGTGGGGGATGATACCACTGGCCAAGTGTTAGGGAATGTGTGAAAGATGATAATACCTTTTTGGGGCCCAGCATTAAACTTCTGAGACATTAGGGGGTTGACGCAAGTTTTGGAGAGAACTATTAATGAGACTCATATACTATCCAATATAACATTAGAACAGAGGGCAATGTGGTTAGTTGCACTTCAGAAAAGTATGGCACTAGACACAATGATAGCTGAAAGAGGAGGAGTTTGCAAAATGGTGGAGTCATCTTGCTGCGCTTACCAACCTGACTCCTCTTCCCCAGTGTTTCAGGCCATTAAAAGATTGCACAACTTGGGGGCTGAAATTCATACCAATGAAGGTAGCTGTGACATTGGGACTTGGGCTTGGAATTTGCTTACCACTTGGGGTTGGAAAATACTCTCTGTTCTTGACATGATTGCTGGTGTCATTCTCTGCTGCTGTTACTGCATAGCGCATACCTACTTTAGGATCGATGCTATGCCAGTGTTGTTCCAGGGATCTGGTATACCTACAACCTGAACGCTTGCCCCCTGTGAAATTGACTAATGCCCTCATTATGCAGGATATGGAGATACAGAAATGTATGGCAATTGATGTACACAACTATGATGTAAATGTATTAGCTTAGGCTAAAAGGAGGGTTTATGAAATTGTATCTGTTCAAGTTAGCCTTACGCTCCTCATTTTGTCCATTTTGTGATCTCCTATTTAGAGCTGGAAGAAATGTGCTCGCAGCATAAAAATGCTGATCTTTACAGAAAGACATGTTTTTCCAAAGAAATGTTAGCTAAGTGTTTGTTCAGCCTTGGGGCTTGAACAGCCTGGACCAAATAAGATAAGATGTAATGGATGCCTTGCCATCTGTAGATGCTAATTGCGTGAGTCTCAACATGTATATGCTAATGATTGATGACACAGGAGCCGTTTTGTACATACCAGGAAAGGGTTATTTTAAATGAACTGCATATGCAGAGTAACCTTCAGTCATGCAAACAAACAAAGATAAGGGGAGTGGGAATGTCTCAATGCTTTGGGAACAGAATTGAGACATGATGTTCCCATGCTGTTCACTTGAGACACTCACCACTATTGGCGGTGAGTGCCAGCAAGTATACTCACTAACAGGTGTATACAGACAACAAACGTGTGTTCATATTAATAAGAGATTGGAGCTATTATATGACACAATGTTTGTTTGTTTTTAGATTTGTGATTTGTGCTAGAAGACATCCCCTGCCAGATGACACTTCGGGGTTTGGCTTTACCCATAACTCACCGTCATCTTGAAGCAGGTCGCTTAAGATTAGGTTTAACTATGAACCACCATTAGATGACCGAAACTAATGTAGATGTTATTAAATAAGCAGAATGCTATTTGATTTGAACATACACTTAGAGTGGATATAGGTGTGAGGCAATTATTTAGTGATTGACGTGTTAGGGTTCTTAATAACCCATATTGTGTATATGTGTGCATTGAATGTGTATGTCTGAAAGTCTTTATGAATGGTAGAATGAAGTAGCGGATGAGTAATACATGTGAATGAGTAGGTGTGTTTTATGAACAAACACTGTTAAGTTTTGTTGAATTTGTGTAAATAAAACAACATATATTTTGTGATACTAGTGATGTAGAACTTGTTTTTGTAACAGTGGGCCTCATTCCGAGGTGGGCGGTAAGGGTTAACGGTCACCGGTAAGGAGACCGGTGCTGGTAAACCCTTACCGCCCAATTCCGAGGTCCCTTAGTGGGTCCCAGCAGGAACGGCTTGTCTGATCAGCTGTTCTTTACGGGACCTGATAAGGGACCTTGGAGCTAATAACGGTCCCGCAATTTGCGGACCCGTTATGTTAAACTGAATGGGGACTTACCTGGTCCGCACAGGTTTGAATATCCCGGTAAGTCCCCATTCTGCCAGACCGGAGCCGACCCGGGTTTGGAGGTAGCGCCATGGCTACCTCCAAACTCGTAATGACCCCCAGTGTCTTCAATCTCATTTACCAAGGTCCATTGCATTACTGTTTCAAAGTAAGTATAACAAGTCCCCAATGTAATTATATATATGAATATCCCCTGAATAATGTCCTGTTAAAACCCTGGAATGAGTGTAATTAGGGTGGGGAGATGCCACTAGTGTGGAATTATCCCTAATATAATGCTTTAACATTTTTGTGTGAAATGCAGCATTGATTTCTCAATATATTCAAAGCCAAGTGAACTCTAAATTATTGTAGAAGAAATAGACAGAACACACAGTGGCTGATACACATTACCACAAAGGAAAATACATTAGATGTTGCCGTTCATAAATGTGACATGTATCCTGCTTTCACTGTTTTCAAAGCCAAGTGAGATTACATCTACATAAGAACATATAACATGTTTCACCTGTGTCTGGTCTGTGTCTGGTCTGTGTGCGCATTTTAGAAATGATAGCAATTCCCAGGCATAGAGTGCAGCATTTTGTAAGAGGAGGCCAACTATAATCCAATCCTGTGTGTAGTCTGACACTGAATTTGTGGAAGGTTGTATATCTTCCACATTTCCAGATTGATTTATATGTTGTGCCATGTTAAAGCCATACAAAATAAAAAATAAAAAAAACATATTAGGATGAAAGAAAGCATAGCTGGAACAATTGCATTTCCATTTCACAAGAAAAGATGCAATTTTAAATGAACAGTTGACATTGTGCTTAACTGAGGGGAACCTGAATTATATACTCCCAAATCATCCAGGAGAATTGGGAGGATAGTTATTGTCCTTTCATAAAATCATATTCTTGTGTGGATACATGCTGCAGATAAATCATTGTTCTGTACATTCTAAATTGATAGCACAACTTCCATGAACACAAGCCTGCAGATTCAGAGGTGATTCCCCAGAGCATGGATTTCATTTACATGTGTTTGTTAGAAACCAGCCAAACCACATTGTATATGGTAACTCATTGTCAGTAGGAAATGTCTAGCAAATATGTGTTTTCTGTTTTAACTTTCTCTAGTACCAATACTTGTGATTGATACTGGCGAAAGAAAATAATGTCTTAAAATATATTTCTATTTATATTTTTATTTAGAACAAGACAAACAGTTGCTACAACCATGATGTTTCTCAGTGCTCTACCAAATACAAGATGAAGAGAAAAAGGATTAGAGAAACAGCAGAATGGAACAATTAGAATTTTGCGTCTTTTTCTAAAGTCCTCCAAAGGGTCTTCCTAAGTTTAATGTCAATTGATGTGCTGGACCATCCATAAGCTGTAACTCTGTTGACCATAGGGAGCTCCATCTTAAAACTAAATGATGATCTTAAACTACTATTGGAGCATTGCAAGGCAAATTGCTGTTTCGTGTATAATGAAGTAATTCCACAAATAGCATTGTGGATTAGGGTGAGAATGTTACATTACATACTAGTCTGAATTGGGAGCCAATGCAGCCCTTTCTATGTGCCCATCTATTACTGTTTACTAGTATGCAAGCTGACACTTTCTGAAATATTTGTAACCACTGGGAAGAGGGTTTGGTTAAACCTATGTAGAGGCAATCACTCTAATCTAGTTTAGACCCTATTATAGCCCCTTTAAAGCCCATGCTATGATGGCACAGTCAGCCTGTGATATTAGTTGTCTTATCTGTTTTACAATTATTAAGTAGAAAGTGGTTAAGCTTGTTAAGCTGCTGATTTATGGAGCTATTGATATCCCAGAATTAAAAAAATAATCATACCTAGTGATATTATCTGGTTGAGAACACAAATTAGCGAGACCAAGAGAGATCCATTCATCTAGGGATATCTTCCTCAAGAAAATGGGACAGTGAAATAAAACAATGTTCAGTCTTACAATGGCTCAAGCCCAGCCAGTTTGATGACATCCTACCCACAATGGTCTGAAACGTGGATTGTATGAAAGCAGCACTTTTAACATAAGAATCAGGAAGCTGAAAGATGAGCATAATCTAAAATGTGACTCCCAGATCATTTAACAAATCATGCAATGGCTTAACATATATATTGAAAAGTAATGGCGACATACATGGACCCCGAGGTACTATGCAGGTCAAAACCTCTGGGTAAGACATGCATTCTTTTACTTTTACCTTGAGATTCTGTTTTGGAGAAGAGTTAAACCAACCCGCTGACACTTATGCCACAGCTTGCACCCTTAATCGATTCAATATAATAATATGATCCAGGGGGTCAAAACATGCAAATACATCCAGAAGCATCAGCATGCTCTTATGCCCTTCATTGAGATTGTTAAGAGTGTGCCTTTGACATATCTAATATGGCAATTTCAGTACTTCTATAATGCCAGAAACGAGACTGCCTACTACCCAGAATTGACTGAGTTTCCAGGTGATCACAGAGCTGAAGTTGTGTAGCCTTATCCATTATGTTTAGAAAAGAACAGGACATTTGAGACTATTCTGTAGTCACCTAGATTATTTCATTCTAAAGATGGATTTTTTAGCAATGGGGTAAATCAAACCTGTTCTATCCTGTCCAGCAGAGTTGTAAAGGATTAAGAGGAATGTTAACAATTGATGTAATGATCTGCAAGTTATAGGGATATCCTGGACAGTTTGTGGGTTTTAGACTCAGTGCTCAGTTTTTTGTGTATAAAATAGAGAGATTCCTAATAACCAGACCCTTCAATCTATTCAAAGACACAGGAGAAGATGTATCCACAGATCTGTAATCAATGTAAATAGTATTATTTAAGATCTTAATGGGGTCAGTGTTAACACTGGTATATGATGGATTGTAATCCTTATCAGTCCCAGGATGATTTGAGGATTCAGAACCAGCATACGGATCTAACATTCCTTCCCTTATGTTTTAAATGTTTGTACTGAAACCCAATGGAATTTGATTGGACCTTCAGTACAGACATCTTTTGTCGTACTTGCTCCGATAAGGATTTAATCAAAGCTTTGCAGAATTAGAGGGCGGAGTGAGGCAGAGTGACTTTGTGCAGAGCAAAGCCCTTGCCATTGCTGTGCCTCAAACAGACCAGAGTTTGCCTACACTTTCTATTGTTCTGCACTGCAGGAAGTGTTTAAAGCTGCACTCCCCTGGAGGAGCCGTGGCGTGTGAGGCTGAGTCACTTGGTGAAGAGCAAAGTCTTTGCTGTTGCTGTGCCTCAAACTGACCAGAGTCTGTATACACTTTCTATTGGTCTGAGCTGCAGGATGTGTTTAAAGCTTCACAGAGCCATGGTGGAGTGAGGCAGAGTGACTTGGTAAGGAGTAAAGCCGTTGCTGTTGCTGTGCCTCAAACAGACCGGAGTCTGTCTACACGTTCTATTGGTCTGTGCTGCAGGAGGTGTTTAAAGCTTTACTCCCCCAGCAGAGCTGTGACAGAGTGAGGCAGCATGACTTGGTGACCTGGTGCGGGTGCGCAGTTGCGAACATGAAGCAGAACCACACAAGTTCACTGTTTGCTGGATGGTACCCCTGTGGAAGCCCAAAAAGCTATTTCGTGAGTGGCAAAAAATATGCTGTTGTTCCGTTCATATTACATTAACAGCTGTTGTAAATAACTCTTACACACAGGAATATTCTGGAAACATCCTATTTGCCTTACATCTTATTTATAGTTTGCCAGCTGTTGTAGAAAGGGGAGGGACTTATTGCTACATCAGGTATTCAGCTGTGGACATCGAGGTGTACGAAGGCTGTACTAAGAGCAGATAATCCTGTATTAAAGTCAGTCCTGAGTCCTGTGTGTAGTTGAACTATTGATGGAGGTAGTACTTTGCACCTCCAGTGTGTTGACACTTGCTGCCAGATATTCTGAAATGCAGCTGGGCAAAACGTACTTGGCTGACACAATGAAATTGAAGAATACTTGCTAAATCAGTTTGAGCAGTGAGGTAGTGAGGAAAGGGAAATGTTTGCATAGACCTGTGCTGACCCACAAACCCCAAAAATACGTTCCCAATA
Source organism: Ambystoma mexicanum (assembly GCF_040938575.1). Taxonomy (NCBI): domain Eukaryota; kingdom Metazoa; phylum Chordata; class Amphibia; order Caudata; family Ambystomatidae; genus Ambystoma; species Ambystoma mexicanum. Next base: position 1,073,182,440 of record NC_090922.1, read on the forward strand.
CAAAAAAGGATAGAAAGACCACGGTCCTAATGGTTGTGTGTTCCCCTGGTAACCCAAACACATATTACCGGCTTCTTCACGGGCTGCGATACGAGTCTGTGACTAATGGAGGTAATAAGGAGACAAACATCTTTGCCTATTCTGGACTCCCATAGGCACAGCAGGATCCTATGGAGAGTGGGGTCTCGTCTGTTGCTCCACATACTTGCATGATTGGGGACTCCTCTGCGTTACTGTCTGGGTCCCCTCACTTTTTGGACAACAATGGCTCCCTTCTGAACCTGTGCAAAACATTACAACGTAATTCAATACGGATTGCCAAACAAGCAAACAGCGCAGAATTACCAGGTACCCTTTCATCTAGCCCAAATCCTGAGTTACTGGCAGGTGAGTTTGTATCGGGTGGCAAGATCAACATTGAAAACGCAGTGGCAGCATTGCACTGGATGAATGAATCTTTAAAGTTTGACGGGTTCCCTAACTCTCAACTAAAAGATATTTCTGCAAAACTTGATGCAGTGCTGCCACTGTGCTCTAAATTGGCCAAGGATCAAGGTATAATGAAGCAGTCACTGGCCATGGTAATGGAAGCTACTGGGGCACTGCCTCCTGAGCTAAAACAACATGGCTCCAGGATTCTGAGTTGTGGACTAGTGAACTTGTTTATTCCTATGAATGAGCCACCAGTCGTTCCTGATATTAGGATGGCTCAGAGCGATGGGGAAGAGCAAGAAGAGGGGGACACTAGGATTTACATATCCGCAGACGACACTGAATTTTCATGGAGGTCCCAAGATTCTGTCAACATCGCAGTCAAAAAGAAAGTTTCTCTCAATGCCCTGTATGCAGAAATTTAATTAATGGAAAAATCCATATTATCTGCCTCCAACAAAACCCCTATGAGGAGAACACTTAAAGATACAGTGTTAACCCACCAATTCTCCCAAACACTGCACCCCTCCACAAATATATAACCAGGACAATGGACACCGTTGGATCGGACAATGCAGGTGTACCTGCTAGACCAACAACTATAAAGAATACCTTGGCAGATGGCACTAGAAAGATGGTAATCCTGCAGGGACCTATGGACGGGTGGGCCCTCTACAAGCCTAAAGTAAATGCCAATAAAAAGAAGAACGAGGCAATGGCCCCCTATTGTAACTCGAAGGTCAGGGATAAGCCTTGGTTAACAAAGCAAGCTCATGCTACTTTTAACGTTCCCTGTAACAGAGATGCCCTTGGGAGGATTGGTACTGGAAAGGACAGTTTGGTAAGAGAGAGATCCATGCCATAAATTGTGTTTGCACAAGACCTGGACTCTAATCAGGGTATGGCCATCAAGAATAATAACAAGAAAGGGGTTGAGATAGCTGCCAAATCAATCATCAGATCTTGCAGCCCTGAGATCGGACTAATTGAGCCTGGATGTCTCATCAAGCTCGAAGAGTCACACACCTCAGCATGGAGCCGTTTCTTGAACAGGTCAACATTGTTCCGGCTTGGTTGTCCACCATAACATCTGCAGACCTTACAGTGTTGGCTTTGCCTAAGTAGGACAGTAGTTCTAATTGGGTTTTGCTACAATTCTCCTCCCCTGCAGTGGCAGCTCTTTTGTGTGCTAATGTTGATGCCCTTGATGGATTGGGTTGAAATTATTTGTGTGTGGTTCGAAGCTTGAATCCCCTGAGAGAAACATCTCAGACCCTCCAGTGCAGTATGGTAGAGGGTTAGCACTGTGTGGGTGGAAAAGAGGGTTGCTTGGCTCGGTAAATTCCACCCTGGCATCTATAAATACCCTTGTCACCCATTGGGTCAGGAGGGGGTGTATTGGGTTCCCCCAAACCAAAGATTCTGAGCCAAAACCCCCGGATGGGTCATAATTGACCACTTATGATCATTAATTGAAACACATGGGGTCATAGACATCTCCTGCAACCTGATGGATATTTACAAATCCTCTCTAATTATAACATGTTATTACTGCAGGAGACACAGCTCGATTGTACAATACAGGTAGAGGGGTACCACCTTTACCAAATTCGGGCCAACAAAGGACTCAAAAGCACGCCATTTGGTGGATTAGTTATTGGAATAAGCCAGTGGTTCAACTCTTGAGAAGTATGGAAGTCAGTTGATGGTGGGTAGATTCAAGGGATTGAAATATGGACCTGAATGAAGTACGATGATACAAGGTTGTTGATTATTAACCTCTACTTTCCTCCTAGTTTAAAATCAATGGAAGTAACCCTCCTAAAGTTGGAAGAAATGCTATCTATACATGCCTCTCGGCATGGGAATAATGGATTTGTACCACTGGGAAGTAATTTAAATGCTAGATTTCGGGATGGTTTGCAGTGCCCGCCTTATTGCAAAGTTGTCTCACACTGCGAAATGATACAAGGAGGTAATAACTATAAGTGGAAAAGATTGGTAAACCATCTGAGGCACTGGGATTTTACCATGTTGAATGGCAGAACAGATGGATACATACAGGGACAATACACTTGGGAGGAGTACAACTCTACGGCTACATTAGATTATTTTTTCAGAAATAATGCCTGTCTGTTAGCTGTGGGTAAGCTCAGAGTTATGGCCTGTGACTATAGTGATCATAAATTACATACCCTCACTGCTTACCTGGGGGACACAAACAGGGAACAGGGGGAGACCTGTGGGTGCTCAGGGTTATTGCTTAACAATGCTGTAAACCGCATAGGATGGAACAGAAGTAATTTACATAGAATTGGGACATTAGTTAATGCTTTAAAGTGGGCAGAGATACATTTGCTCGGTGTCCTAAATTGTAATCAGATGGAGGCTTGGCTAAAGAGCCAGGCCACTAAAACCGGTAAATGCCCTAAGAGGCGGTTTACGGTTAGAAATAAAGCCAATAGTAAACATGATTGGGTTATCCGGGATGCCAAGCGTACTATGCACAGTGAAATTAGATTGGTGCTAGTGTCCACCGCGATTATGGAGGCGAAGCACTGATAAGTGAGACAGATAATGAATTACTATAGGGGGCCGGCAAAAACCCTGGAGTGTTCTGCAAAAAGACATACATTGGTCAAACATGATTATGGCACTGGGGAAAGGTAACATCAAGGACATTTGGACACTGTTGAACAAAGCTAAAGGAGACAGTAGGGATAAAGTCCTGAAGCCCATCCTGGAGTCTGAGTGGCTAGATTTTATTAAGGGGGACAGCGGGACACCTAAGAGGGCCTCCTCTCCCCAATATTTGATTGGGGGGTGGCCCTTGATTATTAGTGAAGATGAAATTGAAAATAAAATCAAGAAACTCAATAACTCCAGGGCCCCGGGACCTAATGGTCTGGCATTTGCTGTCCTTAAGCAAAATCCAAAGAAGTGGGTAGTCATATTGAACATTTTGTTTGACAAATTGTGTTACTACCAGGCGATTCCGACCTCATGGCAACAGGTTGTGTTAATACCAGTATACAAAACCTTTGTGTACCTGCTAATTATAGGTTGCTTTCCCTCTTGGACTCCACTGGAAAACTTAACATCCCTATTGTGGACTAACATGGGTGTTAAGCAGGGATGCACCCTGGCACCATTTTGTACAACATATACACAGCTGACCTCCCTCTACTCTTTAATCAGGCAGCAGGATCTTGCCCTAGAGTGGGGGGACGGACTGTCTCTTGTATGCTGTACATGGAAAATCTCATACTATTTAACGAGACATTTAGTGGAGCAAAGGCAATGTTCAAGAGGTTGGTTGAGTACACTGTGGTCAATGATTTACGCATTAATATGGAAAAAAGAAAGGTCATGGTGGTTGCCCCGAAGACAATAAAATGGGTAGTGTTTAATAATGGTCTCTGTGTTCCAGTAAAGGAGGTGGAAAAGGACCCATATCTGTACCTGGAAATGACCCAAACTAGATCCTATCATCACATAAAAGAATCTAAAAGTACAAAAGCTAAACGCATAACCCACCGTATCTGGAAGTTTGCAAACCATACTGCAGGGTATTCTTTTGAAGGGGTAGTTACCTTGTATAGCCAATGCGTGTGTCCGGCGGTCCTTTATGGCCTTGATGCCCTCGCTATGGTGGACTTACGGTGGCTCCATAGTATCGAGGGTTATTTCTGGAAAAGGATTCTTTTTTAAAACATTTTTATCATCTTTATTTAATTATAACTCATATATAACAATAACTACAAAAGTGAGAATCACAAAAGTAACAATATTCCATAACAATTCATAAAATACAAGATATCAATTACATAGCAAAGAAACCTCATCCAGAATTCCCACCCTAAATCCAAAACATATAATAAAGATACACACAACATATACACACACACAAACACAACAACACAACACCACCCACTCCCACCCTATCCCAGTTATTAGCCAAATCAATAAACTTACACTTTACCCAAATAAATCATTGAAGGATTCCCAACTTTCACAATATTCAGCCTCCCGATGAAGCCGATAAGCGCGAGATTATTCATGTCTCGATTGTATGCGCATATCAACCAACCAACCATCAATATGTGTTTTTTTCCGTGTTTCCAAACCTTCATAATATGTTTTACAGCTACCACCAAGGCCCTATTTATCCAATCAGAAGCATCACAAATCCTCAGTCTTCTACTTTCATTTGAGAGGAAAATCACAGATTCAAAAGTTTGACGAAATGAATCACCCAACACTAGATCTACTCGATCCTTACAAGGCCAAGCAATGGCTAGATAGGGGATGTTGTACTTAAAAACAAATTCTAGCCCAAAATGCCAACTACTTGTCTTGATGACGATACCTAAAGGCTCAGGAAGGCCGACTAAAGGTAAAGATTTTAATAACTCGATTGACAAGCTTTGTGCAAATTTGGCTTGGACCCTAGATTTTAAATGTAGTACCAGTCTTACGACCTTGTAACATATCATTAAAAGAAAACTAAAACAGTGGCACTGCACCAATAATTACTCTCATCTCTCAACCTTGAGAATGTATGCAGATTTTTATAAAAGTAACATATTCGTATCTTACATTACAAAGATAGTTGATACAGTGTCCAAGCACTGCTGTTGGGTGGTTTTTATAGAAATTAAGGATTAACCAACTCCCTTTTTTTGCAACCTGTGGGGCAAGGTACAACATCCCACGTAAGGAATGGACCTGTCGCATTGTAATAGCCGGGTCCCGCTGGAGACAGCAAAACATCTGTTTGCGGAATGTTCTAATTTAGGTCTGGCTATTATGACTACGCTAGGTAGCTTTGTGCACAGCTACAAAACCATAAAACTGGAACTCTTTTGGATTTATTGTTTTAACACAGAGAGCGAAACAATACAGCTAGCTCTGCACATGCTGTGGGGTGTCATCAAGAATCTATTAACTAAGGATTATTGTAGGGTTAATCAGGGTGTGCTATTGTATTATTTTGATGTCTAGGACTCCCATAGCTGAAAATCATTATCTATGTTAATTGATTTTAACTCTACAAGTCTTAGATGACTTGTATTTTTAGTATTTATAATATTAAAGATCTTAAATACACACATTGGGAATGTCTCCTGTGTGAATCCACCTATGGACTTAAATGTTTTCATTGCTAACCGCAACCTTATGTCTAATGTATGTTTAGGATCCCTTGTGCCAAGAGGAAAAGAGTGTAGTTCTTGATTAACGAAATGTGGTTCTGGTTCACATGTTCATGGATTACAAGATGTTTTAATTAATCTTGAAATTCTGTCTACCGTGATATTTTATTGATAAGTATATAATTATGATTACAATGATGTTGTAAAGTTGTAAAAGTTTAAGTACTACATACAAACAAATACATTGAATTGAAGAATTAGAGGAACTGAACATCTTCTCTGACAACAATAATTTTTTTGCCTCAATTATGTTAGTCTTGTACTTTCCATGCAGACACTCTAGTCTCAGTCAGTTAGAAATGTGCTTTATTCCTTTAACTTCATGTTTCTTGTATTATAAAGCCATTGTCTACAATTTGATGCCAAAATGTTTTTTTATGTGTTTTAATAAGTGCAACCTGGCCTTGGAGATGGTATTCTTATAAAGCTGCACAATCCTATATCTTTCTTTGTGGTACAGTTTGTTAAAGAAATTTCACAACAATAAGAATTCAAACAATGACATACTCCCCTAATCAAAATGAACACGTAACACAGAACATGTATAAAATGGATGACATTCCTCAAATATGTTTATAACCTGGAGATAGCTCTTGAAATAATCATTAATTAATATTTAAAATACATCAAATCAATGCAAGGTTTAATCCATTAAGATTAGTTGTTAATAACCAGGAACTCAAAAACCTGACACCATGTACACATTCCCCAACATTGCACTTACTTAAGCTATCTGTTTCATTACATTGTATCAAAACATGTTTAGGGGTCTCATGGGAGGTCCCAATTTTACAAAGACTACATCCTCTCTATTCAGGCCTTGATAGAGGCCTACTCTATTAAACGTTTGTAGAATGTTCAGGCTAAAGCTTAGCAAAATATATCCTGATTTCCAGAATCTGACACTATGTATATATATATATATATATACACTAACAAAAACCATTGCTAAAGGGACATTATGGTTAAGTTGCCCTACTAAACACCTTTTACCTTCACTGAAAAACTATGCCAAAGGAACTTTCTGGCTACACTGCCCTACTAAAAATGTATGAAATTCACTAACAAAAAAATGTTGTTAAAGGGACGTTATGGTTAAGTTGCACTAACAAAAACCTATGAAATTCAATGAAAAAATGTGTTAAAGGGACGTTATGTTTACAAGTAAAACCGAAAACCCCCAGAAATTCGTCAGTTATGGTAAGCTAAGCAACCATAACTCGCGCCACCACTGTGCACTGCTAAGACTAACACCCATGACATCAAAGATGATAGTACTCACAGCAGAGACGGTGTGTCTTTTTCACGGGTCATGGAAAGGCAAGTAGCACATCATTCAAATTAATGCGTTTGTAGTGGTGGCTCTTAGAAGAGCCGTTTTTTAATTTTTTTATTTTTAAAGGTGCTTCCATAGAAACACCTTTTTCTCCGGTTTGTATGAGTGTTTTTGTGTTTTTGTGTTTTGTAGTTCGTCTCAGATTTTTACAGTAGGGTCTTCAGTGCAGCCTGTAGATTGCAAAACAAAATGCCACTGCCAACGGTCGACAAAGAAATGCCATTTCCTTTGAAAAGGTGTATATATCGAGACCCAATGTTTTCATTCCCACAGGAGAACATTCCAGCAGCACTCATGAAGTCACACATGCTTCTGTTGATAAGACCCCTTCCGACATCTGGCTGGCGACAACATGCATTGGAATAGTTGCATACTATTCTTGGTGGGATACATGAGAAAAGCACCTTTGCATTGGGAAAAAAGCACTTCACTGCTTTCATCAACTTCTTCAGTTGACTGTACATACCTGAACAAGCCATGGCACCCCAAAACAAGGCTCCATAGTGCACAACCACAACATGTACAATTGCGGAAGTGGCCACTCATTGACATTCTGCAAGCACAACACCGAAACAGCACACATCAACACTGCTCCACAAAGACTCTGCCCTCCAAATCGAAAGTGCCACAGAAGCCTTTTTGAAGGGTAGATTGGAACAGAACTTCCACAAAGGTATCGCCCACGATGAAAACTGTGCGTCTCTCCATGTCTGCCAGCCGCTCTACATACAGGAATGAAACAAAATATTGCCATCCTTTGCTGTGGCACACACCCTGACCACCTGATTGGACAATCCCCACAGTCACATTTCCATTGGCCAGCATGATGAGAAGTGCACAATGGGGTACGTGCGCTTCCCCAAGTACAGCAAAGACCGTGCCCCAGTAAAGCAGGAGCAGTCCTTCTTCCCTTTACACTATTTTTTGTCCGTAACTACCTCATTGGGTACTGTTAAATAGTTCCACACTCATCCACCAATTACATTGAAGAACTCTCCATGTAACACTTTCAGTTCTGTACAACAGTCCCCTGCATTAACCCCACACCCAGAAGCGTTATTGTGCAATCCCTCGGCCCCCACAGTCCCATTTCCATGGCTACAATCCTTAAAGTCCCCGGACATGGCTTTGGTACAGCGTGCGGGCGTGGGGGAATAAATGGGAACCAGGGTAGGGGAATTCGTTTTTAGTGGCAGCTCTGAGGAGAGCCTTTTTTGTTGTTTATTTGTTTTAGGTGCTTCCAGAGAAACACATTTTTTTATTTTCTATGTAATTTTGTGTTTTATTGTGCTCACATTGTTACAGTAAACTCTTCAACGAATCCTGTAGATGCACAAACAAAACGGCTCTATCAATGGACAACAACAAAATGCCATTTTCCCGGAAAGACTCTGCATTTCCACAACTAATGAGGTCATTGTTGCACAAGAAAATCCCACCAGAGTGCAAAAAATTGGCCATGCTTCTGTTGATGAGACACCTTCCACCCTCTGGCTCGGAACAGCAGACATTAGCATTGTCCCATACTCTTATTGGTGTTATGGATGAGAAAAGCACCTTGGCAGTGGGAAATTGCCTCTTCACTGCATTCAGCAACCTCTTCAGTTGACGGAACAAATGTAAACAAGCCACATAACCCAAATGCATGACCCCGCAGTACACAACGACAACATCAACACAAGAAGAATTGGCCAGGCCTCTGCAAAGTTCATGCATATCAGCGAAACTGGCTTCATAGACACCGCTCCACAATGCGTCCACTGCTTCCAAACCAAATTTGACACCAAAGTGTCTTTCCAGGGCATACTTGTGGAGATATATCGCAAAGGCATCACCCAAAGTCAACAGAACGCGTTTCTCCATGTCAGCCAGCTTCACTAGGCAGAGTAATGTAAATCAGCATTACCGCCCCTTCCTGTGACCCACTCCCTCAGTACCTGATTGGATAAAGTCCACAGACCCATTTCCATTGGCCAGCATGGTGAGATATGCACAATGTAGCACGTGCTCTTCGCCAAAGACCGCAATAGCAACACCGCTGTAAAGCAGGAACAGTCCTTCTTCCCTTTCCACTGTGTTTTCTTTACCACTACCTCATTGGGTATTGTTAAATAATGACATCCAAGACATCAACATATATCACTGGCAGTTCTGTCCAACACTTCATATGTCCTGTTACACGTGTACACTGCAAGTGTGTCAGCATTTGAACGCACGTCCTGCACAAAGTTTGGTGAAAGTATGCAAGATTTTTGAAAGTTCATTCATGTGCCTGGGACCCTTCATCACAAAATAGAGGTATGAATACTGTTTCCACAGTACGCTTACAACCCTTTTGAAAGTGTCTAGAAGCACTGTAGTTGCCACGGAATGTCCACTGCGTAACTAACAAACATACAGTATTTTCTCCCATCACCAACCATCAAGTGGTACTTGAGTGGTATATGCTTGCAACATATCCATTTAAACATATCAGTCATTGTGATATGCAAACATAAACTATTTCCTTTCCTTCCAACAGGGGTGCACATTTATTTCCACACTAACACATTTGCTACATAAATAAAATTGTACAAATATGGCACTCAAACCAGCACTGAATATGTCATATTAGCATACAGCAAGTAGTTAGATGTTCACTGTGGCTGCAGCTGAGGTTTTCCCTATGGTACACTAATGCAGCCGCCTCTTTATAAATGTGGCTGCTTCTGCTCTCCACCCTCTGCAACCCTCTGCAACTCAGCCATAACAGGAGTGCACAAGTTCTCTTTGCCCTGAAGAGGAGGGACTGTATCTCTCTGGGATTGAAATCTCTGCACTGGCTCCCGGTGGCTGCAACCGTTAAGGTGAATACCTTCTACATGATGCACAAGGGCTTCTGGGTCCTGGATCCTCAATACCAACAACTTTGCAAATATTTCCCTGCTCCAGCTCTTCAGCCATCCGCCTACAATTCCCTCAGGGTCAGTCGCTCCTCCAAGCAGCCACTTGGTGGTAGATGTCTTTCTTCTGCTGGGGCCTCCCCCTGGAACAGGCTCTTTGCCTCCCTGGAACCTGAGGGGAACCATGTCAGAAGAACTCTTTCCATTTGCTTCTCCTTTTTCTCCTTCTCTCTCGTGCTCACTTCCTGCCTGACACGTTTTGTCCACTGGTTTCTTTGCCACCCTGTAATGCCAGCCCCAGTCCATCTGTTTCCTGACAGTTTCACCCCTGCAGTAACTTTCTGCCAACCCCCGCACTTGGGGACTGTTTTCAGTAACCCTACCAGTGAACCACCACCTCATGTGTACACTTGTCCATGCACTTGCCAGCACCGACCGTACTTCTAGTTATTGCTATTTTTGTTTTTCCCATACACTGCACTTTGCCCCCCCTTCCCATACACTTGTACACTCCCAGTATCACCTGGCCTAGTGGAACATTGTCTGTGTCTCGCCTCTGTTCCACCTACCTTTCATCGTCTTACCTTCACACACTTGTGTGTAGGCGCGGAAGAAATGCCACAGTAGACCATATTGCATCATATCATATAATACACACACTGAATTCATAACAACACAAAGCCTGCTACTTACCTTGCACACTTCACAGAATTATCTTTACACTGTAACCTATGTACTACAATTGTCTGAAAAGTTATTGCACAAAAGCAGCACTCAATTTATGTTAGCAACTTTAAGCAAGTGTGTACAGTGCATGTATACAAACATGATGCCTGCCCCTTACCTTGCACACTTCAACCGTAAGCTCCTACATTTCTCTGTACAAGCAAGCATTCACCCACAGTGTTTGTGTACACACCACAACCAGAAACCACATTTAGCAATGCCTTAGCCTCCACAGTCCCATTGGCATAGCTGGCATCCTGAAAATGGCCAGATGTGGCACTTCTAATCCTCAAAGTACCACGGAGTCTATGTAGTCCGCAGAGTTACCCTGCTAGGAACAGGAGAGGTGGGGATTTGAAACAGGGTAGGTTATTGGGTCTTTGCTACTGTCTGTGAGAACTTCATTAATGGTTTTTGTTTTGGTTTTTTGTCGTGTTTTTGTTGTGTACGTGCTTGCATACAATTTCTTTTGTGTTTTTTCTCTTTGGATGAGTTTCTGTTTGCTTGTCCTCTTGACATTTCTACCAACTGAAGGCCAATGCCTCTCTTACATTCCTACAGAATTCCCTGCAACACTTTGTGCACAGTAGAAAGCAAAACAGCATTGCCAATGGAGTTAAAACAAAATGACGTTTCCCTGGAAACACTGCAAATCTAGCTTGTTAATGCTGTCATAGTCGATGTAGAACATCCCAACACTGCACATAAATTCACACATGCTTCTGTTTATGAAACACCACCCAACCACTGGCTATGGACAAATTACACGGGCATGGTCCCATACTCCTCTTGGTGGTGTTGATGAGAAATTCACCTTGGCAGTGGGCAACCTATGCATCACTGCTGCCATCATCCTCTTTAAGTGAGCAAAAAACGTGAGCTTGACATGTGCCCCAAATGTAGTTCTCCATAATGCACGACCACACCATCAACAGTACCGACAGAGGCCACACATGTACAAATGAGATCCATGCAACCGAAACCCCACTCATCGACTGTGGCTCAAAAAGCCTCCACTCCATCCAAATGAAAGTTAGCAGCAAAGCCTCTTTCCACAGCATACCTGTCCAGATCTTGCACAAAGGTATCACCCATGATCAGCACTCTGCATCTCGCCATCTCTGCCAACCTCACTGCATCGAGTTTTGGGTGAAAATGTTACCGTCCCTTCCTGTGAACTACATCCACGACACCTGATTGCATAATCCCCACTATTCCATTAGCAAAGCCACCATGCTCAGAAAGGCAGAATTATCCACGTGCCTCTTCCCAGCTACAGCAAGGGCCGCACCCTGTAAATCATAGACAGCCCTTCTTCCGTTTCCACTATTACATTTGCAACACTCCGTCATTAGGTAGTATGAAATAGTCCCACAAGCGTGTAGCAATCACATTCAAGACTCTGCATCGAACACTGTCATTTCTGTACAGCACTCTAGGCGTACCGTTACACATGCACAGTACATGTCTCATATCATGTGAAAGCACCTCCAGGTAACAGTTCTGCAAAACTATCCACACAGTCAGCGTCCACATTCACCCAGAGCGGCACCCAGCACCATTAAGTGCAGGTAGCAATATGGGTTTTCTTCCTAGCACTGTAGCAAGTGTAATGATGTCATACGTCAAAGTGCAGTAACACAGTCAGTAATGTGCTCAATGCACACTACACACGCATATACACTATGCAGTTCAACCATATGCACTTGTACACACACAGTTTTTCACCGCACCACTCACTGGACACATTCACATTAGAGAAGTGTTCACTCCATAAGCTCCTCTCATGCACAGGGAAATATAGCATGTGCCAACAATCACCACACCCATTGAATGATACATCCATGTATACCTCACAAAGTAGATGCAAAATCCAACAATCTGAAGGTATGTGCAAGCAACCCACATAGCTGTGTGTGCAAGGCCTCCAGCCATGAATCCAAGATGCTAGGGCCTCACCACACACAACACACCCTAGTACATCCCAGTTTTAAATGCACATGTCATGTGTAATGCACTCCACATCTACAATTGTGCCTGCCAACTTTCCCCGTGGCCACATATTTGCATGCATGGTTCCATGTCGTTGCGATGGCTGTCCTGAATGGTATGTGGGTTGCTGTATACATTGGCCATATTTCAACTTTGTGATGCTGCCAACTTCTTCTCAAGGTGCAATATGTTAAGACACTTACTCAAGCAAGGGTCTTGTAAAGGGCAACCCATACCAAATGGGAATGGTAAGAAATTGGTTGCTGATATGCAAGGTGTGCAATGACCTACACCATGAGCTAGTGAACGCGTATCACCTCACTTTGGTTTTCCACCAAATGTAACATATTCTCGACAACCACTCTTCAAAGGTCAGCATCCTAGAGAGATGCAGACTTAGCCCTGTATGTTGCCATTGTGTTGTGCTGTGTGTGGGCAAGGCTTAGGCTCTTGGGTGCATGGCCAACGGCCTATGGCCTTTGGCCATGTACCCAAAAGTCTAGGCCCTCGCCACACCCAGCACAACATAATGGCGCCATGAATAGGAACATTTGCCACGTACCACAATCCACAAACATACCATACGATGGGTGGTATAAAGGGCAACCCATATGAAAGCCAAATTGCGACATGTGGCTCCCTAATGTGCAACACGTAAAGTAATGTACACCATATGGTACTGTATGCATATCACTTTACTTGTGCTGTTCTACCACGTGTACAATTTCCTGCACCACCATTCTTCAAACATCACCTCCGCCAGAGACATGCATACTTTCAACTGCATGCCTGCATTATGGTGCATTCGCTACGGTGCAGGCCAACGCTCTTCGGTGCCAGGCCTACGGCCTTTCACCATGCACCCAACAGTGTAGGTCTTGGCCACACCCAGCACAATATAACAGAGTCATGCTGGTGAACAAGAGGCCACATCCATACCACTGAATCCTACCACTTCTAAGGACCCTGCACTTCACCACTGCACCCAGTGGACACACTACATAATTGGTCACTCCATCAGGTCCAGGCGTGCAGTAAACACTGTACGATGTGCTACCAATCCCTACACCCATGGAACCAAGATTGTATGCAATAGTTCACAAACCACACACAGAAGGCAATAATGTGAAACCTACTTCACCCCACAGCACATACTTGTTGATGAAAGGGTCCCACCCATTCATCGAAGGGACTATGGCCTTAGCACACGCAACACACCATAGTACACTTTAGGTTTTTAATTGTATGTGCTGTTCATAATACTTCCCTTCTGCCACTGCTGTACCATCAGTGACCACGGAAAGAGGTTGCCGCACCAGCTATCATGCCGTAACGAAGGCTGCCTGCAGCTCCCACACAAGGTAGTCACCTGTGGAGACAGCCACAAATTGGTGCAATACACACAGATATCGCAGGCACATGACCGTCTACTTCCACCTACTGACATACATGACATGAACCACTTCTCTCTTCCCAACTTTTCCATCCCTTACTTCCACCACCACATGGCGCAAAGTATGTTTTCCAGAGTCTGGCGCTGCTGCACTGCCCTCCTTTACACCATGGAAGCATTTCCCAAATTGACGCACAGCTTGCTAACCTGCAGCCAACCACCTGCCATGTCGAATGCTTGCTGCCATCACAGCGTACCGCAAGCCAATGACACTTCTGTCTGCAGAGCAAACAGGTAAATGGGTTCATGTAGTTAACATGGCCGCTACCACAGGCTTTCTCCATCGACTGAATGGAGAAAAACGTTGCTCATACCTACAGCCGAAACCGCTGGATGGATTTTCACAAAATTTGCGGCAGGAGCGATGGCTTGGTCCCGAAAGCGGGCTTTTGTAAATTTGATGGAAATCCGTATAGTCATTTAAAAAAAAATATTAGTAATATCTATATCCGCTCCGTGGACACACTTCCTTGTTCGCTCTGCGTACAAGGCACCGATTGGAAAATCGGCTTGCTTCGTGTCTGCAGACATATGACGTGTTCGCTGATTGGTTGGGGTGAAGCGTGAGGTGCATCACATTCTTTCGATGCGCCCACCATATTGGATCCGCGGACATCTGTAGACTGCACGGCGTGGAAGTGAACATAAATCTAATTTTGGGGAGTGTGTTGGTGTCTAGGAGTGGCTGGAGAGGATGGGGGAGTGAGAGATGGGTAAAATGCTGTATTCTTGTAGGCGGGAGAAGGCCGTGATGTGTTTGCGGTGTCCGCAGTCACTGCGGTTGTCCGCGGACATACTAAACACTTGGCGCACTACTGGCTATTTTACTTTACTTACTACGATGTTGGATTTGGGTCGTTAGTAGAGCATTGGGTGAAGATGGCATGTATTGAAGAGTTTGTGCGCTGGTTGTAATTATTGTTTTAGAATGTTAATTGAAGTGGATAGGTTTTGAGGTGGATATGTTATGTTGTTGGTTTGTGGTCATTTGGTAGGTGTTTGCTTCTATGGGTGGCCATGCACCCGAGACTCTAGGCCCTGGCCACAACCATTGCAGCATAACACACTCACGCTATCAAACATTTTGCCTGTGGTATGTGGGCTGCTTAGGGGATATGTTTTCAAAAATCTGTGTACTGATTGGCAGTAGTGTAATAGTGTTTATAGGATAGTGAGATAATGTATGTTAGATTGTTTGTTGTAATGTGTTCAGAATGTTGGTATTGAAGACTCTAGGCATTTTGGGTTGTATTTATTGGTGAGGTGTTTGTTTGCCTGGCTGTGTTATGTTGCGGTGTTTGTGAGTCTAATTATTATATACTTACTGTTTCCTTTGTTGAGGCTGTATGTAGAGTTTTTGCCAGTCCATGCAGTCAAGATTGTAGGGTTTGGCAACAAGCACTGCAGCATAAGATACCCATGGAAGCAAACATTTTGGATTGTGATCTATGGTCAGGTGTTTGCTTGAATGGGTGTGTATGCTGTGGTCTTTGTGAGTCCAATCACTATATACTTACTTTTTGACTTGTTGTGGTTGTATGCAGTTTGTTCATGACATGGGTAATTGGAGTAGACATTCTTTTTCAATCTCTGTGATAAAAGAAAAGATCACATGTTAGTGTAGGTAGTTTATAATAAAAATTGCATTACATAGTAGACATTTCTGTATTTTGTCGACCCTCATAGTTAGTACTTTAGAAGTACTATAGTTTAAACCAGAGTACGGTGCAATTTGCTCAGTTCCTGTATTTGATAATTAAATAATTGGGTCTGTGGGAAAAAATCCATGCTGAATTAAAAAAAAACATAATATGTTGTGGTACAATATATTTCTTTGGTTGATTTCAATAGGAGGAATTGAATAGGTGTATGGTTTTGGATTTGGAAGTGGCAGTAGTATTGTTGCAATTAGATAGCAGATGGGGTATTCTAATTGTTTATTTCTTGTTCCATTTTAGTGGTATTCATCTGTCTGTTTGCTTGTTGCAGAATTTTGGGGGCAGTTAGATACCTGTTGGCGTATTCTAACTGTTTATTTATTGTTTCATTTTAGTGGTATTCATTTATCTGTTTGCTTGTTGCAGAATCTTGGGGCAGTAAGATACCTGTTGGCGTATTCTAACTGTTCATTTCTTATTTCATTTTAGTGATATTCATGTATCTGTTTGCTTGTTGCAGAATCTTGGGGCAGTAAAATACCTATTGGCGTATCCTAACTGTTTATTTCTTGTTTCATTTTAGTGGTATTCATTTATCTGTTTGCTTGTTTCATAATCTTGGAGCAGTTAGATACCTGTTGACGTATTCTAACTGTTCATAGTTTTGAAGTTGAAGTTTTGTTGATGTTGATACACAGATTAGTTATAAATTTTGGTTTTAAGAATTTTAAGTAAGTGTTTACAAGATTTGCTGGTAATCAATGTTTTAGAGTAATGGTAGTATCATTACATTTGAACCATCCACAATTCTTTTTTATATATGCAGTGTAGTGACCTGCATTGGTTGTGGCTCCTGCGTGGTAGATTATACCTATTGTTGTGAAGATTTTTTTTCCAAATGATACTTGTCCATGTGTGAATCCAGTCAGCTTGCAGTTGTTTTTGGTACCATCTGCATTGTAACATAAAAGCATTACTATTACATATTTACCATGTGTCTGTATTTGATAGGTGGCACAATTATCTGAATTGCAGGTAGTACATAATCTGCCATGGTTTGCATTTGTTAGAAGTTGCTGAAATGGAATGGATTCACAGTTAGGTATGGATACATACACAACACGTTCATTAGGGACTTCTTCTTGTGCACCATGGCTTCAAAGAGTGCATGTATGTTTCCACATGTATGAAGTCTGAAAGATTTAATTTATAGGTATTTTTTTGTTTTGCAGTACTTGTAGCAAGTACATTCAAATTCTTGTGGATCTTCCTGTGTGTTTATAGTGAATTTGACCATTCCAGCACAATAGTCCAATTCCTGCCTTATTCCAGAAACACTGTAAGTTTTGTCAGGATTGTTGGTTGCATTTCTGTGAAGGACTAACATTTGCAAACACAATTGGTCTGTCCCATGTAAGTAAATGTTGTCAATAATTGGTGGCAATTGGAATAGAATATTGATTGCTACATTTGCATAGCAATTTACACCAGTTGTATTTGAACATTTGAATGGACCTGACAGTTCTGTGTCCAAGTCATTTGTTCAGAGTAGCGCGTTGTTTCTTTGAAGAGGTAGTTGACTTTGTATGTGCAGTAGATCCTTTTTTGGTTGTGGTCCTTGATGAAGTATTAGCTTCTTTAATTTCTTTGGAGAAATTGCTGTGAGATCCTGCATTGTTTGAGTCTGAAGTAGTTTTCTTTTACAAACTTTTGCTTTTTGAGGAATAGGATAGGTTTTTAAATGGGGGCGTAGAGTGAACGCAGTCTATTGTATTCTAGAATGCAAGGAATATCAACATGTACTTTACTTGCATCAAAGTTGATTAGAAATAGTCCATTAAGTCTGCGTCTACATTTGCATAGCAATTTACACCAGTTGTATTTGAACATTTGAATGGACCTGACAGTTCTGTGTCCAAGTCATTTGTTCGGAGTAGCGCGTTGTTTCTTTGAAGCGGTAGTTGACTTTGTATGTGCAGTAGATCCTTCATTGGTTGTGGTCCTTGATGAAGTATTAGCTTCTTTTAATTTCTTTGGCGAAATTGCTGTGAGATCCTGCATTGTTTGAGTCTGAAGTAGTTTTCTTTTACAAACATTTGCTTTTTGAGGAATAGGACAGGTTTTTAAATGGGGGCGTAGAGTGAACGCAGTCTATTGTATTCTAGAATGCAAGGAATATCAACATGTACTTTACTTGCATCAAAGTTGATTAGAAATAGTCCATTAAGTCTACGTAAGCGTGATAGTGCTACATAGCTCATGCCTTCTTTAAAGACTGTGCTACCAATATCTATCAGTGCTTTATCTAGGGTAAGACATTGTAATTTGTGAATGGTGACTGCGTATGCTAGAGTTAGAGAAAATTGTTCTATGAGTACATACATGTCTTTGAAAAGAAGGAAGCGGGCTGTTGAGCGTCCTATCCTTTTAACTTCCGATAGTTTGTCAAAGAGAATATTGACAAACTGAATGTTGTTGTTACATGGGTATGTTTGAAAGCCAACAACTCTACAAAGTGCTCCATTAACTAGTCCTTGGTCCATGTCAAGGTTACATTTAAGCATTACTCTACAGTTTAAAGATAATTTTAATTTTTTTTTCAAACCAGCTGTGTTAGAGATAGTGCTTTTTAAGGTTTTTAGCCTTGTTGTGGCTTGTTGACACATGGGTAGTGTCATACCATGTACGGCCAGTTTGTCTGTGGAGCAAATTCGAAGTATTGTTCCATGACATAAGTAGCACATGACTTATGGCCATAGAGTGCATGGATGAGCCAGTTTTTAATATAGATTGTGCTTCTTGCGATAATACACCAATTCTAATACTTTATAAGTTGTTGGCGTATGTGTGGTCTGCAGACTGACACATGTTTTCAGCTAATTCTTTGTATTGGAAATGTTGCCTAAGGTTGATATTTCCTATGCTGCCAAGAATTTTACGGCATAGTTTGTGCCCTAAATTTTTAAAAATAGGTTGACCTTTAACTGGTGTTAATTGAAGAAGATCTCCAAAAACTATAATGTTTTTTCCTTCAAAGAGTTCTTCATAGTCTGTTTTCAGGACCTCTTGTAATCCGAGGTGAATGAAGGCTAACATTAGATTGGAAACAATGCTTACCTCTTCTATTAGCAGCATTTACATTTGTTTGAAAACTCTGTGTAGTTCCATTGCAGCTTCTGGAGAAAGTTTGTAATAGTCCAATTTGGTTTGGTGTTCTACTGGAAGGAGTAGTAATCGGTGTAAAGTGACACTGCCTATGTTGTGGGCAGCTAAAGCTGTCGGGGCAGTTACAATGGCTGACAGTTTGTTGTTTGTCAATTATTGGAGGAACATGCTGATGATTTTGATTAAGAATGTTTTGCCTGAACCAGCTTGACCATGCACGTATAGCAGTATAGGTTTGTAGTCTTGGCAGGTACAACATTTTAGTTTCATGCTGCACACCATGGTCAGTTTGTCAATTTGTTTATTGGAAAATGCTACACTACTCATTGTTTAGTTGTGATTTTAGCAGAACAAAGTCTTCTGTAGATTGCTCACACTGACACATGGTGTTTTCTACTTCAGCATGGCTAATTCTGCCTCATTTGCTATTCGTGGCTGTCCAAGTGGTTCTTGGCTTCCTGTTACAGAAGGTTGACTACTGTCAGGAGTGTGCACATCTAGTGCCTGGTGTTCTTGTTCTTGTTGCTGTTCATTGTGCAACATTGTTTGTACTGTGGAAAGTTTACATCTGTTATAGTGCTTTTCTTTGCTTTGAAAGCGTCTTCATAGGAGCCATAGGTATCTAGTAAATCTTCTTCTTTTCTCCATGGTTTAAAAAGTTGTAGCAGGACATGTAATACAGTTGTTTATGTTGAGGAGTTTTTAATGACAATTTGATATGATTAAATAAGCTTTGTTTGGTAAGTTTCACTAAGCTGCCTTCACAATGTTCCACTTTGTATCTAACTTTCTTCTCATCTGGTTTAATATTATTTTTGTATGTGAAGTTTTGGGCTATGTGGTTTAGACACATGGGGCCTCATTACGAGGTGGGCGGTAAGGGGTTAACAGCGCTGGTAAAGGCGCTGCAGCCATTAACTCCTTCCCACCTTATTACGAGGTCTGCTCGCGGGACCTGCTAAGGACGTCTTGTTTTACCAGGCGTACTAAGCGGGGCCCGCAAGAAGCCCAGAATGCTAACAATGGGCCCGTCATTAACGGGCCCATTGTTAGCATGCTCTCCATTCCCTTTGAGCCCTATGTGGGTTCAAATGGGAATGGGGATGGTCCGGGTTCCCTGAATGGGGTAATACCGGGCCCTCTCAGGTCAGAATGGCCCAGTATTTCCCCATTCAGGGAACCCGGACACGAGTTTGGAGGCAGTCATGCCTACCTCCAAACTGGTAATGAGGTCCATGGTTTCCAAAGTGGTACTTCTGTTTGGGTAGTATGTGTCTGGTAAGTTGTTTTTTAAAATGTCTTGGCTGTTGGGATCATTTTTGGCTATTGTTTCAATGTCTTCATATGATTTGAGAACTCTTTTTCTAGATTTTGCTGGACCAAGGTTTAGCCATAATATATTTTCAGATTTTCCATACAAGGCAGTACCGGTTAAACGATCTGCAGCTTCATAGCAGCCACATTCTCTATGGGAGAGCATTTTTATGCCTAAACTGTACAGTTTCTGTGATAGTGTTTTGTCAGATAATATGTCATCCCAGGGGTCTTTGAGCTCTGTTTTTTCTGCTTTGTTTGAATAGGCTGTGACATATCGTGCAACTGCAGTGGAATTGTCTGCAATGTACTGCACATCTATATTTGCATTCCATAGGGGGGCAATGATTGAATTGTAATCATTGATGTATTTTGATTCTTTTGTTCTTTTTTTATGTAATATGTGTTCTTAGGTGATTTACCTTTGAAACTATGGAAGTCATTATGACCTTGGAGGTAGCCATGCCGCTATTTGCGGCATGGCTACCCCGATTCCAGGTACCGGGTCCGGGTTCCTGGAATGGGGAAACACCGGGCCATTCTGATCTTGGAGGGTCCGGTATTTCCCCATTCCAGGAACCCATCCCCATTCCCATTCGAGCCCCTGTAGGGCTCAATGGGAAAGGGGAGCATGCTAACAATGGGCGCGTTAATGACGGGCCCATTGTTAGCATGCTGGTCTACTCGCGGGACCCTTAAAGGCCACCTGATAAAACCAGACCTCGTAATGAGGCAGTAGGCTGTTAATGGGGGCGGCAGCTCTACCAGCCCGTTAACCCCCTACCGCCAGGGTCGTAATGACCCCCTATGTCTAACTGAAGACATGAAGTTGTTTACTTGACCTGTTGTTGAAACTGGTCTAGGGAAACCAAAGCGGCATTTGGTGTAGTATTCACATTTGTTTTTATAGTTGCGACGACAATAATTCCCACATTTGTGTCTTTGAAATTGTAAAATTTGTGCATGAAGGTCACTATGTGTCGTTTGTGAAGGGATTTCACAAGTGCCATATTTTTGAACTGCAAAACAATGGCATCACTCCCTGACCAAATTCAGGGGCATCTTTAATCCACAAAAGCATGTGGATATGTGGTGCTCCTCTGGCTTGGTATTCTTTTCTCCAAAAGAAGTGTTGCACTTCTCCAAGGGGAGGCACAGTTTTATTACAAATTAAGTGTAGCATAGCAATGAAACAATGATGGAAATGTCTTGATACATTTACAGGATCTAAAGAGCAGAGTTCTCCTGGTGTTTTTATATCTATGTTTGTTTTGTTTTTGTTTGCTATGCGTAGGAAATTGTGTAAATCTTCCCATGCATATTCTGCACAACTTAATGTCACAAATCAAGTGGGTTGGCCAAGGTGTCTTATTATACAGCGTACATCTGCGTGACGTCGGAACCGGTATTCTTTTGTACCACACGTTTGCTAAAAGATTTGTAATGCTTGACTGTAAAACCTCATCTTTTTCTTGCACTTTTTGTAGTATTTGCGTAGCTGACATATTTTGAAAATTGGTACCTCATTTTAACGTGTGTGCAACTCTGTAGCATAGAGTTGCTAGTTCACTTTCAAAGAGAAGGTGGAATATGTATTCCACATTTTGTCTGAATCTGGGGGCTTCAGAATACATTCGTAAAGAGCGGTATTCGATGCTGTTATTTGTGTGGGTCTTTCATTGTACCTTCCTCCTTTTCCAATAGGAAAGAGTAGAGGAAAGGCACGTGCTTCTATACTTTTTTCCCATATGCTGATTGGAGATCCTTTGGCTTGTCGCATTTGGTAAGTTTCCAGTGCACCATCTATGGCATCTTTAGCGTGTAATGGGTGAATTGTATAATGGTGTAAAACATTCGATTCTGTAGCAGGATCTAGAAGTTGAAATTGACCAGTTTCTGAAGAGTCTTGAATTATTTTGGTGGTTTCCCTCAGGTTTTCTTCAATATTAATTTCTTTGTAGTATTCATTGTTGTCTTTTGGATATTGCATGGCTTGTCTAACTTTATGTAAGTCCACGGGTTGTTGCCATTTGTTTTTTCTTTTTTAGGTACGCCATTTACTAGGATAATCAAAGATTGATCTATTGGATGTTGCACTCCCAGAGTGTGTGCATTTTCTTTGAGATCTAATGGCATATAAACTACTTTGCCACAAATGCCTTTCAGTAATTCAGAGGGAGGTAGTTTTGCTGTTTTTGGTTGAAGGCATATTATTGCTTCAAATAGGTGCACTGTTTGAATTATGATGCTCTCATACAAGTTAAGTTGTTGCAGGGGTTTTGCTAGTGGGAATAATTCCAAGTTATTTGTGATAGCACGTGAAGGTATTTGGTTGTTGTCAAGTTTTGCAGTGTAGAAACTGCAAAGTATTGAGGGGTCAGGAATTTCATATTTGTTTTCTGCTATAAAATAGAGAGCTATTTGGAACCACTTGGAATTTTCATTGTCTTCTATTTTGTACATTATGTCTACAGTTTTTGTGCTATTCTTATAAAATGTCCTGCGGTAACACACACACACACACACACACACATGGTTTGGTACTTCAGCAGATGTACTTTTAAACATTAGCATTTCTTTTTTGTATGTTATGTTATGTTATGTTATGCTACTTTGCATTTATATAGCGCCTTATGTACCATTCTAGGTCAAGACGGAGGCGAGCATTAAGCTTCATCTTCTTTATTTTCCACTCTCCAGCAGTTTCAACATATATAAACTTTGTAAACTTTTCCTTTCAAAAATGGAACTTTTTTTCTTTTGCAAATAAACTTCAAGTCCCATCATTCCTGTAGTCCCATAGTCTCTGGCCATGTGACCTAGTCCTTCCTGTTCCTTTGTCCTTCCTCTTCTTTTCCTGCTCTCCAGAGATAAGTAACATTTTCATATATGCTCCGTGATATAGTGTATCTTTTCGTGATTTAGCATACTTAATAAAACAAGTTTATATTCTATTGGGATGTTTTAATGTGAGGATTCTGCGCCCCCATCCCGCACTATCTGGCACCTCAGGGGCCTGCAGATTCCTCTCACATGAGTAGGTAAGCTTCCACGGCGTTGTGTTTGCGCTGGGAGCGGGTAAGCCCCCACCCTTGGGGAGGCATGGCTAAACACGAGCAGGGAAACCCGGGGTTTTTACTTCCCGCTCGCGTGTAGCAGCGCGAGCGGGAACTCCCTCGCTCGCCGCGTAAACCAGGAGCTCCAGCCCCCACCCTTGTGGGGGCGGAGACAATGAGCAAGCACAGCTCGCGTACAGAGGGAATCCCTCTATTGAAATCCAGAGTGAAACGCTCGGCAAGAGGGGCCCCCACCCTGGGGTAGGCGGGGCCTAACACGGAAAGCTCAGTGTGGAGAAAGTTTTGACGCAAACGGATCGATCGTTTTGCTACGGAGCACAGATAAGCTCCTGTATTAGCATAAATGTTCTGATTGAACTTAATAAAACACTACTAAGTGTGAATCTACACTAGGGACAGTGTAAGAGTCCCATGAAAATACTGCACCACACAGACGGGATGCAGATAAGGTGCAGCCTCACAGAGTGGATTCAGTGGACGTGCCACTACACCTTTCCAAGGTATTTCAGGCACCTGACAGCACCAAAAAAATGTCTTATTTTGAATGGAGTGAGGAAGAGGAGGCAGTCTCTGAAGACCTGGCCTATAGTTTTAAAGAGGTGCTAGAGGATTCGCTGAGACAGGCAGTGGCTCAGGGAGTTAGACCCCTTCAGGAGAGACTCCAGACCATCAAGCAATTCTTGAGCCAGAAAAACGTATTCACTGAAGAAAGCACGTCCACTAGGGTCGCAGCAAAGGGTCCAAAGGGGTGTAACAAGGCCTGGAAGAGAGAAGAATCTTCTGACCCCCCCGGACCAATTTGAAGGGGCAGGGTCAAAGGCCCAGGAGGCTTCTGATGCTTTCAGCAAACTAAGAGAAGCGTTTATGAGAAAATCGCAGGTGCCGAGCCTCGAGATCCCCTACCCACGGGATGATAATATGGGCAACATAGAGGAAAGTTTTCCCAAAGAGGGAACTCAAGAATCTCCAAACTCCTCTCAGGAGGAAGCAGATAATGAGGAGGATGAGGAAAGCCAGCCTCCTCCGAGGGAAAGGCTCAGAAAAATGAACAATCTAGAAGAGGATGAAACCTCTGATATGTTCCAGCCTGAGGAGATAAGAAATCCCAGATCATCGGAATGGGTGCCCTCACCAAGGGTAGCGAAATATATGATGCAGAGACTGCGTAAAGCTTTAGAGAAGGAAGTAAGGCAGAGGATGAGAGCGGAGTGTCCGAGACCAGACTTGCCGGGTAAGGTGGCGGAAGCCCCAAACTCGACCCGAAGATGCTCTCCTTTGTCGCTAAGTCAAACATAGACCCCAGGAAAGGGATAGACCGGTCCTAGAAAAGCTGCCAGGAAAAGATCCTGGACATGGCTGGTCCGCTAGCGAAAATTATGGACCTAGCGGAACGGCTAAGGACACTGGAGAGGAGTAGGACCCAGGAGTCCTAGCAAACTGGGCGCAAAGAACTGTATGTCTTCTAGCCAACGCGAATTGCATGATTTCATCAGCGCGCAGAAGAGGCCTCCTGCTGAAAATAGACAAGAAATTAGGAGATCTGTCGTCTTATTAAGCAGGCGAGGCGGCGCAAGGACTTTTGTTTGGCGACACATTTGGCAAGGAAATGGGGAGGTTCGTGGGAATGTATGCCTCCCGAGAAAAGGCGCAAGCGTCAATGAAGAAAACCTTCGTTTTTGGTGGGACCGGTCGGTTCAGAGGCCGAGTGGCCGGTCGCTTCCGAGCGTTCAGACGGCCTCAGGGAAATTGAAACAACTACTGGGAGAACCGACAACCAGACTCATTCTTCCCACCAAGAGGTTGCTTCCCGAGAGGGAGGAGAGGCAAAGGACAGGGAAGAGGACACAACTTCCCCACAGGTGAGAGTTTGTGTATACCCACCGGTTGGGGGGAGAACAGCAATGTTCTGGGAAAACTGGCGCTCGCTTTCCAACGACGCCTGGGTCCTTCAGACAGTGCAGGGCATGCACATAGAGTTCATAGGGACCCCCATTCAAAGCCAAACATTGCGTCCTCTAGTTGCGACTCAGACAGAGAAAAAGCTATTATACGCAGAATTACAGAATCTAGCAGAGAAAATCGAGCGATAGAGCAATGCGAAACATTCCCAAAATTTGTGAGCAACATGTCCTCAGTCCATGGAAAGGACAAAGTAAGACCTGTAATAAATCTAAAGAACATGAACAGATGGGTAGTTTACAACCATTTCAAGATGGAAGGGACCCATCAGCTCAGGGATACACTCAGACAAGATGACTGGCTAGTAAGGATAGATTTGAAAGATGCATACCTGACGATACCAGTACACAAGGAGTTTCGCCCCTTCCTGGCATTGGACTGGGACGGGCAATTATGCAATTCGCCACAATGCCTTTTGGGCTAGCATCCGCGACATGGGCATTCACGAAGATCATGCAACCAGTAGCAGCAGCGATCAGGGAGAAAGGGATTCGTATGATTATATATCTGGACGATATCCTACTGATGGCCAGCTGCAAGGAAACACTGCATTATCAAGCCGACTGGGTGGTGAAGCTCCTGACGTCTCTGGGATTCCTAGTGAACCAGGAGAAATTGGAGATGAAACCAACCAGGAGATTAGAATTCTTAGGGTTCATCCTAGATACCAGAACAGCAACTCTAGAGCTTCCAGGCAGGAAGATAAGAGACATAAAAAGAGAGTTGAGAACATGCCTCAACAAAACAGTGATATCCCTCTGCACTGTAGCGCGAGTGGTAGGCTTATTAACAGCCTCGATACAAGCGATTTTTCCATGTCCGCTTCATTATCAAGCTCTGCAAAGGTTAAAAATAAAACACCTACAACAGGGCCTGCATTACCACCACTTAGTACACATCGACCAGGAGTCCAGGACGGAGTTACAGTGGTGGCTGGCGAATATGGAAGCATGGAACGGAAGAGCCATTTTCGGCGACCGTCCAGATTTGATAATAGAGTCGGATGCCATCCGGGCAGGCTGGGGAGCCCGATGTGGAGATCTCCAGACAGGAGGGAGGTGGAGCGCGGAAGAACTCCGGATGCACATCAACTGTCTGGAACTATTAGCCGGATCTTTTGCGATCAAGGCTTTTACCAAAGGGAAAGTGAACTCCTGTATTCTGCTGAAAATGGACAACCTTTCAGCAGTCAAGTACATAAATCATTTAGGAGGGATGAGATCCAGATTACTGGTGGAAATAGCCAAAGATTTTTGGCACACCTGCCTGGAATCAGGGATTTCAGT
Source organism: Ambystoma mexicanum (assembly GCF_040938575.1). Classification (NCBI taxonomy): domain Eukaryota; kingdom Metazoa; phylum Chordata; class Amphibia; order Caudata; family Ambystomatidae; genus Ambystoma; species Ambystoma mexicanum. Next base: position 1,073,208,933 of record NC_090922.1, read on the forward strand.
GGTAGCCGAGTACCTTCCAGGATCGCTGAATGTGATAGCGGACTGGAACTCCAGATACCTATCAGACTCCAGTGATTGAATGCTGGAGAGGGGCACATTCTGACAGCTGGAAGAATGGTGGGGACCGATTCACACAGATCTATCTGCGTCCAGACTGAACGCACAGAAAGAGATATTCTTCAGCTGGAGATTAGACCCAGCAGCAGCGGGGGCAGATGCCTTCCTGCAGGACTGGAGAGAACAGGTACTCTACGCTTTCCCGCCATTTATAATGATGAGCAGGGTACTAGCGAAAGTGCGCAGAGAGACAGCGAGCCTCATAGTAGTGGCTCCGATCTGGAAATTGCAAGTGTGGTTTCCGACGCTCATGGAGCTGTTAATAGACTGCCCGAGATTGCTAGCTCAAGAAGCGAGCCTGCTCATGGACCCAGCTTGGTCATATCACCCTCTGAGAGTGAAGGGGACACTTCCGCTGATGGCGTGCAGGATAGCAGGAGATGCTGGAATCCCCCGGGAATTTCGGCGCATGCTGCAAGTCTCATCGCCGAGTCGTGGGCACCCTCTACCAGAAGGAGCTACGACGCAGCTTGGAATAGGTGGTCGACATGGTGCAGAAGGAGAAGTATTCATACCATTTCTGCCCCTCTAGTCGGAATAATAAATTTTTTAGCAGAACTGCTTCAAGACGGTAAAGCTTACAGGACTATAGGAGTATATAGGTCCGCAATCTCAGCAGGACATCTGCCAATAGAAGGGGTTCCGGTAGGAGAAAACATAGCTATGATAAGGCTCTTGACAGGGATAAGATTTAGGAAACCCCCACAACCAAAGTATGGCACTCTATGGGACGTATCGATAGTGCTAAGACTTCTAGCAGACTGGCCAAACAACAGGTATCTGTCACTGGCACAGTTGTCTGGAAAGCTAGCCATGCTCCTGTGCATGGTATCATGCAGGAGAGTAGCAGATGTTAGAGCATTAGAGATCAATCGGAAGACTTATGGGCCGAAGGAGTGACATTCAACATAGCCAGGAGGACAAAAACAGATTCCTCTATGATCACTTATCCATATATGCAAGACCACCCTAAGTGGTGCGTGGCAACTTGTATTAAAGAATACGAGAACAGAACGGCAGAACTCAACTATTAATAGCGCGTAAGAAACCACATAGAGGAGTAGCAACAGCCACTATAGCGAAATGGGTCAGAGACATCATGAACCTGGCAGGCGTTGATATGTCCAAATTCAGTGCGCACTCAGTCAGGGATGCGATGGCCTCAAAAACACAAGGGCAAGGCGCAGCGTTACAAGACATCATGAAAGCAGTAGACTGGGCTAGCGATTCAGCATTTAGGACATTCTATTTTAGACCAATAAACACAATAGCAGATACGGTGGCATGAAGCTTTGAACAAGCTTAATGCTCGCCTCCGTCTTGACATAGAATGAAGATTCCCCCTGCTAATACCGCAGGGAGCTCTTGATTCTATTAAAGACAAGGAGGCGACATTAAATTCCCATCCCGAATACACAAATTAATGAAGTGAATGATGTGATGCATTGGCTGGTAATTAACATAACTATTCCTTTTCAAAATAGGGTGTGTATTCCCCACCCTAACATATACAATTTTGTTTCTTCCTGGCATTAGGGGATGAGAAAAAGAACAGCTGGAAGCCCTACTCAGATCAGGTTGCCTGGAGCAAGCTTGCAAGTTTGAATGTGAGAGACTAATCCAGCACAAAGCAGGAAGTTCAGTGCAAGTTGACCAGTTAGTTACGCAGTTAAAGAAGGATTGCAGTTCGAGCAGTCAAGAAGAGAAAGGACAGAGGAACAGGAAGGACTAGGTCACATGGCCAGAGACTATTGGACTACAGGAATGATGGGACTTGAAGTTTCTTTGTAAAAAAAAAAAAGTTACATTTTTGAAAGGAAAAGTTTACAAAGTTTATATTTGTTGAAACTGCTGGAGAGTGGAAAATAAAGAAGATGAAGCTTAATGCTCGCCTCCTTGTCTTTAATAGAATCAAGAGCTCCCTGCGCTATTAGCAGGAGGAATCTTCATTGGAATGGTCTGAAGGCACTGGCAGGTTGAACGCCCTTGGGAACCTGAGTTCAAGTCAGTAGAGAGAGAAGAGAGAGTCAAAGGTGCGTGTGAGCACCGGATATGTGTGCAGCTGGTGTGGTGTTCGTGTAATAGCTGCTTCTTAGCGGTAGGTGTGGTGGTTGAGATATCAGGAGTATGAGTTTGTTCTGGCAGGATTTATCCAGACCAAATGTGGCTGCATTTGGCCTGAGGACAACGCCTGGCTGGGGGTGTGTAACCAGCAGTGTTTACACACTCCAGTCCACTCACCCACACACTCCAGTCCACCCCTCGCACTCCAGTCCGCTGCACGTACTGCAGTCCACTCACTCACACCGTCCAGTCCACTCACTCACGCACTCCAGTCCACTCACTCACGCACTCCAGTCTGCCCCATGCACTCCCATCTGCCCCACACACTCCCGTCCGCCCCACGCACTCCCGTCCGCCCATGCACTCCAGTCTGTTTCATGCATTCGAATCTGTTCTATTTACTCCGATCCATTCCGTGTAGTCTAAGTTGTTTTATGCAATTCATCCACATATTTCACCCGTACCATCTTCATACTTCATCCGTTCCGTCCACATATTTCGTACGTCCCATCTACATATGTCACCCGTTTCATCCACATATTTCATACGTTACATCCACATATGTCACCTGTTCCATCCACATACATCGCCTGTTCTACGCAACTTATCTGCTCTACGCAACTCATCTGCTCTATGCAACTCATCCGCTCTAGGCACTCATCCACTCTAGGCATTTGTCCGCTGTAGGCACTCGTCCATTCTATGCCCTCACACGCTCTATGCATTCATCTGCTCTACTCACTCACCCGCTCTCCGCACTCACCTGCTCTACGCACTCATCCGCTCTAAGCACTCGTCCGCTCTAGGCACTCGTCCGTTTTATGCCCTCACCCGCTCTACTCACTCACCCGCTCTAGGCACTTGTCCGCTCTATGCACTCATCCGCTCTACGCACTCACTTGCTCTATGCGCTCACGTGCTCTTACGCACTCGCTTGCTCTTATGCATCACTCCTTTCTTATCTGCTCATATGCTCTCGTCTGGTCCATACACTCATCGGCTCCACCCAACTAGTCTTTTCTACGCAATCATCTGCTCTACACACCTTTCCGCTCTGCGCGCTCTTCCGCTCTGCGCGCTCTTCCGCTCTGCACGCTCTTCCGCTCCGCTCACCCATCCGCTCTGCGCATTCATCCGCTCCACGCACTCATCCGCTCCACGCACTCATCCGCCCCATGCACTCATCCTCTCCCCACACTCATCCACTCTATGCACTTGTTCTTTCTATGCATTCATCTGCTATATGCACTCATCAGCTCTACAAAGTCGTTCACTCCTACGCAGTCATCCGTTCTATACATTCATCCACTCTATAAACTCATCCGCTCTATACACTCATCCGCTCTATATACTCATCCGCTCTCCACACTCATCCCCTCTACACTCATCCTGCATACTACACACATCTCTGTACTTACGCACTCATCCGCTCTACACACTTATCCACTCAACACACCCAACCGCTCTACACACTCATCCGCTCAACATACTCATCCGTTCTATACACTTCTCCTTTCTACACACTCATCCGATCTACACACTCATCTGCTCAATGCATTCATCCGCTCAGCGCATTCATCCGTTCCACACGCTTCATCCATTCTAACGATTTCATCCACTCCATTCACTTCGTTCATTCATCATCCACTCCATCCATTTCATTAATTTAAATCTTGTTACTGTTTTCATACGATTTATTCTTATTATCCACTTCACTGCTTTGATCTACTTTACTTGTTCTATTCTGTTTGTCTTTTTACATTATATCATTGGTTATTAGATGTCGATTTCTCACATCTAATAGTTTGTTGGATTGGTGTCATTGAGATGCTGTTATTCTGTTTTGCTTAGTTTGCGTACGGGTTGGTTCTAGGGGAAGAGCCAGGTTTTCAGTAGTTTGCGGAAAGACATTAGATCCTCAGTTAGGTGGATGTGGGGTGGGAGTGCGTTCCACAGCGTGGGGGCCAAGGATGAGAATGATGATCCAACTAACCTGACTGAGTTTGTCTTAGGTATGACTAGGAGGCCGGCTGAGCTTGATCTTAGAGTGCGTTGAGGGTGATAGGGTTTTAGCTTGTCTTGAAGATATTGAGGTCAGGTTTTATGCAATGCTCGATGAGAGATGCAGAAGGTTTTGAAAGTCACCCTTCGGGCCACTGGAAGCCAGTGCAGAGTCTTAAGGGCTGGGGAGATGTGGTCTCTTGGCACGAGCGCAAGTAGCAGTTTGGCTTCAGTGTTTTGTGCCCTTTGAAGCTTATTCAGTTGGTAAGCGTGGACTCCGAGGTATAGGGGGTTTGCGTAGTCCAGTCTTGATATAACGATTGATTGGACCGCAGAGAGTCTGTTGGGAAAGGAGAGATATGGAAAGATGCACCTAAGGGTTTTAAGGTGGTAGTGGCAGGACTTTGAGATGTTGTTGACTTGGCGTGAGAGTGTTAGGTCAGAGTCAAGCATGCATCCAAGGTTTTTCACTGAGTTAGAGGGGGTTGGTGAGTTGCCCATGGCGGATGGCCAGGGTAGTGGGTGTGGAAGAAGTTTGGAGTTGCCGCATACTATGATTTCAGTTTTGGAGGGGTTTAACAAGAGGTGGCTTTGGGTCATCCAGAGCTCTATGTCAAGGAGGCTGAAGGCAACGTCAGGTCGGCAGTTGGGTTTTGAGTTCAGGAGTTTTAGAATTAGTTGAGTGTCATCAGGGTAGTTGTAACACAGGATGCTGTGTGAACGAATTATTGGTGGGAGGGTGATCAAGTAGAGATTGAATGAGGCTTATGATATCATTCAAGCATGGATGGCAGAGAATGGTCTTGCGTTAAACAAGGAAAAAACTGAACCCATGGTAGACTGGACAGCAAATCAAATCAAAAAGTTAGGGGATAATTATAAGATGTTTAGGGTGTCAGGGTGTGATTTGGAAAACAAAACAAAGATTAAAACCCTGTGAATCTTACTGGACCAACATCTTAGCATGAAGGCACAAGTGAGAAGCTTGGCGTCATCATCAGCATACTATATAAAATTGCTTACCCAAATCCGGCCTTTCATTTCAAAACCAAATTGCAAAATAATTGCAAGAGCTATTATCGGGTCTGATATAGACTATTGTAGCAGTCTTCATGTGGGCATTACCAGGCCAAAGTATGCTAGACTCCAGGTCATACAAAACAGTGCAGTTGGAGCGATTGCCGGGCTCAGAAAGAGTGATCATGTAACCAAAACAAGAAGAAACTTACATTGGTTACCCATTGAAGAAAGGATTAACTTCCGGCTTTTAGTTATGGTGCACAAAGGGCTCACGTGTACTGAGGCCTCGTATTTCAGTGAGGCCTTGTCTGTAAAGACTAACACAAAATGCTCAGATCAAATAGACAACAGTGAAAAGAGCAAAGATCTTTGCTCACTCAAGCTCAAAAAGGAGCCTTCTATGCGAAAGCCCCTACGGCCTGGAATGCCCTCCCTGAAGAGCTCCGAAAGACGAACAAGAAGAAATTGAAGACTTATCTCTTCAAGTGACTGAAGAAGAAATGGAAGACTTTTCTCTTCAAGTAACTGAAGAATTACCTTTAGGTTTTTTATAGCATTCCCCCCAGTTATCCTTCCATGTTATATGTTTGTATGTCTCGCTAGTGCCCATAAGGCCCCGGGTCCTGAGGTGCGCGTTATTCATTCTAAAGTAAAGTAAAGAACCGCACTGCTATCTTCCCATCTTCTTCATGCATCGAGCAAACTTTTTACTAAATGGCTTGTGCTCTGTTTGGAACATTGGCCTGAAGCAAATAATATGATCCCCAGTTCTGAGGATCAAAAGGGATCATGAATATATTGTGTTTATGGATCTGGCAAAGCCTTTTGACAATCAGCCAAAATTTGCTGTGGTAAAACCTTGATGGAATTGGCAGCCTAGGGGGTTATTGCAACTTATTCAGATGGGTTATGAGGAAGCTGCAGAGGCCATGCATTGTTTTAGAAAGGTTAGGTGGACCCCCACAGTTCCCACTAAAGGGGTCTCAGACAGGAATGATCATTAGCTCCATTACGTTTTATTTTTGAGTGATATCGACCCTAGTAGGTCATCAGGAAGAGTCACTCCCTTCTATACATGGTAATTGAAATAGTTCTCACCTGTACGCTGAGGATAAACAAACCATGGGTAGGAAGGTTAGGAAGGTTAGGAATTAGTCATAACCCCTGGCATTGTGCAATGGTCAACATTCCACATCATGTCTGCACCACTGCTGAAGGCGACCAGCCCTATGCGAAGAGTTCTGGTTCTGTCACTGACGGGAGCAGACCAGCACGAAGGGTGAAGACACTTCACCTCTGCATGGCAACACAAGCATCTCCAGACATGTTTTACCCTTGATGGGCCTCATCAGTGAAATAAAGCCTGTTCCCTATGGTGAGACGAGCAAGGGACTAACACCTGGGCATATTCTCCCTGACTTACAAAGACACATTATAAGTACAAAATGTGATGGGTGAGAGGTTACGAGTTAGTATTACCCACAGCATAGCTCCAGGCAACCTTCCACACCATTATTTTTTGCCCGTCTTAGAAATTGGAGAACGGGACGAGCCATATGCAAATCAGTCTTGGTCCCGATACCACTCTGAACAGTCCAGTATGAATGGACTATTCTGCACTTCTTGATTGAGCTCTGGTGGTTTTACTACAATGTTCAACATATGCCATTGCATTTGTTTGGAGCTCATAATGTAAATTTACATTTCTCAAAGTCAAAAATGGTGGTCTTTGTCAAAGGCATTTGTAAGGGCAAAAAGTAGAGGTGTTCAAGTCCTATCTAGGGGCGGCTCATCCATAATGTGTAGCGAATCGCTGACCCGCCACAGTTATCCATTATGGAAGAGCCAAAGCCAACTGAGCAAAAGGGCTCCCGAGTGCTTTAACTGTCAAAGGGAGACTTGTTTCCCTTTGACAATTTAAGTTCCCCAGTGTGCATGCCCATTGGGCCATGCAAGGCCTGGGACATTTTGCTTCTGCAGTCTGTTAAAGACTCCAATCAAGCAGTCCCACTAAGTCAGTGCCTTGTCTGGGATTGCTCAATGAAGCCCTTAATTATATATTTGTATGTCCAGTTCGTGTACTCTGGATGACAACCCTTATATAACACCCCATGTTTTGCAAATTTAAAAGGTTTATTTGAGAATTAAACAATATATATATCACACTTTTATAATAAATTAACAACTGATCACACTTGTGAATATGAGCAGTAATCAGCAATAGGTAATCCTACAATAGCACAGTTCTGGTGACTTATGACTAGGAACAGGGGAATAAGGTATCAGAGAATGCTTTCTGGTTTCAAGGAGATGCAAAGATGAATACAAGGCAGTACAGAAATAAACTTGATATGATTTCAGCAAAAGATAATGTGATCACTTTTTCTTCGACAATTCACTCCCCCCCTATGCAATGTAAGGAGATGGAAGTAACACGCACAATTCTCAGGAATACACACAAATGCAATACAAAGTTCTAGTTCCCCCCAGCGAGCTTATAGGAAAACAGGTATGATTTTAAACACAGGCAAAATCCTTTTAAATGTGGTGGCAATGAAGTGAATAATATACTCAAATTGCTTTTAATTCCCTATAGGAGGTTCAGGGTGAGTGATAGCTACTTTAAATTAGTTCAGGATCACTTTAGCAATGCTCTATGAAGGATTGTCAGGTTGCAAACGAATTTCAGCAAAGGAAAGCAAGGAGCTGCTATTTTGACAAGTGAAGAAATTGAGCCAAATCGCAAATCGCGGCAATTTTTCTGAGTGCGTCGAGCGTGATTATGGAAAAAGTATAATGAATAGAAGGTCAGTTCTGGGTTCGTTGGAAATCCCAGAATCTTAGCTTTAAAATGACAGTTAAAACTCGCTCCTAGCACCAACAGTTCAAGAAATATGGACGATTTAGTGGAGGTAGATTTTCAGAATTCAAATTATGGTTTCAGAATGACATAAGCGCTTTGGGAGGTTTTGAATCAACAGGATGGACACGATTTCTGATGATGGAGTTCTAATAGGTTAAAATAGTTTGAATTAGATTATTTTAAACTAGGAGATTGGGTTTTGCACAGTCCTGGCTGAGAACTCACAATATAAATTTGAAATAGGCCGTCAAGATCTGGTCAGGTTTGGACTGCGGTTCACTCGCCACGAATGGTCTCTGCCTGGTTCTGCTCACAGCGATTTGGTCTGGGTCTGCTATCGGCACTTCACAGTGGTCTGGTCTCTGGTTCTGTGGTTCTACTGGTCTGGATACACAGGATTCTTAGCAAGCAGCAAACCGCACAGCCCGGCGGTTTTATTCTGATGTGCCCCTTGGAAATCTGGGGTAATCAGTTTGCAAACTTGTAAGGCCAGCTGAGAATACTTTAGCTTGCAATAGGCCTTCTTGGCGCAAAGTTCTGTAGTCTATCTGGAGTCTGGAGTCTCGGGATGTGAAGTCTGAAGTCTGGATGTGAAGTTGTCTGTCAAAATGCTCTGCAGAAAGTGAAAAAAAAAGATTCTGCATGCCCAACCTTCTCAAGATTTGATAGGGCAAAGGATTCTTTGGTCCTTGATTTGAGAAAGGATAGTGTGTCAGAGTGATGTCAGCCATTTACGATCTATTGAAGAAACGCCCCTTTGCTTTTAGCTTAGAAATAATTTTTCATAACTACACATATTTCCCAGATACACAGTTGTTTGACATTACATGTACATATTGCAGTTTACTTAAGGTACATTGTGCCCCAACTCTGATCTTCCTGGGGGCTTGCATTCAGAAATGACAACTTATTTTTGTTTTTTGGTTGATTTACCAATATTGGATGCTTACCAAAAATTGCACACATGTACACCGCCTTTCTACCCATATTCCATTAATTTACTAGGTCTCTAGCATAAACACAGTGTCTGTAGTATTAATAATTAGCGGGGTTTTGGCTCAGAACATCACAGAGCGACCAGCCTAGTTTTGAACTGGGAGTGAATGTGTCAATTTAAAGATCCCAAAGTTGTACATTTCTGTCATCTGGTTACAATTAGTTATCAGTGTTTTTATAAAAAATATATATTTCAATTCAATTCACTTCAGTGTTTGGGTCCGCCCCCAGAAACTTGGGAGTCAGGGATCACATGTCTTTTCTGCCAGGCAGAGCTCTGTTTACCGTCCACACCCAAATTAACATGCCCCATTCAATTGCAAGAGTCTGTTGTTTTGGCTGAGGTCAGCAGGCCAGGGGCCCACTCTGTATTGGGTAAGAATATCCATGTGATCTCCTGGCTTCTTGTGTGTAGTTCTGAGGTGAGAAGGTTTCCCAGCCTCTTGCAATGTTAATTGAATCAACCTGTCTTCAGGGAACAGCAGGTGTTTCAATTCTTCATTAACCAAAAAGGCTTTGAAGTTTCCAACTGTCTCAGGAGGCTGGCAACTCCTGAAGTACAGTTCTACTATCAGAGTTTAGACCGCTAGCGCCGGCTTGTGTCCAAAGCTAGTACTGCACCTATTTTTTTAGGAGTTGTCCTGAATTCGACAGGAGAATTTTGCTTGACAGCTCTAATCCTTGCTGCCATTGTTTTGATGGGTAGAGTGGTGATGTGGTACCGCCCTCAGAAAGGTTGAATCTTTAGAGTGGTCTTGTGCCCCTGATTTTAGCAACTTGTTGACATCAATTAAAAATGGATTTTGAACACATTGAAATGGACATTTTGAGCTTGCACTTGAGAGAAACAGCAGTGATTTCAAGGCGCTTTTCATCTAACAGGCACTGCTATTTTTCCTTTGGCACCACCTTTCACCTCTGGCGCTTCTGGTCCATCACGCTTGCACTGGTGGTTGGCAGGTTAGGCGACCATTTTGGTGTGCGCAAAACTGTGCGTTTCTCCTGGTTCTGGGATAGAATGATGGGCGGCGACAGCTCATCCCCACATCTACCCAGTCTATTGATTCAGTTTTTGTTGTCGCCTAATAATTCAACATGTGTCAAAACCCTTGACAAGCCCCCCCGCCCGACTGCGCTTTGATTTCGAGTCGAGGGGGAGTCGGGTGCAAAGGATGTTTTGATCCACACGCTGGTATGTCCGCATCCTCTTCTTCCAATTCCGTAGATGGCACAGTTCAGCATCTTTTCCTCCCTCCAGTCGTATCGTTCTCCCCGCCAGTCCTGATGGGAATATTGGGCGGTACCCTGGGCCCCTCGGATCTTTGCTCCCGGTCCCTGGGTCATTCTCCTTGGTTAGTCTCCGGGTTTCATCTCTCCTAGGATGATAAAGCAAAGCGGCAATACACATTCCTAGACATTTCTCCCCCACTATTGATATAGTGGGGCGGCATATACATTTTATAGTCAAAAACATGAACATATACATTTTTTTTAAATCAGGAGGCAAGAACATATTCAAGAATCATGGAATTTTATAGGCTATATGTGGAATATTTTAGGGTGGCACTGAATTACTCTGGAGCAGCCCCCTCTGGGATTCCAGAGGATTCCTCTAGTCGCTGCAGAGTGTGCCTGGGATGGCAACACTTTAACTGATTTATATGGACCCACTTGTCTTCCCCTTCCGCCAGAATACCTTTGGGGATGCGGATCTTATAAGCTACTGGGGAGACCTTGTCTATAATTTCAAAGGGTCCCTTCCATGTAGGCAAAGATTTTAGCTGTTTGGCCTGGTTCCTTTGGAAATTGTATAGAGTCCCGGTCTCCCACATTATATACTTTCCTGGAAGTTTTCAAATCGTAATGGGTCTTCATGCTCTCAGCTGATCTTTCTAGATTCCGCTGAGCATAGGCAAAAGCATGTTGAAGGTGTTTCCCTAAATTCTCCACATACTCATGAGTAGTGGAGGCATTGATCAACGTCTGCTCTTGGGTCCTGTAGAGCAAATGCTGGGGAAGCACCATCTTGCGTCCAGTCATCAGCTCAAATGGTGACATTTTAGTTGCAGATGAAGGAGTAGATCTGATGGCCATTAGGACCAGAGGTAATCGGATATCCCAACTTCGCCCAGAATCTGCCACAAATTTTTTTAATATGCTCACAATGGTTCTGTTATATATCTCCACTGCACCAGAAGAGGCTGGCCGGTAAGCAATGTGTAGCTTCCTTTTGACCCCCAGTATCCCCCACATCTTTGTCATTACCTCGCTGGTGAAATGGCTACCTCTGTCTGACTCAATCCTTTGAGGTAGACCAAAATGGGAAAAGATGTGGTTAATCATCAGGGCAACTGCTGTTTCTGCCTTGCAGTTTGGGGCCGGGAGACATTCCACCCACTTGGTAAACAAGCATGTAACGGTCAACATGTACTTGTTTCCTCTAGATGAGCGAATTACAGGGCCTACGAAGTCGATTTGCAAATCTGACCATGGCAGTGTCATCCCCCTCTTTTGGAGAGGTGCCCAGTGTGTGAGGGATGATGGCTGAAATTGTGCACACACCAGACACCCCTTCAAGTATTGGTCGAGGTCCTGCCCCATGTGTGGCCAATATGCAACCTCTCTTAAGATCTCAAGTGTTGTGTGAAACCCCCTATGACCGGCGGTGGCCGCATCATGGGCGTGACTTAACATCAGGCTTCGGAATGAGATAGGGAAAACCCACTGATCATGGCCAGCTTGGGATTTCCTTACCAACAAACCGTCTTGGATTCAGAACATTTTTGGACATTTCATCAACACTCTTAGGTCCTCTATCCCAATGTAGTCAGTATCTGTCAGAGGAAAGTTCTCAGGGTCCTCAATGTGTTGGTAAAACTTACCAAATATTGGATCCCCTTTCTGAGCCGTAATTAAATCAGCATCAGGGGTCTCCTTACTCCATTGTGCAGTTGAAAGATCATTTTGAGCATTTGTCTGGGACCTAGTGATAGCAGTGACCTGGATTTCCCCCAACAGGGACTCTATTTCTATTAGATCCCCTTGGGTGGCCCTGGTTTTGGCCAGCTGATCTGCTAAGTAGTTTCCAGTTTTGTCTGGTCCCTCTACTTTGGAATGACCCTTGATCTTCTTCCAGTAGATGGTCATCCCATTCGATGTGACCAGATCATCAATATTTTGGATCAACTTCCCATGTTTCAAGGGTTTGTTGTTAGCACCTAGCATGCCTCTGGTTTTCCAATTAACCAGATGCTCCACAAACCCGTTCCGTACATAATCTGAATCTGTGATTATGACCAGTTCGTGGAGTTGATGTTGGACAGCAGTGAGGGTGGCTTGATGCACAGCCATCAACTCTGCTACCTGACTACTTCGGGGACCAATTTTGTACCCAGCGGAGGGTTCTGGAGACTCATTCACCCATGCATTCCCTACGCCGGCCACCAGTTCTTTCTCCACGTTGTTGTCAACATGGTAGGAGCATCCATCCACATAGACAGTGGTCATTCCCTCACACTTGTCTTCTTCAAAGAATTTGTGTGGGGAATTAAGATATGCCTCCGTGTTGTCCTTGAGTTTTAGACTTTCATCCTTGCGCTAGGGGACTCTTCTTGTTTTTGCCATATCTGACCTCCACAGGAAAGCCTTGCATTGACAGAATCCAGGAAGTAATTTGGGAATTACTCACATTTCCGGCCCGGATTCTGTCACTTTGGAGGTATTGCAGAGGCTGGTGTGGAGTCTCCTCTATGATGTGTTCCCCCTGGATGAACGGGCGGTAATTCTTCAATGCCCACACCGTTGCCAAGTGTGCCTTTTCACAATCGTTGAATTTTTCCTCCACAGATGCTCGCATAGGAGATTACTTTATTGACCTTGTCATGCTTTTGGTACAATACTGCCATCAAGCACGTATTAGAGAACCCTGTCTCCAGGAAGAACTCCTTGTTTCTGACAGGGTAAGCTAGGCAAGGCGCTTGTGAGAGGCTTCTTTTGAGTTGTCTTACTGCCTCGAATTGTTCTGGACCCCATTCTCACTTGACCCCCCCTTCAAGAGATTAATCAGGGGTCTGGTGATCTCTGCGTAGCCCTCAATGAACTTTCTGCTGTAATTAGTCAGTCCAAGGAGGCTCCTTAGTTCTGGCAGAGTTGTGGGATCCTTCAGTTTCTAAAGTGCTTCCACTTTCTTTTCTTGGGGACAGAGACCCTGAGGAGTAATCTCATGCCCCAAGAAATTAACACGGGTTCTACACCACTGTGCTTTCTGAAAGGAAAGTTTTGCTCCGGCAGCCCTCAACTGTGTCAGAACATAACGGATCTCGGCTATGTGTTCTTCCACAGATGAACTTTTGATGAGGACATCATCTACATAAGCCAGGTTACCCCTCGCACCCAGGTCGGGCATGGCCTTATTTAGGAAAATGTTGAATTCATTGCCGGAGTTGAGGTATCCGAAGGGAGCCCGGGTCCATGTGTGCTGCTGGCCCCCAAAGGTAAAGGCCAGTTTGTATTGGTCATCCCTACTGACAGGCACAGTCCAGTATCCATTGGTCAGGTCTATTGCAGTGAATACCTGCGACCCCTGAATCTGGGCCAGCCCTTGGTCAATGTAGGGCAGAGGCCATCGGGAAGTATGGACCCGTTTGTTGAGCTCCCTAAGGTCGATGCAGAGTCTCCACTGGCCGTTTGGCTTCAATATTCCCAGCACGGGATTATTGAAGGTGCTGTGTACTGGACGGATTATTCCCCGGGACTCAAAGTTCTTAATTATTTCAGTAAGGGACTCCATGGATGCGAGAGGCAAAAGATATTGCTGCACAAACACTGGAGTCATTAGAGGGTCCGTGGGAATTGTTGTTGTGTGGATGTCGGTGCGACCACAGTCAAATGAGTCTACCGCAAAGAGATCTTGGAAATCCAAGAAAACTTTTTTCAACTTTTGCTTCTGTTCCAGAGTCATGCAGGCATCAGGTAGGTTGACTCTCTCTTCCACCATCTGCCTGAAGCCTGGAAAGACTTCTGGTTTTGCTATCTCAGCGGCCTCCTCCAGCTGGGTGGACAAGTCCCTGGTCAGAGTGCTGATTTGGACTGGAGGCTTCAGGTGGGAAAGGCAGCCCTCATGGACCTGGAAAATCACCTCATCCCTTCAGAAGTCACAAGTCACGTCTTCCTTACCATAAGTGCAAGAAGTGTACACCAGGAAGTTCCCCCCATGCCGGGTAAAGATCCTGTCTGGTGTTGTATTGTCATCACTGTCACTGTCAAAACAGTCCTTGGGGATTGGTCCTAACAGTTCATTTCCTAAATCAATGGAGAAATGTTGGTCATCAACCGCCATTCCAATAATGGTGCCTGCGGCTAGAGTAATACTCTTTAAGTCGCTGTTATCCACCTCTATTGGAATGGTGTCATGTTCTATGTTGACTAATGGTGTTGGGTTTATCCCTAACCCTTGCTGTTGAAGGAAACCATTTAGATGGATATAAGCATCAGGGTTTTTCAATTTTTGTCCTCTTTTAACTTTCACTTACAGGGAGAATTGTCGGGTCCTTTCTGGGATGGTGACTTCCTCTTTAATCTGAATTTCAACTGCATAAGGTAGCAATTGAGCTGACCTAAATGCTTTTTCTGGATCATCAAAGCCCATGGGATTACCTGCTAATCGGGACCAAGCTTTGACGTTTATTAGGTCCAAACTAATGGCAAAGCGATTGAGAATGTCACTGCCTAAGTAAAAGGCGGCAGTGACGTCTCGCACGACCCAACAATTATGGACTATGCTCTTGTTGTCAATGGAGATTTTGAGCATACACCTGCTTGGCAGGAGATGTTTGGAATTGGGTGCTTCCAGATCCATTTCCCATTTGTCTATCAGTTAGAATGTGGGAATGGCTGGATCTTTTGGGAGTTGGCGGAACATGGCTTCGCTGATGAAGCTCTTACCGTTGTTCACACACACTCGAGCGAGAGCAGAGTCCTTCCCATCATTTAACTGAACAGGGCTGATTTCACATCTTTCTGGACTATAGGAGTTGGAGTGTCAGATTGTGGATTGATAAAGAATTTCAGAGTATTTTCTTCCAGTGTGGAATACCACCTTAAACTGGAAGGAAGGTTGATTTTCAGAAATAGAGAGGACCCGCCATCACCAGTCTGTTGTCCTACTGCTATTACTGTCACGTCTGGAATTTGGTTGTTCTGGAAGTGAAATTCTACTTGGTCAGATTTTTGTTCAACCATGTGGCAGGTGCCGTTTAAACTAACATGGTTGACACTCTGTTTTAATTTTATTGGTCGGCTAGTCTGGGTCCAGAGGACCTTGTTTACACAATCTATTAGGGGTGACAACCTGCTCAGGAGGTCATTCCCTAGTAGACAAGGGGTGCCCTCTGGAGTCACTACTATGACCGGGTGTTTCACCTTGTGTCGCCCAATTGTGATGTCCAAATCTGCAGTCCCCTCGACAGGAATTTCCTTCCCGTCAAAGTTCTGGAGTTGTCCAGGAAGAGAGGTGAGAGGAATGCGGTAATTCTCCCACCTTCCTGCATTTAGTTCATCAAAGGCCCTTTTGGACAGAAGGGTAGCTTGGGATCCAATGTCCACCAGTGCCAAAATTGTACCCTGCCCCTGTACTTGTACCGGGGCAAAGTATCTTCCCTCCTCTCCTCAAGCGGGCACAGATAATGCACATTTTTGGACAACTGGTGGGCTAATTTTCTGGTTTTGGACATGGCGAGAGAAGAGATTTGGGCAGAATTCTGTGAAGAGCCTGGGGAATCTGAAAGAAAAAGTTGGCAACTGGAAATGGTTTCGGGTTGTGGGCCACCCCCCCCTTTTAGGATGCAGTCATCAGGATGGGTTTGACCCATGGGATTTTCATATTGTTGGTTCTGGGATAGAATGATGGGCGGCGACAGCTCAATCCCCACATCTACCAAGTCTATTGATTCGGTTTTAGGTTCCCCAGGTTCCGGTTCTGGGCCGCCCCTGCTCTTTGGAGGCAGTCCCCCGGATGGGTTTGAACCAGGGGAGTTTGGTTTTGTTGGTTCTGGGATAGGATGATGGGCGGCGACAGCTCAATCCCCGCATCTACCCAGTCTGGATTGAAATCCCTTGGGACCCATTTTTCCTTGGGAGGAGTTCCCCCATCTCTGAAGGAGAAGATCATTTTCCCAGGATCTTCTGAGGACCCCTCTCCCTCACATTGGAAGACCTGTACCTCCTCCACAAAATGGGTCTGTTTGGGTCCTTTGTTTCTCCTACCTCCTCTCTGCTCCTTGGGTGGCAGACTTTCAGGTGTAGGAGATTTTGTTTCCGGTTCCTGGTTTTCCAGGTTCTGTTTACAAGTTGGGAAGGAAGCTTCCTGCAAGGCTTTATACCCCCTTCCCCTTGTGCCTCCTCCCTGGAAACCGGTGGGTTATCGGGGTGCTCCCCCGTCATTGTTCTGGAGCACCAGGCCCAGAGTTTGGGGCATTCTGCGGTGGCATGCTCATCTGAGGGTTCTGTTGAGCCCTCAGTATGTGACCCAGAGCCCGTGCCATGTTCTGAACCAGCTCAGGCTGATACGGGGTCCTGTTTTCTCCCCTGGGCTGATCCCGGGAAGGGTAGCTATCCCTTCTCTGGTAATACCCTGGGTTGGGAAGATTCGGGTACCCCTCCACCCTTGGCCTCCCCTCTCCCAGATTAGGCTGTCTGGGCTCAGGGAATTGGGGAAACAAGGATGGATGGTTTTGGGGTTGGAAATTGGGTGGATACCTGGGGAAAAATTTCTGCCCAGGATTTGGTGAATTTCTGCCATCCTGGGGGAAGTTAGGAGGGAAGTTCCCTGGGTCAGGTGCTTGGCTGGATCCCCCCCCCTTGGGCTGGAGGAGTCCACACATAACCCAGGATTGGTCTGTTTGCCTTGTAGCGGGGACTTACATAGTCAGGGGAGCGATGGACCCCATTTGTGGGACTACCTCCTTGACACCCTGTCTGTGACTGGCCCGAGGGCCTTCTGGGATGTGAATTATTTTGTGCAGGCAGGTTGTTAGGCCCCCCCATCTCCAAATCTAAAACGGGGGCAACCTTCACCTCTGCCACCTTGGCAGCAGCAGGGGTGCTGTTGTTTTTTTTTTTTGGCTGATTCTTGTTTTCCACCTGTTTCTGCACCTGATAGATGCGGGTGGCTTGCTCAATGACCCAGTCTAAAGATCTTTTCTCGTGAAAATCTCTCACAAGCTGGGTCATTATGTATTTGGGGAGAGCATGGAAAAATGTGTTGAGGAATTCTCTGCTGTCCGTGCTCACCCTTCTGGTGGTCTGCGCAAAGGCACGCTTCAATTCTTGCACAAATTCTTGTGGGGCCTGATCCTCCCCACATTGCAAATTGTAGGCTGCCTTGCGAGCCTCTTGGGGATTTCTATGCACAGAAAAGTGTTTCAAGATGGCCGCCCTATAGGTGGACCATCTTGAATGATTTTGGTCCTCCAGCCCTGCAAAGAAACTGGAGTATTTTGGGGAGAATGTCCATTTGACGTACTGGATGCAGCTACTGCTGTCCTTCAAATGGAAGGTCTACATAATTTGCTCAAAGAGCTCCAAGTGTTCCCACACAGAATACTTGGAGTTCTTGTGATAAGGCGTGATGACACTCCTGATTGCCTTAATTTGTTTTAAGGGGTCCTTAAGCAAGGCCCTTTTTTTATTATCCTTTTTGGTTCGGTTAACCTTGGTCCATTCATCCTCCGACTCAGAAGCACTGCTCCCAGAGGTGCCCGTCTGATCTTCCAGGTTTTCCCGGATTCTGCAAGCCTGGGAATCTCTGGCAGAATGTGGGGACCTGGTCTCCTGTGTCCTGTGACGCTCAGAGGAGCCTTGAGATCCCTCCTTGCTGCCAGGATTTGCTGGGTACCCCCCCACTGACCTAACTGGGCAGAGGTTTTCAGGATGCCCTTAGTGGGCCTACTCTCCGGGGGTTCCCCACTAAATTGCACTGTGCTTAGGTGCCCATGCCCGGATGCCCGCCTATCCATTCCTGGGTGGTACTGGCCTATGAGCCCCATCCTTTTGGCTGGATAGTAATCTGCCATCCTTGTGGCCCTGTGCTCATGTGCGCCAGGGGACATGAGGGTGGCAGAGTCCAGGGACTGGAAGAGATGAAGGCCTCTGGTACTAGGGCTCCTGAGGTTATGCTCAGGTGTTTCCCTTTCCCAGCAAACTTCATCTCTATCAGCCCCTGCTCCCTGTTGCAATGCAAGAGCCTGCGCTTTCAGTTCCTCATTTAAAGCCTTACTAGACTCTATCCGTCTCTCCTGCATGGCTACCTGTTGCTGAAGCCTATCATTGTGCAAACAGAGAACCTCATTCTCTTTTTGTGCCTCCTGATTGGTCCTGGAATACTGGGCCAGTCTTTTCTGCAGGAGGGTTACCTCCTGAGTCCCATCCCTACTGGCCTGCTCCTTTCTTGCCAGAGCATCTTCCACCCTCCTGGTGTGCTCTAACAAGTTTTGATGCTCTTTTTGGAGGTCACCCAGCCCCTGGAGGGCCAGGTGATTTTCTTCCATTTTCCTTTTTAATTGGCAGACTTCCTGGCCTAAGGTATCCCTTTCCTGAGTAAGAGCCTGCATCTATGCTGCCATGTCGTCCCACTGCCGTTGAAGGGCACCAGCTTTCTGGCGCTCTTCATCAAACTCTGCCTGGGTATGCAGGTCTTTCAAAATCATTTTATAGCTTTCCTCTTTCTCTCTGTCTAGTTGGATTTGCAGAGTGGCTACCTGCTCTGTGTATGCCCTGTTGAAATTGATCTGTTGCTCCAGCTTTTTCTGGCACTGCAGTAAGGAGTCCAAACTGTCTTGGTGCTCCTTCTGCAAAGCCAGAATTCTGGTATCCTGGTCAGCCTTTTACTGTTGCAGGATATCCATATCCTCCTTTATTTTAATGATGTACTGTCTACTATCCTTTTCTGACTCCTGTGCAGCCTCTGCTCAGAAGAGTCCAGGTCAGATTGGACCTTCTCTAATGCCAACAGTTGCCTAATTGCCAGATCTTGGCCTTCAGCGCATTTGTCCTGCATGGCTCCAATATGTAGATAGAAATATGCCGCTATCCTAACCATCTTGTCGTGTTCATCTTTAGCTTTAGGAGCCATGTATAGTTCACTCAGGGCCACATGTAAGGGACCCTGATCTCTCCAGTTATCTAACCCAGTTGCAGTGACCTGTTGTGTGATTGCCTGCCACCACGCATCCTGGCCCTGTTCAGTCCATTCACCTCTCACAAATAGCTTATGTAAGAAGTGCTCTCTAGCGATCTTCATATCTACCAAGGTTAGCATTCTGGAACTTGATTTCCTTCCTGACTTACAGAAGTTTGTATTTTATTCTGTAAAACAGACCATTTCCTTAGAGCGTTCCTTTGAGGAGTGCTTTACAGCGTAACACAGCGTGGTGATCTAACCGGATATGTATCCTGTCAGCTGGCTCACTGTATTAATCTGCACAAGTGATCTAATCCAGAATCCCCGGCTACGAGCCCCCACTTTGTTAAAGACTCCAATCAAGCAGTCCCACTAAGTCAGTGCCTTGTCTGGGATTGCTCAAGGGAAGCCCTTCATTATATATTTTTATGTCCAGTTTGTGTACTCTGGATGACAACCCTTATATAACACCCCTCTCTTAGAATCCCCCTGACCCCACTGAGCCAAGAAGTAAGTTTGTTTTGCAAATTTAAAAGGTTTATTTGAGAATTAAACAATATATATATATATATCACACTTTTATAACAAATTAATAACTGATATCACACTTGTGAATATGAGCAGTAATCAGCAATAGGTAATCCTACAATAGCACAGTTCTGGTGACTTATGACTAGGAACAGGAGAATAAGGTATCAGAGAATGCTTTATGGTTTCAAGGAGATGCAAAGATGAATAAGAGGCATTACAGAAATAAACTTGATATGATTTCAGTCAAAGATAATGTGATCACTTCTTCTTCGACAATTCACTCCCCCCCTATGCAATGTAAGGAGATGGAAGTAGCACGCACAATTCTCAGGAATACACACAAATGCAATACAAAGTTCCAGTTCCCCCCAGCGAGCTTAGAGGAAAACAGGTATGATTTTAAACACAGACAAAATCCTTCTAAATGTGGTGGCAATGAAGTGAAAAATATACTCAAATTGCTTTTAATTCCCTATAGGAGGTTCAGGGTGAGTGATAGCTACTTTAAATTAGTTCAGGATCACTTTAGCAATGCTCTATGAAGGATTGTCAGGTTGCAAACCAATTTCAGCAAAGGAAAGCAAGGAGCTGCTATTTTGACAAGTGAAGAAATTGAGCCAAATCGCAAATCGTGGCAATTTTTCCGAGCGCGTCGAACGTGATTACGGAAAAAGTATAATGAATAGAAGGTCGCTTCTGGGTTCGTTGGAAAGCCCAGAATCTTAGCTTTAAAATGACCAGCACCAATGGTTCAAGAGATACGAACGATTTAGTGGAGGTAGATTTTCAGAATTGAAATTACAGTTTCAGAATGACAGATGCGCTTTGGAAGGTTTTGAATCAACAGGATGAACACGATTTCTGATGATGCAGTTCTAATAGGTTAAAATAGTTTGAATTAGAATATTTTAAACTAAGAGATTGGGTTTTGCACAGTCCTGGCTGAGTACTCAGAATATAAATTTGAAATAGGCCGTCAAGATCTGTTCAGGTTTGGACTGCGGTTCCCTCGCCATGAACGGTCTCTGCCTTTTTCTGCTCACAGCAATCTGGTCTGGGTCTGCTATCAGCACTTCACAGCGGTCTGGTCTCTGGTTCTGTGGTTCTACTGGTCTGGATACACAGGATTCTTAGCAAGCAGCAAACCGCACAGCCCGGCGGTTTTATTCTGATGTGCCCCTTGGAAATCTGGGCTAATCAGTTTGCAAACTTGTAAGGCCAGCTGAGAATACTTTAGCTTGCAGTAGGCCTTCTTGGTTCAAAGTTCTGTAGTCTATCTGGAGTCTGGAGTCTCGGGATGCGAAGTCTGAAGTCTGGATGTGAAGTTGTCTGTCAAAATGCTCTGCAGAAAGTGAAAAAGAAAGAACCTGTGTGGCTTCCAGTGGCTCTTTTTATGTGTTTTGACCATGGGTGGGTCGGCTAATTCTGCATGCCCAACTCTCTCAAGATTTGATAGGCCAAAGGATTCTTTGGTCCCTGATTTGAGAAAGGATATTGTGTCAGAGCGATGTCAGCCATTTACGATCTATTGAAGAAACGCCCCTTTGCTTTTACCTTAGACATAATTCTTCCCAGATACACAGTTGTTTGACATTACATGTACATATTACAGATTACTTAAGGTACATTCTGGCCCAACTCTGATCTTCCTGGGGGCTTGCATTCAAAAATGACAACTTATTTTCGTTTTTAGTTGATTTACCAATATTGGACATTTACCAAAAATGGCACACATGTACACCGCCTTTCTACCCATATTCCATTAATTTACTAGGTCTCTAGCATAAACACAGTGTCTGTAGTATTAATAATTAGCAGGGTTTTGGCTCAGAACATCACAGAGCGACCAGCTTAGTTTTGAACTGGGAGTGAATGTGTCAATTCAAAGATCCCAAAGTTGTATATTTCTGTCATCTGGTCACAATTAGTTATTAGTGTTTTTCTAAAACATATATTTGCCTTCAATTCAATTCACTTCAGTGTTTGGGTCCGCCCCCAGAAACTTGGGAGTCAGGGATCACATGTCTTTTCTGCCAGGCAGAGCTCTGTTTACCGTCCACATCCAAATTAAAATACCCCATTCAACTGCAAGAGTCTAATGTGTCGGCTGAGGTCAGCAGGCCAGGGGGCCACTCTGCATTTGGTTAACATGTCCATGTGATATACTGGCTTCTTGTGTGTAGTGCTGAGGTGAGAAGGTTTCCCAGCCTCTTGCAATGTTAATTGAATCAGCCTGTCTTCAGGGAACAGCAGGTGTTTAAATTCTTAATTAACCAAAAATGCTTTGAAGTTTCCAACTGCCTCAGGAGGCTGGCAACTCCTGAAGTACAGTTCTACTGTCAGAGTTTAGACCGCTAGCGCCAGCTTGTGTCCAAAGCTGGTACTGCACCTATTTTTTTAGGAGTTGTCCTGAATTCGACAGGAGGATTTTGATTGACAGCTCTAATCCTTGCTGTCATTGTTTTGACGGGCATCCTTACAGTAGAGTGGTGATGTGGAATCCCCCTCAGGAAGGTTGAATCTTTAGAGTGGTCTTGTGCCCCTGATTTTAGCAACTTGTTGACATCAATTAAAAACGGATTTTGAACACATTGAAATGGACATTTTGAACTTGCACTTCAGAGAAACAGCAGTGATTTCAAGGCACTTTTGATCTCACAACCACTGCTATTTTTCCTTTGGCACCACCTTTCACCCCTGGCGCTTCTGGTCCATCACGCTTGCACTGGTGGGTGGCAGGTTAGGCGACCATTTTGGTGTGCGTGGTTCTCCTGGTTCTGGGATAGAATGATGGGCGGGGACAGCTCAATCCCGACATCTACCCAATCTATTGATTTAGTTTTGTTCTGGCATAGAATGATGGGCGGCGACAGCTCATCCCCACATCTACATAGTCTATTGATTCAGTTTTTGTTGTCGCCTAATAATTCAACATGGGTCAAAACCCTTGACAAGTCTTGCATGGTTCGTTGGGGTTGCAGGTTGGGGAACTACAGGCCTACATGTGCAAAGGGAGTGCTTCTACACCTTCCCACACATTAAGGCCTCCCTAAGCAGTATCAAGGCGCTGCTCTGGCTCCACCGTGCATGCTCTCAAGAACCAGGAAGCCCCATCTGATTTCTGTTAATGCTGCGCGAGAGACAGATGGCCATCGTGGAGGACGGCATCCCGACTGGGGCTGCAGGTAAGGAAAGAAATATATATTTGTATGCATGCATACATGTGTGCAAGTGAATGAGAGTATAGTGAGAATGTGTGTAGTAGAAGGTTGCCATCTGTAAAGTTGTTGCTAGTCTGTTGTAAAGCTATTGCATTTTGTAAGTGGCTTTCACTTCCAAAATATTTTCTCTGGATATGCTCCATTTCTTCGAGTAGTTCTTTGGCTTTAACATGTTGAAGATTGTCATTTAAATTGGCTAGTGCTAAAGCAGGACTTTTGGCATACTACAGTTTATGAACCAGATTTTTTGTATAGTTGAATGGTGTGTTGATATCATTTTGATATGGTGGAAGGTGCTTTTGCAAATAGGTTCAGAAATGCAGGCTAATGAATGTCCTTGTAGACCTGTGTATTTTCACACTGGACAGGAGTGCATACTTTGTAATAGTTTTATTTTCAATTTGTCTTTGTCAGTCACATACTGATCGAGGAACTGGCATAAAGATGTGAACGTTTTTTAACTATGTTACACATTGATGTGCACAGCCATTTGTAGACTGGACGCATTGGTTCAGAGGAATGGAGAGTTGATACTAAGTTTTTTGGGTATATTTTTGTGAGCAGCGTTTCTTGTTCCATAATGGTATTGTTAAGTTTTTCATACCCTAGTCCACTGCTATGTAATGTAGTTGGATTTCTTTACTTTTGTTTGTATGCTTCTTCTTTGAAATATGTTACTGTGCTGGTGGTGTGACTCCATTCACCTCCACAGATGTTTGCAAAGCTATCTTTGTTGATATTCCGTTTATTGAGAAGTATTTTTTGTAGTTTAGTAGTTAGTTTTGTTAGTGGTTTCATTCTGTTTAAAACGAAAACAAATCATTTCCTTTTGAGAAGGATTGCACTGTCTATGAGAGCTTCTAGGATGAATTTTCTATTGTAGGTTTTAAGGGTAGAGCATGAATTCTCTCCTGTTTTTATAAGGTTCTGAAGGACTCTGTGACGGAACATATTTTGAAAAATAATTTCTTTGGTATGCTTACTTGTGGCTACATGGAGATTTATAGGTGCAGTTTTAGCACTATTGGTAGCTGTAGTCTTTTAATAACTTTCTGTTTAGTTTTACATTTTGAAAGAGGAGGCAAAGTTTATTTTACTGGAAGCTGCTTTTGTTTCGCTTAGTCACTGTATTAGATGTTTTGTTTGAACTTTTTGTATACATTCTGCTAGAGGTGGATGCTTATTTTGGACACTTTTATTTTTATTTTGTCTACTTCTGCGTTGCTTTCCACATAGTTGCTTTTTGGTAGGCATTCTTTGGGGTCTGTTGTGCATGAGTGTCTGAGTATGATGGTAGGCGTGTATGTAGAGGTGTGTGATTGTGTAATGGGCTGTTACTTCATATTGGGAAGGCTATTCTCGTATTTGTGTCTTACTATACTGGTGTTTAGGTTACAATACAAATTGTGCATCTGCTGAGGGGCAATCAGTAAATACTGAATCTAATGCTGCAGGGTTAATATATTTGTTTGTTCTACAATACTAGAATTCTATAGTGTTTGAGTAACAGAACATTATGGCAGTATTGCACTTACTTTTTTGGATGGAAAGAGTAGGTTTCTTCTGAGTTCTGGTTCGTACTTCAGACGCTGATGGTTTTCAGGAGAGTGGTCTTCACTGCAATTGTGAACGAAAGAAGTTAGTAAATATGTGTGTTAATAGCACTGTTGTTAATGTAGACATGAATTTGTTTTTGCAGTAGTAGTGCTTCTGATAAGTGTGCATAGCATGTAGATGCACTTTCCTTTGTCTATGTGCATTCTGTATATTTTACTTAGAATCTGTCAATTGAACCTGCCTTAGAAATGATTACAATAGTAAGCACACAGAGCACACTTGGCTTTTTTAAGGCAGTGTTATTGGATGTTAGGAGATATGAGAAATAACCGTATGTTTTTTGTGCTATTTATACAGGGTACATGGGAGGAACTGTGGGAAAAAGCATGCAATGTATGCATTTGTGTTGGTGTGGGAAATAAAGAAGGATTTGATGGGTTCAGCAGGTTATTACTCTCCAGGACACTTGTAGGTGAGAAGGTTCAAATAAGGAAACATGGAAAAGTGTCAAAGGGACAAAACAAGTTTACCAGACTGCAGGTGATTAGCAAACTACTGGGTGATCCTGTGGTGCTTGGAGATGAAGGCAAGGGGGAGATGTTATATGTTATATGTGTTGGTTTAATACACTGTACGTAATTGTGCATGATGTGATTGACATGACTGCACCTGTGTTCAATGCTGTTGTAAATTGTAGAATGGAATGGGCAACCAACTGGAATGGAGAGCTGTCTAGATTGGAAGAACAGTTGTAGAGGCAGTGGTTTTGTTTTAGTGGGAGCATTTTCAATGATATTGGCTATCTGTGTGCACGAATAAAGATACATGTACTCATCTTGGCTGTGTGGTCACTTTATAACAAACTACAAAGCCTTCTCCCACAATTATACTGTTATTTCTTACATCTTTTAACATGAAATGACACTTTGTTAGACAGATGTGTGTGTTGTGTCTGATTACTATTATAATCATTCCTAAAGGAAGTTCAAATCATAGATTGTATGTAAAATATGTAGAATGTATAGAAAGGAAATTGTATGTACATCCTATTAACTATAATGCATACAATGCTATTATGGTTGAAATGTGGATGAATAGATGTCAGTTGTTACACAAATGATAGAATGAATGAAGAGAATACCAGTTTGCACATTACAGTTAGTAATATGGGTAAATAATATTTTGGAGAGTACACAGCTCTGCAAGTGACACTTGATCATAGCAGATGGGAGAAATGAAAGTAAGCTTTTTTACAGGTTATACAGGGTAAGTGGCAGTTATCCTGTTTATATGGATTTATACAAGAGTTGCATGTGGATGTGCATTAATCTGCAAGCAGAATTGGAGAGTTTTACAGTAGTTGTTGCTGTAGGTGCTTTGCAATCACAGCAGAATTGTACTCAGAGTGATCAACAGTACATCTCAAATGCTGAACTGTGGTGATGGAGTTAGATGTAGAGGTCTTGGATGTGATTGGTGGATGGTTGTGTGACTGCTTAACAGTAGCCAATGAGGGAATGGTGCAGAGAGTGAAGTGAAAAGGGCAGAAGGGCTGCCTCAGTGTTACGTGCTCCGCGGACACTGCGGCTCTTCGCAGACAGGGCGTGCCCCATTCGGGGCTTCTCAGCATGAAATGGGAGTGTATTTTGGGGATTAGCCAATCAGTTGTTGAGGTTCTGCTTTGTATTGAGAGAGGCTATGTGTAGTGAAGATGCAGAGGTGGAGAAAGTCAGGGTGTTGGTGGTTGGAGATATATTTGTGAATGGTTTGGAGAAGTATGCTAAATCTAGGAATGTGGCTAACAACTTTCATATAAAAGGCTTGAGGTGGTGTGGTGCACTGTACCAGGTTTTAATTTGCAGGGAGTGCCCAGAAGTGTGTCAGGATATGGCTAGGTTCAATAGTCCAGATGTAATTCTCCTGCACTGTGGTGCTTTGCATTTGGGCTATGTCAGCACCCCTACTTTGTTGCAAGATCTGCAAAACTTGGTTAAGGCAGTCATGAAAGTCCTTCCAAATGCCAAGGTTATTTTTTCTGCTTTTTTACTTAGGGCAGTATGGGACAATAGTTATGTTTGTTGTCCTCAGCAAAATGGTGCTAGGTGTTCAGTTAACCAAGGGATGTTGGCTTTTATGATTAGAGCTAGGATGTTCTTTTGCAATAATGACAACACTGAATCTGGTAATGTTGTTTACTTTAAAGCAGATGGCATGTTTTTATCTTTCATGGGAAATGCCATGCTGTTTTGGAATATAAGGTTTGCTTTGGAGAAGCTAATTTGAATATATTTGGAGGAAAATAAGACAAAAAAGTATAAAATAAAAGGTGTCTCTGAAGCATCTTTAACAAAAAAAAGGCTATTTTCAGAGCCAACCTCAAAGGGGAGGGAGGGCTCACAATTTAAATTTTCAATCCCCACCCTCAGATTTTACGACTTGTCCGCGGACACTGTGGTTGTCCGCGGACAGCGCATATTACATACATGGATTTTGAGGCTGTGAGGCAGGCAAATGAGACTGTGGAGGGTGAGGGATCGGTCAATAAGGGTTACTGGGTGTGATGTGTAAGGAGACACTTTGGCAGAAAGTCTGTTTCCTGAGAGGAGAGCAGATAGCTAAGACTGTCTTTCAGAAGGCAGATTGTTTGGATTTTTGGAGACTTATGGATAAATTGGTTAGGGGTGCATGCAGAACGCTGTGGAGTGGCTGCACATCTTGCATTCCCTCATGTGGAAGTGCACTGGCATGGAGTGCGTGAAATGAAGTGGCTATATTTGGTACCTCTGTGTACTACTTTGGTGACACAGCGTCATCTAGGCATTATTAGATGCATCTAGGCATCTGTTTGCAATTTCCAATGAAAGAAGGACTTGGGAAAGTCACCGACATGTTTCCAAACTCCCGAGTAATTATTTCTTGTATTGCGCCAAGAAAAATGTGGTTGTGTTCTTCTTCATTTCGTCCACAAATGGAGAAAGTGAGGCGCAATGTCAACAAGGCTGTTTGTGCCTTTTTCAGAGATGTTGTCATGTCCTCTTTTCACAATGAAAATATTATGTTTCGTAGTACACACATTTTTCGCAGAGATGAAGTACATCTTACTTATGCTGGCAATCTGCGAAATATACAAAATGCATTGCAACCCTTTTTGGAATTATAGCAATCCTTTTCCAGTAGGTGTTGACCATTTAAAATTTTAGAAACAGAAAAAGACACCACAAAAAGGCTCTCTTCAGAGCCACCACTTGCTTGCGGAGAAGAGTGCAATGGTTTTGATAGGACAGTACCGCAAACATTTTACATTTCTGTGGACTGTCCGCAGACTTCTGAAAATGACTTCTGAAAATGCAAAGGGCCCTGCAGCATTTCATTGGCACTTCTATTTTTGAACTGTGAAAGGCGGCTCTGAAAAGAGCCTTTTTATTTTTTGGTTTTTGTTGTTTTGTATTTTTTTGGTTTTTCAGACATGACACATAAGGAAAGGAAGGGGGGTAAGGAAGGGGCACCAACCACGGGGATAAGAAAGGGCAGGTGGAGAGAGGAAGATGTAGGGTGGGCCTTAATCTGGTAGTGGGCAGTACTTCTCCTGCACCCGGACTGCAGCCTCCAAAGCACTTGGAAGGGTCTCCCCCCTGCAGAGTACTGCACCGCAGTACATACACAATACTGTCACCCTCAAAAGATAAGGGTCTACAGTATCACGTATGGCCTGCGAGGCAGCTGGAGGGATGCGCTGCCCTACAGGAGTGCCTCTTGTGGTAGCAGGAGCAGAAACCAAGGATTCTGCAGGGGAACTCAACCTACTACGTTTATTGCAAGGTACAACCTTATGGATAGCCCCACCATGGAACAACCTTAGGTGTCGCCTCATTGAGGCAGTACCATAGCTGTACAAACCTGGTTTGCCACGACTCAGCACTAACTGGCACTCAGTGCAGCGCACCTTGTTTGCACGTGCTTTCGGTACTCCATCAAAAGTGGCAAACAACCTCCACACCCAAGATTCATGGTGAGTGCTAGTAGTAGGGATTTCCACTACCTCATCTTCGTCATCCTCTTCATCCTCCTCTGCATCCTCTAGCCTTTTCCCCTCTGCAGGCCCTTGGGTAGGTGGTGGTGGTGGAGGGGTTCGGGGTGGTGCTGAGGCAGAAGTAGCACCAGCAGGAGCAGCAGCAGCCATGGTTGCCATCTTAAATGGTGTCAGGAGGCACAGCAAAGGTAGCAATTTGCAGAATATAAAATTCAGCAGTGTATGTCCTGGAACTCCAAAAACAGAATGAGAAGCAGCTCTGGAGTGTGGCATTTTATAGGGGTGCTGGGGAACGCTGTCCGGGAACATTTCGAACACCAAAAAGGGTTCAAAAAGTTCCAAAAAGTATGCAGATCGCTAGGGACATGGTCTGGGAAATGTGTAAGGGTGAAGATTCACAGGAAAATACTCTGGGTTGCTCAAAAAGCCCTTTTTTTGTGTCCAGGGGCCCGGAGTGTGTTCGCAAACAAGGACCCACGCTTAGTGTGGGTGCGGTCATATGATGACATCGTGAACACGTTCGCGAATGGGACGTGTGTCCGTAGGACACCAAATGCGCGTGGTCGGTTGTACGCATACATGCCGGTGTTCTATGGACAGTGTTCGTGACCCGAAACTAATTAAAAGTGCGACACATGTGCAGCGGACAGTTACGGACAGGTGCAATGTTCGTAGGTCTCAAGGGTGTATTACACATGCGTGCAGGTGTTCTACGGACAGTGTTCAGGTCCCCGAACAAATTAAATGTGCGTCACAACTTTGCGGACAGGAGGACGGGCTATGTGCTCTATGAACATATTCATTCTGGTTGCAGACAATGAGAACCGGGGGTATGTTCTTAGGACACCTTATTTTGAATAATTGCGGACATGCAGATGGATTTAGTGTCCTGCAGACACCTCCATTTTGATTGCGGACAGTGTAGACATGTATAGTTTCCTTAGGACACCCCCATTTTGGTGGATTACGGGCATCCCAGACAGCCGTGCTGTCCGCGGGCACCCTAACAGCCTTTTTTTTAAAAAGAAACAGAGGAATATAGTAACAGCACACATAATATTTTATTATTGTATCAAAATATAATAATTATGAAAGAGAGGGGGAAGCAGAAATTGATACAAATACAGGGGAATTAGGGGTTTGTACATTTTAGCTGGTAGGGGAGGAAGGGATTGAAGTCTCATCATAACATTTTTCGTGATGGCGATTTTTTGGGGATGGTTGGCTGGCATATGGAGAAGGGGTACAAGTACACGTGGGACAGTGATATTTAATTTTTTCCTTTATATGGTTCTCTACAAAGTTTTTCAAAATAATGAAATTGGTCATTAATTGATGCATCCACGCTGCAGGTGATTTTCCAAGGTGCCTGTTTCAGTATTATTCTTATTGTCTGTATGCTCTGTTAAAAAAACAAAAATGTGTTAAGTACACATAAAAAATGTTTATTAATTGGCTTATTGGAAGAAGTGTAGGGTCTACCATTAGTATCACTGTTTTTACTCATTTTATCCTGAGGAAAATGTTCTTCTAGCCATTCCAAAGTACTAACATTTCTGTGTAACTAAAAAAGAAAATTATTTTTCAGTGTATCCTACTACAGAAAGTTTATAAATAAAGAAATGAATGCAGTGTACATACCAGTTTGTTTTTTAGTTTTGCTGTTACTGCTTTGTAGGTGTGCTGTTGATATTTGCTGTGCAGTTTCTATGAGGGAATTCTGCTGGAGGCATATGTTATTTTTTTTTTGGTATGTTCCATTATGTTCCATATGCTATGTAATTGGACTGTTGGTGTCTTACATGTACAGTTTGCACTTCTTATTTGTTTTTTAATGTAATTTATGTATATGCTGCTCTTTGAACATGTTCAGTGTTTTATTGCATGACAGAACAGTGGAAGATACCCCCTGAGTGTTTGGATAGTGTTGATGTTGCCCGAGTCCATCCGCGGACATGTACACGGTCTGCGGACATTAGAACCACTATCGTGGGACAGGGGGTTCAGTATGTTCTATGTTACATGTATATAAACTAAGGGAATCCTACTAAAAACCTATCGAATTCATGCTATCTATATCTATATTCAGTGAAAAAATATTTTTTAAGAGGATGTTATGGTTAAGTTGTACTACAAAAAACCTATGAAATTCAGTGAAAAAACTTTGTTAAAGGGACGTTATGGTTAAGTAACACTACTAAAAACCTATGAAATTCAGTGAAAAAATGTTCTTCAAGGGACGTTATGGTTAAGTTGCGCTTATAAAAACCTATGAAATTCAGTGACAAAACTTTGTTAAATGGACGTTATGTTTTTTTTTTTTTTTTATAACTTTGTTTATTTTAAATCAAGGCAGAATGATAAATACAGACATTATATGCAAGGGTTATCTCAGCAAGTTGACCCCCAGTCTTTAGACCCCCCCTGTGTCTTCTCTCTCTGTCCTCCTCCCTGGATTATCAGTCCCACAAACTCTGCGAGCGGGCTCCTTCCGCCCGGGCGGTCTGGCCGGAGTCTCAGCGGTCAGGAGTCTTCCTCTGGGCTCGCCTGGTTTGTCAAGATCCAGAGGGCTCTGGCGGGCCTATAGGTCAGGGCGGGGAAGCGCTGGTCGAATTCCAGGACTGGGGCCCAAATGTTCTGAAAGCGGTGTAGCATCCCCGCTCGTGCTGCCGTTACCTTCTCCGCTATCAGAATGTCCCATACTTTGGTCCACCATTGAGCAATGTGGGGGCCTTCCGGGGATTTCCAGGTTCGGCCCACCACCGTTTTCCCTGCCAGTAGGCAGTGAGTCAATAGTTTCGCTCTGGGTCCGGAGCGCGGGTAGATCCCGGGAATTGGAGCTCCTAACAGGATCGGCTCCGGTTTCAAGGGAATCATTGTTCCGGTAATCAGCGAAATAGACTCTAGACAAGCTTTCCAGAACGGTCGGATCTTCGGGCAGTCCCACCACATATGGAAGAAAGAGCCAGGGAGGCCGCATCCTCTCCAGCAAGCGTGGTCTATCTGGGGGTTCATATGGTGGAGTCTGAGGGGCGAATAGTACCATCGCAGCATGATTTTGTATGCGCATTCTCTGTTGGTGATGCAGGTGGATGCGGTATGTGTTCGGGTCCATATGTCCACCCAGGTTTGAACCTCTATTGGGTGTCCCAGGTCCGCTTCCCATTGGGCCATACATCAGGTTCTTGTGGTTAGGAAGTCGCTTAAGAAGCGTCTGTAGAGGGTGGATACGCTGCCGCGAGTCGGGAGGACTCCTAGGGTGAGTTCCAGGGCAGTGGGAGGACGGGTCGCTGCTTGCAAGGTTTGGGGGTGTGAGCACCAGTGGCGTAGTTGGATATAAGTAAATCTGTCACATTCCCGAAGTTGGAACTTCTCCTTACATTGGGCGAATGTGAGCGGTTTCTCCCCTGTATACAGCTGGTCTATGGTTTCTAGCCCACCTTTGGTCCAATTTTGGAAATTGCGGGGATGCATGCCCGGTGCGAACATTGGGTTGAGAAAGACCGGGGAGCGTGGGCTCAGTCCTCTTGGCACTCCCTTTCGTTTCAGCGCCTAGTCCCAAGTGCTAAGGGTGTGTTTGGTCGACAGCAGGAGCTCTCCCCCATGGGACCTGAGGGGGGGGCGGGATGTGTGGCAGAAACCGCAGAGGCAGGGGGGTCCGCGACTGTTCCAGCTCCACCCATCTCGGGCGGTCTGTCGTATTTTGCCAGGCCTGGACCCGGGCCAGTTGGGCTGCCACTCTGTAGGCCTGAAGGTCTGGAACCCCCAGTCCCCCCAGTTTGGGACTCCCCAACATAGTTCTAAGAGGGATTCTCGCTTTCTTACCTCTCCAGATAAAGTTCAGCATTTTCCTCTGGATCCCTCGGAGAATCGGAGTGGGGATTGCCACTGGCAGTGAGGCGCATATGTATAGAAATCTCGGGAGAAGGTTCATCTTGCATGCCGTGAAGCGTCCAAGCAGCGAAACCTCCTGGGTCCCCCATCGCTTCAAATCGCCCTCCAGTTCCTTGAGAAATCGGGGAAAGTTGGATTTGTACATCTCTTTTGGATCAGCCGGAATGTAAACCCCCAAATAGGGGATGGCGCTCCTTTCCCATATTATCGGGCACATCCTAGTCAGCGGCTCTCGCTCTGCTGGGGTGAGGCCAATGCCCAAGGCGGAAGATTTATCGAAGTTTTTGGTGAGGCCCGAGACTTCGCCATAGCTGGTGATTTCTCGAATCGCATGTTCAAGCGATGAGGGGGCCTCCGAGATCGTAAGTAAAATGTCATCCGCATATAGGGCAAGTTTATGATGTGAAGGGCCGCTTGTTATGCCCTTGATTTGGTCATTCCGCCTGTTTTTTTGTGCGAAGGGCTCCATGGTGAGTGCAAAAAGCAAGGGCGACAGCGGACAGCCCTGCCGAGTCCCGCATGACAAGGGGATTGGAGCCGAGAAGTGGCCGTTGATCCTCAGGCTTGTTGTAGGTCGATCATAGTTGGCCAGCACCATCGTTCGGAACGCCGGTCCGAAGCCGAAGGCCCCTAAAGTGTGTCCCATAAACGTCCAATCCACCCTATCAAACGCCTTAGCTGCATCGAGGGCCACCAAGATTAGTTTTTGGGAGTTCCGGGAGGCGAGGTCCACCAGGTTCAGGGTTCTCCGGATATTATCGCCTGCGGTCCGGTGCCGGATGAACCCAGCCTGGTCTGGATGAATGATATTCGGCAGGATGCGATTCAAGCGGGTCGCCAAAATTTTCGAGTAAATGTTCGCATCTATGTTCAAGAGTGCGATGGGTCTATAAGAAGTTATGCTTCTTGGGTCTTTTCCAGGTTTAGGCAGAAGGATGGTGGTCGATTCCTGCATCGATGGGGTCACCGCCCCCGTTTCCCTGAAGGAGTTGAATAGGGTGGTGAGATGGGGGGTCAGTTGCGACCTGAATAGTTTGTAAAACCTGGTTGAGAAGCCATCCGGGCCAGGGGCCCGTGATTTGAGAGATTTGATGGCGTCCTCAATTTCCTCCCCCGTGATGGGCTCCTCCAGTTCATCTCTCATTGCGTCGGAGAGCTGGGGCACCTCTGCCTGCCGAAGGTATTCCTTCTGTTGTGCTGGGTTTCGTGGGGTTGCCTTCACGGTTTGGGCCAAGTGCTGAATTGCGAGGCGTTGCTTCTCGGGTTCTGAGTATAGTATGACCCCGTTGGTGTCTCGCAGGCCCATGATCGCGATGCTGCGTCTTTGCTTGGCTAATTTGGCCACCAGGAACCTGTTCGCTTTGTTGCCCTTCGCATAATACGACTGTTTGACCTTCGCCATTAGTTGGGCGGTTTGTTCCGCGTAATGGGCTTCCAGCCTTTTCCGTGCCGTGCGAATGGCCTGTTGTGTTCTGGGGGACCAGCCTTTCTCCTTGTGGAGTGCCTCGGCCTCTCTCAATTCGAGCTCCAGGGCTGTCCGGGATCGTCGTCTATCTCGATGGTAGGCCGCACCCTGGGCTATCAGGGAGCCCCTGATTACTGCCTTCATGGCGTCCCAGTTGTTTGCTAATGAGGTGTCTGAGGCCAGGTTTTCCACAAAGAAGTTCTTTATTTCCGTTGCGATCTTGTCTCTGGTGGCCATGTCGTTGAGGATTGGGTCGTATAGCATCCATTTGCGCGGGGTGGTGGGGTCAGGGTTCTGAACCCGAAGCTCCAGGAGCACTGGAGCGTGGTCGGAGATCGCTCTTGTGCCGATAGTGACCTTCTTAACTGAAGGGAACGTGTGAGGTGAAATCAGGAATAGGTCAATCCTTGAGAAGGTGCGGTGGACATACGAGTAAAAGGAGAAGTCCTTATCATCAGGGTGAAACACCTGCCATGAGTCTATTATCTCCAGGGTCCTAAAAAGACGAAGGAGGCTGAGTGCTTGGGCGTAGTCGCCTGGGGTCGGGGGGTGTGATCGGTCTTTAGTGGGGTCAGGGACCCCGTTGAAGTCCCCACCGACGATCGTTTGGCCCTCCACGAAGTTGGCGAGTGATGTGCCCAGGGCGTCATAAAAATGTGATTGTCCAGAGTTGGGGGCGTATACTGAAACGAGGGTGTACAGGTCTCCCAACAGGAGACATTTGATCGCTATAAATCGGCCTTCTGGGCATGTCTTTGTTTCCAGAATCTGTGGGTTCAAGTCTTTCCTGAAGAGAATCGCCGTGCCTCCTTTTTTGCTTGTGCCAGAGGCAAAGAATTGAAGCGGAAATAGCAGAGACCGAAGGCGGGATACATCAGCGGGCAACAGATGGGTCTCTTGAAGCATGGCAATCGCAGCCTCCTCGTCGCGGAGTTTTAATAGAATTGTCTTTCGCTTGTTAGGAGAATTCAAGCCATTAACATTCAGGGAGAGGATCCGAAGCGACTGAAAGTCCTCGGGGGGCTCACTCTCCGTTCCCTGCGTTAGGGGGGGGGGTCCTGGGGTGGAGGTTCAACTGCCATGACTGACGGAAGCACTCACAAAATCATTCTGCGCTTGAGGTTTTAACACGAAATCCCAACGGGGGATCTCAACTTTAACAAGGCGGTAGACCGACTTTGTTAGTACGGTCGTACCTAAGGCCAACAGGGCCAATTGTCCCATATTGTGAGTTCCCAAGGAACAGAAGATGGAAAGTATCCTTGGGGTGGGTATGAGCCATGGGAATGCCCCGCCGCCGTTGTGTACTTAAAAGAGGTTGGCATGTAGGTAGCGGGTTCTGATTCAGACGAGCAT
Source organism: Ambystoma mexicanum (assembly GCF_040938575.1). Classification (NCBI taxonomy): domain Eukaryota; kingdom Metazoa; phylum Chordata; class Amphibia; order Caudata; family Ambystomatidae; genus Ambystoma; species Ambystoma mexicanum. Next base: position 1,073,244,225 of record NC_090922.1, read on the forward strand.
ATCTGTGTCCCGGCTAGCTCATTGACGGAGCCCGGGACCGTGGAGGCGTCCACGTTCATCATTTCTTGTTGTTTCGTTGTATCGACGACCAAGGCGTGCGTTTAGCTTTGGGGGAGGGAGGCGGACCAGGGTTCTCAGTCCCCTCTGAGAGTGGCGTGGGAGGGTCCCGGGGAGCGCTCGAGTGCAATATTTTCTCCGCGTCTTCCAGGTGGCTGATTCGGCGTAGGGTGCCATTATATGTGAATTGAAGAGCTGTCGGGAACAGCCATCTGTAACGGATCTGTTGCTCCTGGAGGAATAATGTCAGAGGCCGAAGTGCTCTTCTTTTCTGGAGTGTGAGTGCCGAAAGGTCCTGGTAAATTTGAAGAGGGGTGCCCTGGAAAGTGATCTCTTCACCTTGGCGGCTGATCGCTGATATCGCTTCTTTCGTTGTAAAGAAGTGGACCCTAGTGATCACGTCTGGAAGAGGGTCCGAATCTGTCCCGCGGCGCTGGCGAAGCCTGTGGGTGCGGTCCAATATGAGCCGAGATTTGTCCAGATCTGGAAGTAGAGCCTCGAAGAAGTTTGCCACGTAGTCCGCTAGCTTGTTATCGGGGACGGAGGATGGGATGCCCCGGATGCGGAGATTATTGCGTCGGGCCCTATTTTCGAGATCTTCCTGTTTAAATTCCATGATCTCGCATTTGTGATGCAGGGAATCGATCGATTTTTGCATTTCCCCCAGAGCGGTGGTGTGCTCCTGGGCATGATCTTCGATCTCTCCAAACCTCTGCTCAAGTTCTGTGACTCTCTGATCTGTTTGGTCAACTTTGGTGGCGAGTTCCGAGAGGCAAGCGCGGAACTCAGATTTGATGTCCGCCATGAAGGCTATTAGGTCTCCTTTAGTGGCAAGCTCGCCCCTGTCCTCTTGTTGCTTCTGTGGGGTCAGTTTGGGAGGTTCCTGTTTCTTGGGTTTCTCTGTAGCCGTAAACATGGTGGAGATATCCGTGCCTTTGCTCACTTTTGTTTGTCTCGACATGTTGCCCACGCCAAACAGTTCCAGTCGGGAGACTAGCGGCAAGGCCCAGGACGGTGGGAGATGGCAGCTGGAGAAGATGGGTGGGCAGGGGCCCCCCAGGAAGGGTGGAACGGGGGGAAGGACTTTGGTAGGGCTGATCCAAGATGGCCGCAGTGGTCCCGACTTGATCTGCAAAGTAGGGAGAGGAGTGGGGACCTGCTCTCGGTAGCAACCCAGAAGGGGTCCAGGCTGCCCAACCGAAATCAGGGGATTCTATATTAGGTACCGCTCCCCCTCTCCGGCTCTTCTGCCTCCCAAGGTCCCGCTACCGACAGGTGCGGAGCGTGCTGCTGAGCCCCGGTACGGCGGCCATCTTAGTTTCGTCCGTCGGGTACGGGAGAGAAGTTCAGCTTCAAATTTCTAGTAGAACGCCGCCACGGTCGAAGACGGTGTTTAGCCAGGTTATGCCATGTCGGTTCCGGTCGCTGTAGATGGCATTAGCGACACGAAACCCCGCCTAGAACCGCCAGATTTCGACGGTGGCGTCGGACATCCCACGGGCGGCCTCAGAGGAGCGACCACATCGATGGAGCTCCAAGCCACGCCCCCCGGATGTTATGGTTTTAAGTAAAACTGAAAAACCCTAGAAATGTGCAGTTATGGTAAGGTAAGCAACTATAACTCGTGCCACCACCATGCACTGCTAAGACTAATACCCATGACATCAAAGATGATATCACAAATGACATTAGATATACATTTAGTTTGTATGCACAGTTTCTACAAGGATTATTTTTATAATGTTGGTATAAAAAAAGTCAAAAAATCATTGAAGAACTATCATTTGCTAATAGTTCATTAGGTCATACATTGCTATAAACATTATTGTGTTACTGACTTATTTTCAGTACATGAATGAACTTGTATAGAGATCTAGGTATTCTCTAGAGCTGCAATATTCAATACCTTATTATGTTGGATAGTAAAATTATGAATCCTTTCATTTAGCATTTTTTGCACTGTGACACATATACTAAGTACCTAACAATGCCTTCTTTACTGCATAATTGTAGTAATACACATAAAATATAAAAATACCACAATGCATACAAATATGAGTATATACAAGGAAAGTAAAGTAAGCAAAACAAAGCAGAATTACCAGAAAGTATTCTTAACCTGCCTATTTAAGTTCATGGACAGACATGATTGCTGTATCTCAAAGCTGCTTATTCCCTTATATTTATGTGTTGTATAATGTGAGTAAATTCTAAGGAAAGTGTTGTAAGTACATAAAAGAAGAGTAAGGTATACAAACGTAGTATCTTTTACATTTTTAGTTCCTGACTGACAGTGAATGCAAGCAGACGTCCATTGCCAAATGATGATTATATGGTATTATGTAGCACTTACGCTTAAGCGCTTTATATAGAACAAATATACAATATCACCCAACCTGTGTTGGCAATCATTTATCGACCTCAGAAGGGTGAAAGGCTGAGTTGAGGTGTTTAAGAACAGGCTAAACCAGTGACTCACCCCCTTAAGTGTGCCTGGAAATAAACCTTTATGAGTCTAGCAATTATTGGATAGAATTCTAGAAAGACAAATTATTTGTTACTCCTATTCTTTCTTATTTAGGGTCACTGCTCAAAGTGTTACACTTGTGGAACGCCCTGTTTTTTTAAAGAGCCTGAACAAGAATGTCAGGCACTCCAAAACTAAAGAGCCACATGACACTGGCCACATCCCAGGAGCTTAGATTTAAAAAAAGTCAAAAATGAAAAATGTTTTTTTTTCTAGGGGTAGTAAGGGAGACCTTAGGGATCACAACTGCGACCCCTGGTGTACCCCAAATGGCGTCCCTGTCTTTAAAACATTAAGTAGTTTATAAAACGTCTCCCAATCAGCCCTGACATCCTGTTACCAACATTATAAACACAAACCCTTGTAGGGACTTTTAATTAAATTAAATGTCATATGTGATGTCTTTAGTGATGTGATCAATGACATTTGTGATATCATCTTTGATGTCCTGGGTGTTAGTTTTAGCAGTGCAAGGTGGTGGCTCAAGATATGGTTGCTTAGCTTAACATAACTGGTGAAATTCAGGGTTTTTTCAGTTTTACTTGTAACTATAACATCCCTGAAACCATGTTTTTTCACTGAATTTCGAAGGTTTTTATTAGTGCAACTAAATCATAACATCCCTCTAACAAAGCTTTTTCACTGAACTGCATAGGTTTTTACCAGTGCACCCTTAATTTGCTACAAGTACTCATGTTGTACTCACCTCCAATATAGCAGCTGTAGAGTTCCGCTAACAGTGTGATAGTCCGCAGACATTAGGGAGCATTCACAAAGCCCAGAAGCACAGAGAACAGAAAATATTCTACCTATCAACCACCATACACATATACATAAAGCAACATTACTTATATTTACTGCACCCGAACACACCTTTTTGTAGAACTCATTACTTCAAATTGTACAAAATATTTTTTATTTATAACACACAATATAATGGAATGCACCAAGCATAAACCATAACTGTACAACTCATATTATCACTTCAATACAATTGATCATAGAGATTCACATACACCAAGCACTTATTCCAAAACAGTCTGTCACCAAACAGTAAGTACACTATATTTCTTTCTTTATTATTAGCATTCATTTTCTAAACGTTTCTTATTAGCAATTATTACTATTTATTTATTTTAACAGAAATGACAAAAACTCTTAAGTGGTTGGAGGAAAATTTTCCAACAGAAGAAATGAGTAATGATAACATCTCTAATTGTAAACAATACATCTTTTAATATAAAGAAATAAAGAAATGTCTACAGACCTAACTGAAATAATAATTTACATAGTTTAAATGAAGAAACAAAACCCCAATTTAATTATGGTCAATCCCAAGAATCACAAAGACCATGACTATCCCCAACTGTACATAATGAAATCATGATGTTGTCTGCAACATTGGATAAACTTATGTAATGAATTTAAGGAAATTTTAAATTATGTTAAAAATCATATTATTAAAAATGGTGATGATCACTGTCCTTCTTACAGCAGTCCCCTTTGCCACCAGCAATCACACCATCAAATTCCCAAAATATAATGGAAGACACTTTGATGACACTTCACTCCCTCCCTGATGATCATTGAATAGAAATTCCAGATTCTCCCATTTATGTTTCCCATTCAGATACCCTATCCCTTTCATGAATCTTTTTTTATACCATAAATGTCTTGTATATAATTCTGCAATATTTTTTTATTAAAGCCCAATTAATGGTCTGTGGACATAATGACTGTCTGGGGTATCCGGACATGCCTGTTTTTGCATGATGCACTTTTAATTAGTCCATGGGCAGAGCTACGGACACTCACGTGCATGCGTGCTGAGTTTCCCATTCGATGGCTGTCCGCAGATGGCCGAGAGCACCATGGACAACATCATGTGACCGCACTCGTGCTGCGTGATGCCCTAACCGTGCACGATGTCCGTGCTCCATGGACAGCTTAAAACTGCATTTTCTGCCAAGCCAGGGTGTTTTAAGTTGAAAGTTACCCAGAGATCCTACACTTTTTACACCGTTCAAAGGCCTATTTTTGACTCAGAAGTGCACGGACAGTCATGCATCCATAGACGGTTACTGTGAAGGGACCCACTGATTACTTTCAATCATTCTGAATCTGGAAGTCCAGGAGAGAGCATCTGCTTTGGAGAGCTATTACTGAGAGCTGCAATCTTGTTTGAAATGGCATTCCTCATGGCCATCCCTCCTCTACCGCCACCCCCATCACCACTATCATCACCATCTGGAGGACTTGGGAAGAGGAGCAGGTGCGAGGATGAAGAAGATAATGAGGAGGAAGATGAAGATGAGGTACAGGAAGTGCCTACCTGCAGTGCCTGGAGTGAGTCCTGGGTGTGGCGGTTTTTCACAACCATTGGGCGGTGCACCAAAGGCTCCGTCAGCCAAGGTTTGATGCACTGAGTGCAAAGCAGTTCTCAGTCACAGAAATACTGGGCTATACTCCTACAGGACCACCTCTAAGTGCCACCACACCATATCCAACAACCCAGGGTCTCACAAAAAGGTTGTACCTTTTTCAGGTAGAAGCAAGTTGACTGCCTTTACCCCATCTTCCTTGAACACTCCTGTGACCACAGAGACTACTCCTGTGGGGCAGAGGATTCCAGGGGGTGCCTCGCAGGCCATCCATAATGCTGTTGACCTTTACCTTTGGAGTGTCACAGTCCTATGTTTGTACTGCAATGCACCAATCTGCAGGGGCGAGCAGATTCGTAGTGCTTTCGAGTCCTTGGTCAAGGAGCATGAGAAGCACTGCCACAACCTTAAATTTAAGGCCCACCCAACCTCTTCCTTGGTTCACCTGAGCCTTTTTTCTCTGTGGTTGGTGCCCCTTCCCTCCCTTCCCTTACCTTGCCTCTCCTGAAAAAAACCTGAAAAAATCCCCCCAAAAAAATAATTTCAAAACACCCCAAAAGACAATTCATTTAAGAGCCACCTTGCACAGTTAAAAAAATAGAAGTGAAAAAAATCACAGCACCCTTTTGCAGCCTGCATAGTCCACGGAGAGGGCAGTAGTCTGTGGACATCTGGAAAAATCCAGGCATGGGGTGGGAGAGTTAAAATCATTTAAATTGTTTTTACTTAAAAAAAATGGTGGCTCTTAAAAGAACCTTTTTGTTTCTCTTGTTAGTTTTATATATTTTTTTAATTTGTTGGCTTTATGTACTCAACTAACAATAATTCTACTGAACTTAATTATTTCTTCTAACTTTCACAAAGAGTGCTTCTTGTTTTTTTCTTTTTTGTCTTTTTCTTTACTTCAACTACTAAAGAATACTTCAATCCATATTCTATATGTTCACAAAAACTGCTTCAATGCATTTTGAAAGTTTTCAAGAAAAATCTGATTGCCCACATCAGTGAAAGGCACTCCATTTCTTCGAAAGAAATGTTGACAATATCAAGCGTAATATATTCATTATGGAACAATGTCATCCCAACATTTCACACAAAAGCACATAGACCTTTATCCACATTATGCCTTTCTTTTTCAATGTGGAACAAAATAAATTCATATGCCTCCCTGGCAACCCCTGCACTTGGGGACCGTTTTTTTTCCTGTATCCCTTCAGTCCCCCTTCCAGCACTTATGTCTGCACTTCCTTGCACTTGCCAACAGCTGGCTGTTTTATGTGTTTTATTTATCTTATTTATTCCACTTCCCATGTACTGCACTTTCCCCTCTCCCTTCCCCGGCGCAGTCTGCTTTTCGCCCCTTCCCATGCACTTGCACGATCTGAATAACACCTGGCTTAGTAGGATCGTTGTCTGTCCTCCCTTTGTTCACCCCCTTGCCTCGTCGCGCCTTGAAACACTTGTTTATAGGCGCGTTATAAATGCCATATCATATTATATCATATGCATCCACATTTGTCTCTGAGCTATCCATGAAAAGATCATTTTTGAATGTGCAAACATTTCCATCAAATTTTCAAATGTATCCTTCATTGCAAATTGTAATGAAATTCCTGTGACATAGCCCAAATTGTTATATTGGCAATTCACCACAATGATATCCAGATGCTTCAAGTTAACAACATTCTCACAAAATGTGAGGAATTCCGCCCACTTCATTCTCGAACTCCATGCCATGAAACTTGAATTTAAACAAATCCAAGATTGTCAGACAATCCACAGTGCTCAGAATACACCTTCAGCCAATTGATTCATGAGTCTTCCACAATCCAGACATTCTGCTTCTTCAAAGCCATAGCCATCTTCACTGCTCACAACAAAGATAACTCTTGCTACCCAGTATTCCTACACACCACATCGAGGAAACCTGATTGGCTGATCCCAATATCCGCAGACATCCTTGACTGTCCGCAGTCTCCACAGTCCCCTTTTCATGCCAGGCATCCTTAAAAGACCCTGATGTAACATGTGCTGGTTGCAGACTACGGCAGTGTCTGCGGACAGCATGTCCATTTGAAGAGGGTGGGGAGCGTTCCCCTAATTTAACCTCATTAGTGCCAAGGATGAGGTATCTCGTCCTTGGAATTCCCTCACTGTTGCCAAGGAGGAGATACCTCGTCCTTTTCGGCACAAAACTGTAATCCAACCCCGGGCAATGAGAGGGGGAGGTCCCCCTTCACTGCCCGAGTGTTGGATTACCTTCAATTTCACATCGGCGTGCATGACGCACGCCGACATGAAATTGAAAGTAAATTCACTGTGGCAGCCATTTTCGGCTGCCTCGGTGAAGAGAGAAGGTGAGTGCCTTTCTCCCTCTGCCTCGATCTCCTGCTTTATTTCAAGCCGGAGATCGAGGCAGGTATCGTTGGAAAGGGGAGATTCTCGCCTTTCCAACGATACCTTGTTTGACAGCATTGCTGCTCAATGTTCGGGCGCAGGGTGCTCGCACCATGAGCAGCAATGCCACTGGACCACCAGGGATTTGTTTTGGGTGTGGGGGAGGGGGGCTGCTTAGTAGGTAAGCAGCCCCCTCTCCCCCCAAACCCCCAAAACATGGCACCACAGCTCTGGAGACCCCTGGGGCAGATGGGTGATCACCTGCCCTCAGGGGGGTGATAATAAAATATATATATTTTTGAAGGAAGAGGGGAGGTGGGAGGGGGTTTGGGGTCCACTAGCCACCAGGGATTGTTAAAAAAAATGTTGTGTCGTTGGAAAGGGGAGATTCTCCCCTTTCCAACAACACCATTTATGATGGCATTGCTGGTCACGGATCGTGCCGGGACCAGCAATCCCACTGAATCACCAGGGAGATGTTAGCAATGCGGGGGGGGGCTGCTTACCAGGTAAGCGGCCCCCTCCCCCCGAGGCACCAATGGGGGCACATGCATAGAGACCCCTAGGGGCAGATGGGTGATCATCTGACCCCAGGGGTGTGGATATATTGAAGCAAAAAGAAATTATATTTGAAATTGAAATGGGGAGGGGGGATGGGGTTTGGGGGCCACTAACCACCAGGGATTTTTTGTAGGGCATGAAAGGGTGGTGGCCTTCTCCCTCCCACCCCAAGTGGGACACCCCTTGTAGCCCTACCTTACATTTTGTTGATATGGGCAACCTACAGATTTGGGCCTAAGGTGTCGAAGCCAGCAAGGAAAACAGGGAACCCCATGCATTGCCCAAAAGAGGACACCTGTGGGAATTTAATCAGCTTATAGTGTCCCTCAAGATCCTCATCCCTCAGCAATAACACTAAAGGTTCCAACATAAGCTATGTCCCACTAATCTGCCTGGTCTGGGCTAAAATTTCCATCCAGTAGGACTGGATCAGCGTGCAGGTCCACCATATATGGAAAAGTGTCCCTGGTGCCTGTGTGTGCGCTCCTCCAGCTTCAGTCGGAAATAGGGGGGCCCATCTTATGAAGTCTTAGGGGTAAGGCAATGTACTGCTCTCCTTTAACAACACACATCTGGAGGATTTAGTCTCTCATCCACAAATTGTACCATTTAAGATCCCCTCTGGGAATATGCAAATCCTCCTCCCATTTTGACATGTAGGCATGTGGGAGCTTAAAATGACAAGCATTAAGAACAGGGTGCAAGGAAAAAATCTTGCAAGAGAGGGATCTCCACAAAAAGATCTTCAAACTGGGTTGTGTGAGAAACCAAAGGGTGTCTCACTTGTTAGTCCCTAAAGATCTCTCCCTCAGGTTGCCTGGGCACAGTCATCGCCTTTGGATCCAGACCCTGGTGGTGGACCAGTGAGAGGAGGATAACCTGGGGGAGGGATCTTCAGGGAGTGGGAGTGGGCAAGCCAATGGTGAGATGCAGTATCCCCCCTTTCCTGTGCCCATAACCCATCCTATTGAATAGGATTCTTCCATGTCCCAATCCCCCCTTTCTACACAAACACTGGACCGAAGAACAGGGGGACTGATATTAAATAGGTTAACATTACATATCTCATTAGACATGTTCCGTTAATCGGGTCACGCAAAGTCAGGCACTTAACCTTAATCACATACATCTGATACCCATTTGCTCCCCCCACATGGATAAAATGCAGAACACAGAGACATACTCTGAGCAAGGTGAGACACGAGAAGGAGCAGATCTTCTTGGGCGAATGTGAACTTGCTGAAGCAGGATGACTGATTAAGAGAACATAGCGAGGGGTAGCACAACCCTGAAGTCCCTGCAGGAACTCATTGCCTCTGGGAAACCATGAAGGATATGCAGAGAAAGCCAAATCCCAGACAAGAACAAACCTGAATTGTGTTTCAAGGATGCCAGTGATTCTCCCAGGTGAGCGACAGAGTTGGGGAGGCGAGCCTGTGGTATCAACCTTGACTCTCGAATCAAAGCTGCAGAGAAAAGAAAGGAATGCACACTACTGGTGATTTATCAAAAGACATGAAAGGCTAGTTTGTGTCAAGGAAAGATTGAAGCTGCAACAGTGTATCTCACAATTGAAGGTTGCACGCATGCTGATGAGACGCGAAAGAAAGCAAACCAGTAGTGAACCTTTAAGTTAGGGATAACTGTGAAGCCAGTGATAGAGAGTAGTGGAGTTTTTTTTATAACATGCCTAATACCGTACCTGAGTCGGGTATCCAAACACTGATCTGGGATTCAAACCACTGTTGCTAAGCGTGGTCTTGATTCTAAAACCAGCGTGTTGCCCCTGTGCTATCCTCCGTGATTTGATGTCTTATTATAAAGTGGCAAAGTGAACTAAATCTGAAATGTGCAATGGTCAACCCTGACAAAAGGGGAAGTTAAAAGGTGATTGCTTTAAGAGGAAGATTTCTTTGAACTGTTCTAATTGTGGTATTGAAATACCAGTGGCAAGAGACACTGGGGCAAATAACAAAAGGGAGAGCTGAAGTGAAGGTCGAAATGGTCCTACAGAGGTTTATGGTAAATGCCTTGCACATTTAAAAGTCTTCAACATCAGTGAAAAGTCTGAGCCCGACTGAGGGAGACTGGAAATGTTAACTAAGTTAGGGGAAGGGAACCCCTAAGGAATGTGAATGAGGCTTGGTGAAGGGAACCCCTGCAAGTGCTGTGATTGCAAGGTCTAACCCCGACTGAGGGTGATCTATGTTGAATCAGGTACTTTTTGTTGAAAGGTCCGAGCCCGACTGAGGGAGACCCATGTGAACTTTTGATGCCTTGAAAGGTCTGAGCCCTGCAGAGGGAGACCCACATGAACTTTGTTGAACTGTGAAAGAACTTTTAGAAATCTCGAATAAGTGACTTTAACGTAGAAGACCAAGCAGGACTCACCCACATTTTTAACAGTCTGTTTTTGATAACCGGAGCCAGAGTGTGTAATCCTGTTTACGGGGTCCGCCTTACTCTGTGCTGTCCAACGTGGGAAGGAGAGCTGACTCAGCCACCTTGATCCTTTATGTAATAACACTGACTTTCCTTTGCATACACATTCCCCTTTAAACACTTTTGTAGTATAAGAGATAGGGCAGGCACTATGTTTTGTTAGTATAGGGAATTTTGATTTGCCCTAGACTGACTAGGACTGTGTTTTCTTTATTATTTGATGGTTCAGACTATTCACATCATAGCTATAGGGCAACGTAGGAGTTTTTCCAAACTCCAAGAATTGAATAACGTTTTTGAAACTTGTAACTTTTGTGACAGTGTCTTACTTGTGATACCATACCTCCCTTGCTGTTGTATCTCGTTTATCATGCTGGGATACCTTTGACCAGGAAATTCAATGGTGAGGTTGTATGCAAGTATACTTGTCGATGTCCCTTATCATAAAGCCCTGTTTACACTTATCAAAGGTCAGGGGCTTTTCAGATTCCAATAGTTGACCCAGCTGTTCCAAGCCTCCCTCAATCTAGTCTCATATTTCTTAGAATTACATATTTGTCACATATAAGGCCCAACCTTGGGCATCGGTCGATTGTACTGATATTTGCCCGGAAGCCAGGCTGTTGATGGTCTAAGGTGTTATTTTCTTTTATCCAAGCCTCCAGGTGAATCAGTAGTGCCTTAGCAAATATCCCAACCCCTTGCATCCAGCAGTGATATTGGGCAGTAGATCACAGGATATTCTCTACCAAAATTTCTTATACATTGATAAGCCTTGTGAGATATGGGACCCGATCACAGGTGCAGATTTATAAAACTCAGCCAGCTCCTTTACTGGTGTTTTTTTCATCTTTTTGACTCTTGAGAGCAATAGTGGCTTCACCTAACTTTAAGATTAAGACATCTCCCTTGTTGTCATCTATGGTGGGTTGGCTTGTGACCGTGAACATTCTGGATTCTGCGTACAATGACAAGAAGCATGAGTATCCAGCTAACTCTGAGATATTAAACTGAATTTGCTTTTTGCCCTCGCAAGTTCCTATCCCTATGAAACTCCAGAATCTTTTTCAATCTTTATTGGTAATAGCATTGAGGTGGGCATTCCAGGTATTTCTGCAGTATTCCTCCTTTTTCTCTTTCAACATGCTCTTATAGATAGAGCGATTTGTTGACACTACCCTCCCTCCTACAACATTTTTTACGCCTGAGCTTTTTTATCTTGGCATGGTTTGTTCTATACATTGATTAATAACATTTCAGACAGAACAAACTAGTGTTTAGATGGAGCTCCAGTAATTCCTTGCAAGAGTTGTCGATCTGCTGTGCTTCAATGTCTAGGGAGGTTTTGATCCATATTATAAGAACATGTTTACTTCTTCCAATAAGGCAGTAATAAAAATAGTTTCTTACTGTGGTACTATGTGAACTACTTGTCCAAACATATCCATGGAGCTGTGTGGTTGAAATCAGAAGCGCAAGGTCCTACATGTCTCTTTCCTATTTTTTCTTGGGAGTATCTTGACTCACTATTTTGGTTTTTTGGGATTATTTACCTATTTTAAGGAGTAAAAGTGGCTGATACACCCCTCATCTGTAGGGATTCCTGCTACCTTCTCTTCCTGTAAACCACAACCAGTCCATCGCATTGGCTAATCCTTACAGTCCCCTTTCCATGCAAGGCATCCTTAAATGACCTGGATGTGGCAAATGCCAATCCGCGAACTATCGTGGTGTTCGCGGACCCCGTAGCACAGAGCAGCCCTTCTCCCCTTTCCATTTTCATGTTTGTAATACTCCCTCGTTGGCTGCTTTCAAACAATCACACATCCGACCACATTTCACATCCAGAAACTCTACATGTATCCCTGTAATCTCAGTCCACCACCTCAGATGTACTCCTGAACTCTCAGAGTACATGTCTCCTGTTACCCACAGCCACCTACATCAAAACCTATTGTAAAACCCTCCAAGATTTCTATTTGCAGATTCAACAACATCTGCATCTAACAAGACATAGTACACGTATGCTTATATGTTTAAAGTATTTTTGTCAACTCTTTTACAAATGTATGTATGCAGGGTTCCTGCCACTTACTCTGTAATAATATTCTCAATAAGCATATTTTCATTATTAACCACTATTTCAAATGCCATGTATTACATCATTTACCACATCAAATGGCAGTTACTTACAGTGCTGTATATTTCAAAATGTTTATTTTTAGAAGCATTTTGATCAAAGTAAAAATATGCATATGTGCATTTATAGCAGCAATGTGTGTAACGTTTTTGAAAAAGGAAAGGAAAAGCAGATAAAAAACATGTATACAGCATATTTAAGTGGAACTTGGTGTGTGTAAGTTTAATATGTTGGCTGTACATGAATACATGCCAACATGAACCATTCTAAACTATACATGCTTATCAAGTCTTGGTTTCTTTCTTTGCATTCAGTGACTTCTAATACCACTTCACCCATTAGACAACTCGGACGACAAGTTCAAGAATGCAAAACAACTAACAAGGCATAGACTGCAGGATTAAAAATGGCCACACTTAAATTAAATGAAACATTGAAAATACTCAGCATTTAAAAAAAAATCTTTTAAGGAGCTTTTTCACTAAAGTTAAGAAATGCACATATACATTTACAGCAGCACTGTGTGTAACTTTTTTGTAAAACAAACAAAAAGCAGATGCAAAACATTTCTCCAACATTTGAAAGTTCAATATCTTCACAGTACATGCATACTTGCTACCAACACCCATCCCAATCTGTAGTTGCTTATCCACTCCTAATTTTTTCTATACATTCTGGGGCTTGCACTGCAAGTTTTCTAATGGAAAAAGTGCAAGTACATCTCCCAAAGTGCAAAGAAAAACGCCAAGACCTTATACGCACCTACATATTGCAATGGGTCATGTTGGCAAGTGTTGGGGAGCATTTTCAGTTTCTGTACTAATTCCCTTTAACCTTAGAGACCCACAGCTCTTTTTTCTGGAATCTGGGATAATTTTGATTCTTTACCTTCTGAGTGAGTGGTGCTTTTTGCCACTCACTAATGTGTTTTCTCTGACTTGGATATTCAACTGTTTAAACTGGTAAACTCCATAGGGGTCTTCTTTTTGCATAGTGCTCTTTGTCAATAGGCAAAAAGAAGATGCCTATGGCATTTTAAATATCCAAGACAGAGAAAGGACATGAGTGAGTGGCAAAAAGCACCACTCACCCAGGAGGTTAGAAATCAAAATGACCCTCTGTGAAGTATCACTGATAAGTTCCTTGGACTTCTCTTAATGTGTACATACATTTCTTGGGTGAACTACCGTTCCCAAGAATAGTGAGATTACTTTTATCTTACTTACCTTTTCCTTTGTGGGTCCAGCACACACCACCGTATGTGGAGTGCTGGCGGTTTACATAGTAACCCCTTAACCCACTTCTCATGTAACATTTTGTTATACTAACTAACTTGATTGGCTGTGGCAGTGGTTACTTTTTACTACCTTTTGTGCAGGGTACAAGCAGGCAAATATCTCAGCTGCAGTACAGCACCCATGGTTGACTATTTCTCCAAAATGGCATGTGACTTCGTTTTTTGTCATTTCTTGTTTATTAGTTCCTTCTGGGCTTTTACTCAGTGGGAGGACAGCCATCCCCCTGGTGATTGACCGGCCTCGGGCTGTGAATAAATGCAATTTATCATAAAAGGCAAGGATTTTGGGACTACAGGCGGAGTTGACCACTGGAACAAGACATCCGGCAAGCAAAGATGCCAGAAGCACCATCCAGGACTGCAGATGTGCCGGCGAAGCCTTGCAGCTGTGCTTACCCTGTTTTTGTTTTGACTGAGAAGATCTGTGCAAGATGATGTCTTCCCTTGGGCTATTAACCTTGAGACCTGCTTAATTTTGGCTCATCCCCTGACTTGCTGCGACTTATTTAGGCTGCAGAATCCCAATGCCCAGGGCCCCTGACCATCATCGAGTGCAAAATCTCCAAGCAAACAAATCCAACCAAAACTTCATAGGCACCCTTGTGGATCTACAGATGCAGGACATTTTTGTCCAGAGCTTCCTCATCATAGTCGAGGACAGAGGGACAGAGAAAATCCCAACCAAAGCATTTTGTTCTTGGTTGGCACTGAGAAAAAAGGTACTAAAACCACAAAGAGCCTCTGAATTATGTGGAATCCATTGCTGCCGAGTCCCTCTCCAGAGTGCTGCCACAGAAGCCTGCCAGACGTCCTCCCTTTCGTCACCATGACCAAAGACCAGGAACAAGGGTCTGATTCACTTCATCAAGAACAAATCCAGCTGGAACCTCTTCTTCAATTCTAAAGTACTATGGGGCTTAAGGAAAAAACTACCTTTTGGTACAATGGCACAGTTTCAGCTGCAGTTAGTCAGGGAAGAGGTCAGGAAAGAGGTCAGCCAGTCCAGTGGCCGGTCTGCTTTATGGCTATTTTCACCCATCTAGAGTTGACCCCAACTCCCCAGTGCAGGCCTTCCAGCTTGTACTCCAACAGGTAGACAGCGCTTGAGTTCCTGTGATTTTACAAAGTGCTCCTGACTGTTGATTAACATTTTCTAAGAAAAGGTGCATCAGAACTAGAACTGTTTCTTGACCTTGGTTTCCTAAGGGCTCCTCTCGTGAACCCTATTGGCTTTGGCAGTGCTTGTTCCCTTGCAGGTTTTAATTGTTGACACTATTAGTGTTGGGATAAAAGACTGCCTGCATCCCCCTGGGAGAAACTATCTATTGAACCAGTTGAAAGTGTGTTCTACTTTGAGTTTAACCATTTTCCCTCCCAATCTCAATGGTGTACTGGTGAACAAAAAAAATGTTAATACTGACCTTGATTGATGTCACTCTGTGTACTGGAAGATGTTTAGCATGAAAAGAAATTACTCACCTGCATTATTGGCTTGTGTTTAAAAGAATTCTATCTTCCATTGAATGTTACTAGTAAGTGCTACTCTTTGAAAGAATGGTTATAAATAAATAAATAAATACATAAATAAATAAATAAATAAATAATGTTATATTGTAAGTGTATACGTGTTTACTTGTTGTCTTGTGTTTAATGATTTAATTGTGCTACTCTACAGCTCACATTACCCCATCTAAGATAAGCCTGATTGCTTAGCTACTCAGGCCACTATTAACAGTTGGGTCCCTAATACCAAGAGATAAGGCTTGTGAAGTCCCACACCAGTTGCACTTTATCAAATCTTACCTAACAGCAAGTATGCATCTACTAACAACATATCAAACTGCCACACACCAACTGCCACTTAAATGTTTGCTACAAATCATCTCCATCTGCTTTTCTTTTCATTTACAAAAAAGTTACACACAGTGATGCTTTAAATGCAAATCTCAGTTTTTTCACTTTCATTAAAATGCCCCTAAAAGGAAACATTTTTAAATAGCCAGCATTTTCCATTTTACATTCCATATAAATGTCACACTTTCCAACCTTACTCACTACATCCCTTACACTGCCACCATTCTCCACCTGCTCACACATATGTGTATATCACCAAAGTATCTATATACAAAACGTCACCTTACATATAGAGTATTCTTCTTTCCCAACCTCTACTATAAGACACCAAACACTATTAGAACAACAATCTACCATTGCAAACACTGTAACACATTACAAATACATCACACCACACACATAGCACTTCTTGTATTAAAATGAGGAGCACACAAATTGCCTAGATGTGCACCGTTTTCTGACATCGATTATTTCCCTGTTACTTCTAATGTGTCAAACAGCAGTAATCATACTGCAATTATTCTAACTACATAGTTAAGACACTTTAGTACACACCCCTAACACAACTTCATTCACTTTTTTGTCCCAACAACTCCTCCAACCTTAATAAATCAATAACAACCTTGTTCACTAAAAGTACTTCACCATTATCACAATTACTTTCTTTTACAAGTCCAGGAAAGAAGAAGATTACCAAAGACAGCTACTGAAAAAAGACACTCCTCACATTCTACAAAGTAAGTACATTAGTATCATCACCATGAAACTACAAATTAGGAGAGACGTGGCAGATAAGGTGGGCCAGAGGGAGGACACACATATTGAAGAGCCACACCAATAGGATAGAACCCTGGGAGGGAGTGAGGTGGTGCAGGACAAATGGCAAAGTTTCAGCTGCAGTTAGTCAGGAAAGATGTCAGCCAGTCCAGTGGCAGGTCTGTGATCCCAAAGGCATCAAGGAGCTGTTCAATAAAGATTGAATGTTTCATTGTATCAAAGGTGGAGGACAGATCAATAAGCACTATCCTCAATTGTACTACAATCAAAAATACTGTATACACTTCCATTACATAATTACACCATATTACAAATATGGTATACTCCCCTCATACTTCCTATAACAACTATACACATAGTTCGATAGAGCATGTTTCCAGTGGCCAGATTCTTCAGGGCACGGCCAACCATATAACAAGTATGTACAATGCACTGTCTGATAACAAAGCTCACCCAGAACCCCCACCCACACCCTATCCCAATAACGTCCACATACACAAAAATTCACAGCACACACGCCATCACCTGCACAGCTTTTTTACCTATAAAAAAACTTTTATATCAGATTTTTCCACTCCCTCACCCTTTCCAAGCCCTCTTTCCTCCACAAAATTACCTTGCATATATTTATATATTTTCCAGACTTGTTTTCCTCATGCCCCAATAAGTAAATCGAAGTAGGCATTTGTCTATAGCGAGAGCCAAGCCCACTGCACATGCACTGAAGTTATATCATTATTTTTTACTTTGACATTTAGACACTTTGGAAAAATAAAACACAGGACAAATGTGCAAAAGCAGGATTTTAGGTCCTTGCAGATGTTCCTCGCAAATAGTTGTTGCAATCGTATTCAGCATTTCGGCTGTATCCAAACCCAGAATTTTTGTTTGCATTGTAACCTATCCCGATTTCAAGGAACATGCCCACCTTAACCCCACTGCCAGTCCCTCATGGTAATGGTCTGTAGCCAGATTGTCCAGGTCATTGCCTTTGGCCATAACTAGGACAATCTGGTGTGAGAAACCAGAAGGTGCCTCAACCACTGGTTCCAGAGGATCTGTCATCCAAGTGGCCAGGTAAATGCCATCGCTTTCGGATCCAGTTCCTGGGGGTGGACCAGGGCTGGTGGATCACCAGGGTGAGGGGTCTTCGAGGATTGGGAGTCGGCTGCCGGATGGTGAGATGCGGTATCCCCTTCCCTGTAACACCTTTACCCCATTCTACAAGGTAGGATACTTAGAAACTCCCCCTCCCTTCACATCATGGGCACTTTCACACGGACAGGCTGGGAGCAAACAGACTAAAATGCAAACCTTGTACCTGACATGTCCCAAAGAATTGGTCAGCCAAGGTCAGGCAATTACTAACAATTACTCACACCTGACATCCAGTAAACTTCCCCACATGGAGAGCACACTCTGAGTGAGGCAATGCACACAAAGAAATAACAGTTTCGAGACGGCAACTGAACGAGACACAAAAGACAGCAAACCAGAAGGGGATCGCAAGGAGAGAAATTCCCTTGACCTTTTCGGCAAGGAACCGTTACTTCACAGAAACCTCAAGAATAGAAAGCGTAAGATCATGAAACCAGGTTGAAGAATCCTGCATTGTGTGTCTTTCATACCCGGGCCCTCCCATGTCATTTCTCAAGATGAGGTGAGTAGACTGCTGTGGTACCAACCTTGGCTCCAAGAACAAAGCAGCATCAGTGAAATCAACACAGCCAGTGAGTTGGGGAGACTGATACAAGACCAGTCTTTGTTGAAGCCAAGGTTGCAAGCAGCAACATTGTATGGTGAGCACTGGAATGAACATTGTTAAAACGCATGTAATAAGAGATGGAAATAAAGTTGATTTTCTGATGAGTGATTGAACTTTAAAAACAAGATACAATACCTTTAACAAAGGGGTTCAGCACCACGTGGATGCTCAATAGAAGGTCTCTGTAAAATGTCCAGTTGAGAAGTGACAAAATTGAAAGTGAGAAAAAGGTCATACCAAGAAGAGAATGAGTAATTGTGAACCTAAGTGGTCCTGCGATGGGTCGAGCAAAATCCTGCCCACAGTCGAAAGTCTTCGATTTTGGTCAAGCATTATTAAGCACAGTGTTTGTATTTAGGAGAAAGGATTGGCAATAGGTTTATTAGTATAGGCCCTTTTATTTTGACAGACACTACTAGGACTGCATTATTATTTTTTGATGGGTGTAGCTTGCTTCCATCTATAGATTTAGGATTAGATAGGTGTTTTTCAAACCCAATTGAAGTTCAATAAACACCCTTTAACTGTGATCACGTGTGTCTGTCTTACTGTTTGATTTCATGCCTTCCTTACACTGGCCACTGTCCATGTCCAAAGGCAATACCTCAGTCACCAAAGGAATATCACTATTTTTTGTACATACATTATGACACTTTTCAAATATAAGACAGACGCATTTGCAAAACCATGCTTTCACGTCCTTGCCAATACTCCTTGCAAGAGTTTGC
This sequence comes from Ambystoma mexicanum, assembly GCF_040938575.1. NCBI lineage: Eukaryota > Metazoa > Chordata > Amphibia > Caudata > Ambystomatidae > Ambystoma > Ambystoma mexicanum. The sequence continues at coordinate 1,073,263,151 of NC_090922.1, forward strand.
GACAAATCGGTCCATGTTGATTTTTTCAAAAGTGTCAAAATGTACATACATAAAATAGTCATATAAGTGAGCCCCCATTTAACAAAATCCATGTATACTTTCCACACACATTCAAGGTTGGGTCTATAATGTTTCTGAAAATCTTTGAGCAGATTTGTCAAACAGCAAGACAGCAATAAGCCACCTAAAAATGATCAACCCCCCCGTCTAATCTTGGGCCCTCTTGACAGGATCCCACCAAACTTTGCAAACACTTTAAAATCTTAAATCTGTTTGCAAATATTTGTGCAGATTTGTCAAATGGCATGACATTTCTAAGCTTTTCAAATATTTTGCAATCCCGGCTCTAATTTTGCTCCCTCTTTAGAAAAAACAATTCAGAATTTGCACAAACATTCAAGGTGGGGTCTATAATCAAACTGAACATATACGTGCAGATTCGTCAAATGGCAACAAGGTTAAAAGCTATCGAAGAATGTTGACACACCCCTCTAATTTTATCCCCTTCTGACAAAATCCCACCAAACATTGCTAAAACATTCAAATCCGGGTCTAAAATCTTTTTTCAAACCTGTGTGCTGATTTGTTAAACGGCACCATGTTTGTAAGTATTTCAAATATTTTGGTACCTCCTCTACTTTTGCTCCCTCTCGGCAAACAGCACCACAGCACCACACTTTGCAGAACCATTCAGGGTCTGGTCTAGAATGATATTGTAAAATGTCATGCAGTTTCATTGGGTAGCGCCAAAGTTATAAGACATCCAAAAACTGCTTTCACCAACCCTGTAATTCAGAAATAGGCATGGATGCCCCCTCACCTCACCAGAGATTTTTTCACTAGTGTGACAAGTGCAAACTTGTGTTTTTTTACATGTTTTTACTGCAATGTCTGTGGAGTATGGGCAGTGTTCGGGGATACAACATGGCGACTGTTTCAGAATAGCTGACTTAGCTCACGTTTTTCACCATCCAATCGGCTGCCGTGTACGATCTCTGGGGAAATCACGCTGCCCCCTGATTGGCCAAGGGGGATTTCCACATACAGGATAAGAAAGTGAGTCAGTGGACCGGACCCAGAGATCACTCATTTTTTTGTACCTACTTTTTGGCCATTAAAATTTACAAAAGCATGCTTTCCGGGACCAGCCCCTGCTCCTGGTGTACATTTGGTGAAAACCGGTCCAAAGGTTTTGACTGTAGGCTTAAGCAACATTTTTTTTCATTGCGTCTATGAGGATTTCCACACATTTTGGGCCGCCCCCTATATTTCTGCCCCCCCCCTTGACGAAATGGTACCAAACTTTGGGGCATCATTCCAAGAAGTGTACATACTTTTTTGAAAAGTTTTGTGAGAATTCATCCAGGGGGTGCTGAAGTTATAAGCCACCCGAAAAGTGCTCTTCCTATGAGTGGAGCAACTTCACCATAGCTACAGGGCTGCTACCGCAGGGCCTGTAATATAGGAATACTTTAAAATATCCTTCACCTGTTGTATCAAGTCATCTAGTCTCTCCTTTTCTCCTCACATCTCTGATGTCTCTAAGAAGTCAAACTACCAACTGCGCCCCCTCAGAGGTATTCTTCCTTTAATCTACTTCCTCCAGAAGCTCACTGTCTCTAGAGCTCTGGTTCTCTTTAGGCTGGCCTACTGCAACAGCCTCTTTCTAAATCTGTCTGCTTCTACTCTCCTCCCTCTGCAAATCAACCAGAACAGGACTGTGAGACTTGTCCTTGGCATCGAGCCCAGGGATCGTATCTCTCCAGCACTGAAATGTCTGCATTGGCTCCCAGTGGCTGCAAGGATTAAGGTCAAGACCCTCTGCATTGTCCACAATGCCTTCTGGGGCATGGATCCTCAATACCTCCAACTCTTTCTTCTTAAATACCTTCCTACTTGAGTACTTTGCTCCTCCACCTCCAAGTCCCTCAGGGTCAGTCGCTTCTCCAAGCAACAAGTTGGTGGTAGATCTCTTTCTTCGGCTTGGGCTTCCCTCTGGAAAAGTCTCCCTGCCTCTCTGAGGAGAACTATCTCTGGTTCCGGAAGCACTTCAAGACCTTCCCCTTTGCTTCTGGCTTCTGTCTTCCTCTCCCCTGCTGATTTCCTGTCTGATTCTGTATTGGTCACCTGGCTACCCTCTGAGTTAAGGCCCAGGTCCCTGCTCGGCCAGTTGCACACCTGCACTGCCTCCCGGCAACCCTTGCACTTGGGTCTGTATCTGTAACCCTACAGTCCCCCAACCTTGCACTTTTGGACACCTGCTGTCTGCACTTACCCTTGCACTTGCCACCTGCTGGCTGCATTTCTTGTTATTGTTTTGATATCATGTACAGCACTTCCCCCTCCCCTTTCTGCTGTCACTTTCCCCTTCCCCTTCCCTGCACTTGCACAATCTCAATGTCACATGGCCTAGTCAGATCATTGTCTCTGTCCTCCCTCTCTCTGTTCCCCCTTCCTTGCCTCGACCCGCCTTGAAACACTTGTGTGTAGGCGCGTTACAAATGCCATATCACATGATATCATTTTATTTTTCAAGAGATTTAGAGGAATTACCACATAATATATTACATATTCATACATAGTCGGTTGTGTAAGGTTCAGTATATAATAAAAAATCATACCTTTCTTTAAATAAGATGATAGATTGACACAATTGAAGATCTAACTCATATCTGATTAGAGCCGTAGGAAGACAGGAAAGGTACGTTGAGAATCTGCTTCCAGATGAAACCTTCCAATTGGGTTAACATAAAGTGATCCTGTAAATAAGATACCTCAAGAGCATATAGCAGTGAGGGGATGACTTAAGCCTTATAACATTAAATTAAAGGTACCAAAGTATAATTGCAGAATTTGTTTAATCATACTCATCTGGCCTTTTAAAGGCACTGTTCTACAGGGTAAGTAAGATTCTTAGTACACTGCTTATCATAAAGTGCAATACCCACATATATTAACTGGTTTACTACTTTTATACACTCCTCATTAATATTCAAAATCGCTAAAAACAAACTTCACATTCTCAAAATCCATTATCTCCATGTTTACCAGAAGGACTGAAACATTATCAATGTTTAAAAGGGCAGGCCCCGCAAAGTCATGGACTGTTTGCGCTTGTCTCTGCATTGAATAATTATAATTGTGTTTATTATTGTGTTCATGGTTTATACATCAGACACATTTTACACAAAATAACAGTTGTAACAAAACTTTCTTAAAAACAACAAGTTCAAATAGCAGCATAAATTACAAGAAAAAGATCGATAAAAACAAACAATTTCATTAGCAACATATCATCACACTCTCAGATTTTCTCTAGTGTCATGAAACAAATACTAAAAATCCTAACAAAATATATACAACATTACAGATTCACTGATGGGCAGGTTTAGAAATTCTATAAGTCCTACACAACAACTATTGCTTATAATGATATCAAATGTACCCACAGATTAAGTTAATTCTGTGAGAAAATTGCAAAAGTGTATATGCCATGGCTCTAGAATTCTCTTTGTTCATCCTCTCCCAAAAGGTTCACTTAGCACAAAGGAAAGATGGTGTAAAAATCGAGAGAAACAAAGGATATGCAAATTCTGTAGAACTTAGATAATGAATTCAAAATGTCTAATCTTTCCTTCATACAAATGAGTTTCCTCATCTTGAAAGGGATACATCTAAATATCAGCAGTATGCTTCTGAGACATGATGATGGGAATTCTCTCAGGTAAAGAGGTTTCATACCCAGTATATTATGTGTGTTATATGTTATCGAAGAGTTTATACTTCTTGATTTCAAGGCAACTCTCACACCAGTTACTTTGCCAAAGAAGTTTTTTTAGCAAACACCAGAATTTGCATGACTTTAATAAAGGAAAGACCCCTAGCAGCCACAATGTTCTCACATTTTGCTACATATAATGGTTTTTCTTCCCACAAGTGCTCCATAGAGTGAATTAGAAGGGAGTTGTATACACGTTTACATGAAAGCATGCTCTTCCAGAAAAGCAGCCTATTCAGTGACATGAGACCCAGCTCAAAGTGGATAACAGATGACAGGATCTCATTCGTAAGAGACATCATTTTTCTCCGTATGAATCCTTCTAGTTTAGATAAGTCCAAATCATCCAAAAGGTATTTCTAAACCACAGATGAGGGAAGGGATACATTTCCCTTCATATAACTTAATAAATGGCAAAAGAGAAAATATCCCATGTCTGTTGTTAAAATGCTTCATTCATTGTAATTACTGAGGAGCTTTCGTTTCTTCAAATTATTCATTAGTAGCTATTTGCTCTGCCCAGCAGAAACAATAAAGCCTAAGTATTTCAATTAATCTAAAATCTACAATTTTTACCTGTCCCACCACCAGTTGAATCTTGGTATTTTGTTAACAGATATAAACTGTATTTTTTTCTGATATGAATCACTAGATCGTTGTTTTAAGCGTGTATTCATGGAAAGACATCAATAGCCTTTGCAGACAAATTTGAATGAATTATGTTAGATATATTTTGAGGTTATAGCTATTACCTAATGGTATTCCTTTTATAATGGTGTTATTTTTATATTGGTGAGACTGATTTCAGAATACTGCCTAATAATTAGTTTTACCAGGGTCACTAATAACAAACAAAATACTGGACTTGATACGCTCTGGATAAATGGCACATGCCCTCCTGTGGTACCCTATGTACAATACCACACTACACCCTTTAGGCTCTTTTTCAGCAATTGTGAAGCATGCAATTGAAATACTGCACTTTCATCCAATCTCTCTAGATAAACATCTCACAGCGGCTACTTTAGTTTGAGATATGTCTTACCACATATGCTGCATCTCCCTAAGCATATAGAAATATGACAGTTACAGAGAATGACACTTATGCCAACAATGTACTTCACAGTGCAAGTACATTTCTTCTTGCAATACCTTTCAGCACCTTATCTGTGCAATGTCCTGCCAATTGGCCTTGGTCTCGTGAATCTTGGCAACAAAAATACACTTTAAAAAAAGTAAATCTTTAAGAAATATGAACACAGTAGTACATGCACATTGAATTTATAATCTCTAATACAGCACTTAAAATGAGGTGAACTACTTAACCTAAGCTACCTGGTATCATTCACATCACCAGCCCCTCACTTAGTCTCATATTTACCTAGATTAGTTGGCGGTATTCCTGACTCAGTTTGGCAGGGAAATCTTCCCCAGTCTTTCTGCCTGCCTCACACAGGGTCAACCCATATAAGAACAGCTTCAGCATCAGTCAGCTTGCCCGCACTGAACTCTGTCTGCCCAGCCAGCCCTCTGCTCCTTTATCTGCCAGCGCCTGAAGAGGAATGAAACCTACTCTGTCTCAAAACCCTTTTTTTCAAACCCCCTGTCAGTCAAGAAAAACATCTCCTCTTGAGCAGATCATTCCACTGAAATGGCACATGATTTCATTGCTGAAGAGCAAAAAGATATATCTCTCTTGAGCTTTCTGCTCTAATATAATACCATGTTTTCAGTAGAACAGATCTTCACATTTTTGTATAGGTTAGCACCCACCGCAGATTCAGCCTGCACGTTATATTTCCATTTTCTTAGCATCGTGCATTTTTCTCAATCTGCACCCAGCTTATTTCATTATGGACTAATTTGTACTAAATGTTATTAAGGGACTTAGTTACATGTTAATTGCAGTTGAGTTATTTAGTAGGTTAGATTGTGCTAGTATTATATTTAGTGCAGCTCAGTTCATTGAACCAGCATCATGGAGCAAAGTAATCAATCTCTGTGCATTGGCATCTATTTAATTCTGCCTGAGACTCACACTCTTGGGTCCATTAATGAGTTGCACACCCTGGGCTCCACTTAAAGTTCATCCCCCCGCTAAAATGTAAATGCTAATCTGCTGATTCTAAGTGTTGAACTTTGGAGCCGGAATGCTAAACTGCTGATTCTAAGTGTCTAAATTCAGAGCCCATACTACAATTCCAATGATAACACATCATCTGCGTAGGAAATACAGTGAAGCTTTATCCCATTTACTTTCAGGGAAATTCATACAGATTCTGCCAGTACCTTGCCCATATCAGAATAAAAGGCAAGTTGCCAGTATACATCCCTGTTTTAGGCCCCTATAGGTGTAGATTTGTATAGAGGTCTGACTTTATAGAGTACACCACATTTTTAGATCATTATCTGTGTGAATATGGACTAGTATATTTAAGAGATGGTTAGGAAGACACCAGTGCTTCAGATTTATCCAAAGCTGATTTTTGTTCACTTGTCCAAAGTAAGGGAGAAGTCAATACTTGACATAATTAGGGGTGGCATTCCTATTCCAAGTGTTTCTTTGTAATTCATCAATGATGTAACTATTCAGATTTGTCCTGATACAACTAAGAAAACTGTTTGTTTTTTATTCAGGATGCCGGAAGTAATCACGCTCTGATGTAGTTCCTTCAGAATAAAATCTGATAATAGCTTGCTGTCTGCATCCAAGAGTGCTATTGGCATGTAATTCATAGGATCTCATTTTGCTCCCTTTTTATATATTTGATCATTCAGTGAGGTCTTCTTAGAATGAGGAGTTTGCCCTTGTTTAAGTATTCTACAGAATAATATGTTTAAGATATTGGCCCATAGCAATGGTCTTTTTTGGAAAACCCTGTCTCTGTACTGAATAACTATTTTATCGTCCATTATCGGTCAAACAGGGAAGCACTATAATGGAGTTAGAAAGGAAAGTATAGCATGACCCGTTCAATTTACCCAAGTAAGTGGACACTTCCCATGATTGATGTTCGGGGCACACACCCAGTATAGGGATCATCTCTTGACATGAGTGTGCAATCGATCCAAGTAAGAGAAATCCACATACAACAGATCTTGTTTGAGGTGTTATGCTGTCATAATTCTCATATCATGTAAGTCTAAGTTAAAGTTCCCCAATATTAAAAAGTGGAGAATATATTCTGGTCTGTGAACAAATCACCTCCCAAAAATTACTCCAAAACGAGAGATTGTATTTCGGCAGGCAGTAGATTATGGTCAAGTGAATGATAAAGGAGGAGGGGGGACAAATACGTACATTTAATATTTGTACTTTTAAAATTGCAAGGCCAGGTGAAGGATGAACTTTCAGTGAAGCGCTATGAATAAAAGCAACCACACCTCCACAACTTATAGATCTGTTGAGGTTAATCATAGAATACGTGTGGCTAGATTGGTGTCACTAACAGTCAGGAGAATCTCATATAACAACATATATTTCACTTATGTGGGTTGGGGCAGAAGGCACATTTAGTAAAGTCCACTTGAGACCAATGGAGCCCAGAACAACAGAGTTGGATTTAGAAACACTTGAGTGCTGAGGCTCTGACTCGGTTAAAGGTTAAAGGCATTGTAGAATGAGGACTTCCTTTGTCAATATAGGTCTAAAAAATGAAATACCTACTGCCCACTGACTCACAAATCCTTTAAAATAAAGGGACTTCCATACCAAGGAATATTCAATGTTCGTATGTAGAACTAGGGAAGTTATCTAAACAAACAGACATCGTGTTAATTCACTTTTGTTTATGAAAATGCGACCTGAATGCGTTCTGCATACTTTGGCCTTGTGGAAACTCCACTTCTGTCTCTTGAAGCATGGTAGAGAACTTTGCAGGGTCCCCAACAGGGAGATCTGATGATGACTTTATCTGAGATTTTAGTGTTTCTCAATTATTGGCTGAGCAAGAAGATTCTGACACACAGTTCCAAATATTTAAGCAGAATGACTAAGTCTGAATCTGTCATTCAAAAACGAAAATGTATTTTATGTATATGCTCTGTGCAGTTTTTATACACACCAACATCATGCACTGGGTAAAAACATGTGAATGCAATTGTGCTGCTTAGAAATAGATGTTTAGAAATATGCAGAAATATAAAAGGTTGATTCATGGAATGACTGTGTGTGTATTGGACCTTAGTGACAATGTCATAGGGTAGTTGATTTTCTTCTGTACACCTGCTTCATATTTGTATATATGCACAATATGTACTTATAGACTGCAAGCAGGGTCATTATCACGGGATAATGACCCCTTCTTCAGTCGATAAGGCTATTCGTCTCGGGAGGATAGCTCAGGGGCAACGTGCTCGTCTTGGAAGCAAGACTACAGCTTTGCTCCCCAGGTCCGCGCTTAGAAACATCTGGGTTGTAAGCATGTTATAAATACCCTACCATATCATTAATACATGGTGGTAGTATGAATACATGTTTTGAAGGTGAAGTAAATAATTTTACTTTAAGAGTGGGAAAAGTAAATAGACAACTGAGTTAGTAAATTAAATGTGTTTTTTGTAGTATTTCAATAACATGGTTGTGTTCATAAGTTAAGCAGTTCAATTGCAACTCAGTTGAACTGGAACAGTTTTGACAAGAGCATGCATTAGTTGTCATGTAAAAGTAAATGGTTTCTCTATAAGAAAGTGAACTTTTTTTTCAAATGTTTTAGCTTTGTCTTTCATGTGGTAAGTGCATGTTGCAGCAAAAAAAGGTGCTACCGGAGAAGACGTGTCGTGTTGAAAAGAATCGTGCTTGGAAATTGCATAGTTGTTTCCTGTTTGCTTCTGAAGACAGAATGTTCAGAATGCAGTCAATATCAATATTGTTGACTGCACTCTAAACATGCTGGTTGGCTAAGAGGAGGTAAATAAAGAACTCCATGTGTTCATATTTTCTGCTGACTTCCCCAACATAAGGCTAGGGGAGGGGGCCACCTTTGCATTGAGTTTACTGTAATAAAACGAAATATTGATTCCGAATTTTGCCTGTTTCTTGTCCCAGACTTGTGGGGTGAAATTGTATATCAGAGGGGTATTGAATGAGCGGGAGCCACTCAGTGAAGAACTACAGATATCAAGACCACTTTCTGCCCCAATGATTCTCTCTGCCCCAAACTGCCACAGGCCATGTAAACGCATGTGCATGCACAGCCATGCATACACAGTTGTATACCCACACATAGGCATAAACACATAATCACATATTTTGAAAACTCTCGATATTTTGATGACCAATGATATAATCGGTCAATAATACATTCCCTGAAACATTGTTGAAAAATGTTGCAGCTGCAAAAAAGTATTGCTTTATTTCATCATTTGTATTTCATTGTAGAATAGTGTTTTAGCACTTGTGTGCTGGAATATCTTATTTCTTCTAATTGCACTTGTGTTTCATTCTACTTCCACTAATGACAAAACTCCAGGATGCCTTGCATCTGCGGTCAGCCAACTCAAACTCAAAAAGAAACATGTAACAAGGGTAGAGATGGCATAGGTTCAAACAGGTTTTGGGAACTGTGGGGAATTTGCTCTGCCTTCACAAATAAGGATCCAGATCCAACAAAGTTTAAGAGACAATGGGCCCCATTACAGTTTGTCTGGTCCGGTACAATATTCATTATAATTGCCGGTAATTCCGGCACAGGCAATTTACCAGACGGGCAAAACTCAGGTTTGCTGGTGCGGGCACTGATTTATCTCCAGCCATGAGCTGGAGGTAAATCAGACACCCTACCAGCAAATAAATGCCAGAATTACAGGCACCAGTAAAACCAGCAATCCCCTCCTTGTAGTCCTATGGGAGTCTATGGATTGTGGATTTACCGCCCCTTCCACCACCTGTAATATCCTGGTAATTCTGGGATATCAGGCGATGGAAATGAAATGATATGATATGGCATTTATAACGCGTCTGTAGATGGGGCAGTTTGCCGGTGTCCTGCGGAATTACCGCCGGGATACCAGAAAACTTATAATAAGGCCGAATGAGTTTCACTTTTCATTTATAATCTAGAACAATGAGGTAATAGCCATCAATATTTTTTCAACAATGTTTGAAATTAATGGTGTTTTAGCAGCACCTATGTTAAATATCAATGATGTCCCTTAATTCTGCCTATTCTGATCGTTTATTTCCTCCTGCTTGGGAAACCGGAGCGAAGATCATTGACAACTATTTTTCTTCACAAAGTGCCACCCCATAGATCACAGAGGAGGCCACAACGCTTGGATTTGGAGACACATATCTTCTATTTATGCTGGGGATTTTAAACTACCAACCTCTTAGCGCCCTATGGCATCTATGCTGTCACCTACTCTCTACAGCTACTACACAGCATTGTGATTCAGAACACTTCCCATCAGGTCTACTGACATGGAGCTCTCTCCATGACAGTAGTAATGCCTGGTGCATAATGGAGGGACACTGCCCCAACAACCATTTTGCCTTGCATGCCACTGGTCTTCTTGAAAGTGAGATAGCATTTGTTAGGCCATTTCGATGAAGTTGAGTGGTTTCCAGAAGAAGGTTCCCTTGGGTTTATTGGATCAGTCTCAAGATCCAGTTTGGCAGATTGAGCAGATCAAGTTGAAATTACCATTTTTCCTTTCTGCTAAGTAAGGCGCTAGGTTTCAAATATTTAAGAAAGACCCCCTGTGCCTGCAGGGCCAATGAAGTTCTTTCTGGGTAGGTATAGCACGGATTTTGTCATGCATAGGCAGATATATGCCGCCTATTTCTCGACACTTTGCAGTTTTTATCTGTGTTTTATGTTGATTAATGTGCACAGTATTGCAATGTACCAGCCTCGAAATTACCAGGGTTATAATAAGAAACTCAACCTACTCTGTTTCCTGGACTGGCAAATCTACTCCTTCTCACTCCTTCCATCATGGTGTCCCTCAAGACTCGGTCTTGGGCCTGCTTCTTTTTTCTCTCTAAACTTGCCCCCTTGCATCTCTAATCTCAACCTTTGGCCTGTCTTATCATCTGTATGCTGAAGACACTCAGCTCTTTCTGTCCTTCTCTGCGTTTTCTTCCTATATTGATGCTGCTTTAACTTCTTGTCTCTTGGCTATCCAGATTTGGATGTCTGACAATTATCTCATTCTTAATCCCTCTGAAACGAAGGTCGTTTTCTACCCAGCTTCAACTATTTCTTCTCCACTGCCTCCTCCCTTAATTTCTTTTCCGTCCTCCTCACTTCCTATCTCTATTTCTGCCTGGAATCTTGGTGTCTATCTTGATCCTTCCCTTTCCTTTACCATTCACATCTCATCCTTTGCTCGCTCGTGCAGGACACTTTTGTTTAATATGCGTAAAGCTCGCACATTTCTCACCTTCCATTCTCCTAAGCTATTAGTCTCCTCCCATATTTTCTCATGTCTCTTCTATTATTCTTCTCTTCGGACTTCCTTTCTCTCACCTTAGCCCTTTAAGGTCTATTCATAATTCTTCTATCTGGCTCCTTTTTTCACTTTACCCATGGGATTCCATGTCTCAAACCCTGTCTACACTTCGAGGGTTACTCTCTGCTTTCATTATATTCCCCAATCAATCTCTGTGTTCGCAGTCCCAAATTTTGCAGCCTATCTCTTATCCTACCTGCGCACAAACTTGCTTTTCTTCTTTTTCTGTTCTGGCTCCTCTTCACTCTCTCTCTCTCCATTCACTTTTTTTATCCTCTGTTTCGGTCCAGCTTTAAGGCCCATTTGCTTTCTTTGTAAATTATGATTTCTGTCATTCTACCATTTGAATTATGCTGTTTATTTTCTTCTTGTTAAGTGCTTTGGTGTAAAGCGCTCTATAAATCAAAATGAAATACATAAAATACAAATACAAGATTGTTCTCTTGCAACAGTGGGATTTTTTTGGAATGTTTATATACAAAGTGTTGTAGTTAGCCATATTGTTCTTACAAAGAGGGGGACGTGGCTAACCTCCATGTAAGTAATACGGCTTTCAGTGAGCTCTGTGAATGTCACCAGAATCCTGCTGTTTCCACATATTTCCCGAGTGCTGAAGCAGCTGAAAGTCCCTACAGAGGCGTGTGCACTTGCCAGGCAGCGCCACCCGGAGTTTCTGATCGCTGCGACCTTCCCCCGAAGCGAAACTCCGACGAAGCGAGAGGCGGCCCGTGGCGAAAATGGCCGACACAGCATAGGAGGTAGAACCCGGACCACGGGCCAGGATCGGAACACCTAGCCGGCTACGAGACCATTGCTGCGGCTCGTAGGAGGATTCTGTACACAGGCATGAGGTGCGCACCAGAACAGAGCAACCGTGGCAGAGGAACCTGTGACGCAGGACAGAGAGGAGATATCTCACCCGACCGCCTCCACGAAGACTGCTCTGGGGATATTGGGCGGAGAGCGCTAGTGGGCCCTGCAAGCCCTGCCTGCGCAACAAGCAGCGACGCTCGCAGCGATGCCGGGCGGCAGTGGGGAGTGGCCCATCACTGGCATGCCGGATCTGCCCCAAAGGACCAGGCTGGTCCGTACAAGAGAGCCGAGCACGGGGCTGCCCTGAACCGGGAAGCGGCACAAGGTGAGGAGTCGGCGGGTGGAGGGGACTGCGCGTGGTGGCATGCGCCTGCCGGACCCCTGAGGAGTGTGCCCCCCCAGACAAGGCACAGCCAGTCCCGGATGAGGCCCTGACCCAAGCACCACGGACCCACCGCTGCTGGCTGCGGGGACCCGACCGACGCAGCCACCCCCCACCAGCAGGGAAGCGAGCCTCCAGGCGACAAAAGCCCATGCTCACATAGAATTCATAGAACACCCCTCTCCGGCGGCCCCCAACAAACAAAGGAACAAGCCCTGGGGCCTACCCCATATCACCCTGAGGGCTGCCTTGGGCCCGCACAATTAGCCAGTTGCCATCAACATAAGGGGAAGACACGGACTGCGGGTGCAGCCCAAAAATAGCCCCGTCTGGCCTGACCAGCCTCGCCACTGCGTGTACAAGCTCTAAAAACCGGCAGACCCCCAGACTGCAGGGTAATGTCTGTGAAGGGCCAAAGAGGTAAACAAAATCAGACCGCAATGGACACCTATACGGCTGGAGGAGCAGTAGGATCAGACGCCAGCTCCACAGGCCCCACAACAAGAACTGAACCCCATGAAACATCAGCAGATCCAGCTAATTATCAGCTACTAGAAACCATTAAGACCCTCCAAAAAACTATGGAAAGCAAAATTGATGTGGTTGCCATCGATCTGAACTTATTGAGGCAAGATGTCCGCTCCATAGCAGGCGGGACGGAGGCACTTGAAACCCAGGTCCGCAAAAACACTGAGGCCAAAACCCAGCTCCTGAAGGACGTCAACGCACTGGCACAAAAAGTAAAGAATCTCGAAGACAGGGCTGATGAGGCCGAAGGGAGGGCCCGACAGAACAACAACCGAATCATCGGCCTGCCTGAGGGTATCGAGGGAAATGGCACCACGAACTACATAGAAAACCTCCTACTGCAGGAGGTCATGCCGGGAAACTATCACAAGGCTTCACCATTGAGAGAGCACACCGTTCACTCACAAAAAGACTGCCACCAGGGACACCACCTAGACCAGAAATTGCAAAGGTGCTCAACACAGGGACAGAGAAACAATCTTGGCTTTCTCGAGGTCGGGTGGTTGCATACAGAAAGATGCAGCGAAGATTGCCATGTACCCTGATTACACATTCCAGGTCCAGATGAGAAGAGCCCAATTTACCCACGTAAAAGCAAGATGGAAGAAAGCGGGCCTACGCTACATGCTCCTATATCCAGCCAGGCTGATGGTGCTACACGACAACAAGGCGCACCTGTTTGACACCCCTGCCGAAGCCTCGGAATGGATGGACGGTAGGCAGCTCCCAGACCTAGAAATAAAAGACCGCAAGCCGAGGTAGCCCATAACACAAGAGCCTATCCAAAATCAATCGCACACGCACACCAAGAGAGGAACGCAGAAGGAAACCCAACTCACATACTGGAACAGCAAATCCGATCCTAACAAGAGCTACACTGAACGGAGATGGCTCCCTACACGACAGCGGCCAACATAACGTCTTCTGCCCCCAGAAGAAATCAGGGTACATCTAACCCACCTGTAGGGCACCAGGAGGCCACCAAGAGGTCAAATGGAGCAGAAACGGGGTAGTCAGAACGGGGGCAACCCCGATGGACTTGTTAAGTTACAGGGAAGTTCTAAGTTCGAGGGGGGAGGAACCAGGGAGTTATTATTCAAGTTGGGGAACAATGTATAAGAAATCCAAGACCACCCACAACGCGGGAAGCCACCGGGGACAATGAGGAATGCGCCACAAGCACCACCTACATAAGACCAACCACGACAAATTCATGGCTGACAAAATTAGAATCCTGACATGGAATGTCAGAGGTATGAACAACTATGTGAAACAGCATCAGATCCAAGTTCTTATAAAGCGTAGTAGGATGGGGATAGCCCTCCTACAGGAAACTCACCTGACTGCAAAAAGGCTTGCAGCACAGGCCAAAGTTTGGAAGGGGACACTGATAGGATCCACGTACGCAAGAGGAGTCCTGATCTGGATAGCCCCCTACATCCCCATAAAAGTGATATAATCAAAAACAGACGATGAAGGCAGAATGGCCCTGGTACACGGCAGCATTGAGGGGAAAGAACTCTGTCTGGTCAGCACCTATGCACCCAACCATGACGCTACAGTCTTCTTTCGCTCATTATATAAACGACTTAGCCCATTCAGGGACTGCACCACGATATGGGGAGGGGACCACAATTGCACCCTAAACCCCCTCATGGACAGATCGGACACTAAGCATAACCGCCCGGCCCCAAAATACTGAACGCATTAACACAACAATACACGCTTGGAGACATGTCGAGGGAGCACCACCCAGAGAGGCGGGTGTACTCCTACTACTCAGCCCCACATGCGGTCCACACCAGAATAGACTACATCTTCGTAACTCAGGAACACCTAGCCACATTCAGTGATACACATTACCTGGCCAGAGTCCTGTCGGACCATTCCCCATCGATGACCACGTGGACAGTGCTCACACCTAGGCCCCCAGCCCCCACCTGGAGGCTCAGGTCCGAGGCCCTGCTGGACAGGGCCTTCTCCGAACAGATTAAAAACAGCACGCTGAACTACTGGCAACTAAATATGAACAGCGTGCAACACATTAGCACTGCTTGGGAGGCATACAAAGGGGTCATGAGGGGTGAGATGATGGCAGCTATAGGAGGCACCCAGAGGTCCATACTCACCACACTAACACGCAACGAAGATGAGCTAAAAACACTTGAAGCCCAGGCCCCCGTAGACCCCACCCATGTTCAAAGAATGATAGAGCTCAAACAAGCTTGCCTAGGGCACTGGGAGCAACTTGGGAAACTCAGCTACTCAAAATATATAGAACGAAGTAATTCCCTCGGGGACAAATCTGGGAAGCTCCTAGCTTGGCTCTACCAGAGGGAAACCCCTCGGACACCCATTTGCCTAGTCCGTAACCCAGTCGGTACACCAGTGCGCACGCAGGCCGAAATAAACCTAGTGTTCACTGGTTTTTACCAAGCTCTATACACTGAACCCCCTTCACCCACAGACATTGAAATAGAGCACGTCTTAGACAACATCAGGCTACCCAAACTCGCCACGCAACTAGCAGAGGCTTTAGACGAGCCCATCACCCCCAAGGATGTTATGGCCACCATTAGATCCTTACCATCTGGCAAGGCCCCGGGAACAGACGGGCTCCCGGGAGAGTTCCATAAAAAGTACGAGGAAACGCAGGCCCCACTCTTAGCTCAAGTATTCAACGAGGCATACGAAAGAGGCACCCTCCCAGACACTATGAGAGAAGCCGTAATCATTCCCATACTGAAATCAGGAAAGGACAGCAAAGAGTGTGCCTCTTATAGGCCCCTGTCCATGCTCAACATAGATAACAAAATCCTGACAGCGCTTTTAGCAAGAAGGCTGCGCAGAGTAATCCTGCTACTAATCCACCAAGACCAAACTGGGTACGTACCTGGCAAACCATTACTGAAAACCTGCGCAAACTACACCACTTCATATACAGCACCAACGGCAAACCTGGAAAATGTGCAGTGGCATCCCTGGATGCCACTAAGGCGTTCGATTCAGTCCGATGGAAGTGGCTACTTGCCACCATGACCAAGTTGGGAGTGGGACCGGCCTTCCTAAAATGGACTAAACTCATATACACGGACCCTACAGCCAGGGTGCGCACTAACAATACTTACTCTGATAAATGGCGCCTCCACAGGGCCACGCGACAGGGGTGTCCACTCTCCCCCATGCTGTACATTATTAAAATAGAACCCGTTGCAGCATACCCAAGGCAGGAATACGGAGATGGGGGTATCGAGATAGACGGAGTGACCCACCTGGTCTCCATGTATGCGGACGATACACTCCTCTACCTGAACAACCCTGAACACATATTGCCATACATACTAGAGACATTGGAAGGGTTTAGCAAATACACAGGGATACAAATCAACCATGACAAGTCCTGCCTCTTCCCCCTTGCATTGTTAAGTGATGTCAGCATAGAAAGGCTCCCTGCCATGGCCATTAAATGGAAGACCACATCCTTTAAGTACATTGGGATAACCATACATAGAGACGCTAAAACCGAGCACGCCCTCAACACAGCAAGAGCTAAAGACAGTTTGGAAAAGTCAATGGATTTCTGGGGCAGACTCCCACTCTCAGCTGCAGGGACAGCCGGGCTACTTAAGATGGTGGCGCTACCCCGCCTCCTATACTTTTTCACCAACGTCCCATACAACATCCCTCAGCAGTTCTTCAAGGATTTAAATAAACTATGCAGGAGATTCCTGTGGCAAGGAGGGCGACACAGGGTGGCGCTAGAGGTGCTGCAGAGACCCTATGAGAAAAGAGGGCTGAAAATCCCTAACTTCGAATTATATTACTTAGCGGGTCAACTGAAGCATGTAATCCAATGGATGGCGGACAAAACCACCACAGACACCCATCTCCTACAGCCAGCCATCCCCCATATGCTGCTGAGAGACCTATTCTGGACACCAGGCGGAGCACACAAACACAAACCGTACCTAATGAAGCTTAGAATCCAGATGTGGAAAAGAGCCTGCAAAGTCATGGGGACAACTGAACCATATTCACCCCGAATCCCGAATGCTGCAATTATGACAAATAGACCAGGGGGCCTGAAAGAAATAAGGAACACGTGGGAACCCTACGGGGTTGCCACCCTGGGGGACCTGGTAGACGATCATAACATTTTAACATTCACGAAGTTACATGAGACCACAGGATTACCAGTAGGGCAGTTCCTACTCCACGGAGCGGTGACCAAGAAGCACGCAAATAGATGGCTCGAGGCTGAGAGCCTTGACACTGGTCAGGATAGCATAGAAAACTTACTAAATGCTGCTGAGGGCGGACACAAAACCTCGAGACTCTACGAAACATTGTTAGACAGCGCAACCAAGCAAGAGCTTATGTGCAAAGCAAAGTGGGAACAAGAGCTGGGCCTGCAATTTGAGGATCGATAACCCACTATCATAAAAAAGTGTCCAGGAATGCTAGACTGCAGCTCATACAGTTTTATATTACCAACAGAGCGTACCTCACACCTGAAGTCATCACCAAATTCAAAGGAGCAGGAACGAAAGAGTGCCCCAAATGCTATGAACCCTGCACGGGGATGACCCACATGTTTTGGGAATGCCGGACCATACAATCCTTCTGGACCCAGATTGCTGCGAAGGTCGCCAATGCAGACATCAACCTGGACATGCAATCACCGAGATCGTGCATCCTGGGCAGATACAGAAAGGGGAAAAAAAAAATACATAGGCTCAAAGACCTAATGTACGTCTTGGCCAAGAGACGCATCGCCATGGGGTGGAAATCCCCCAGGGCCCCCAGTGCAATATCATGGTGGGAAGACCTCAGCAAGTGGACAGCAGCCGAAAGGGGCGCATGGTAAAACGTGCAAAGGGAGCAGAGGCTGGACACCAGTGAAGACTTACTGCAATGGGTGGCGCTCACAGTGTCACTATTTCACCCAACTGAAACATCTTCCGCCTCTGACGGAGGGTCTTCCGAAAAATAAGAGACTGGAAAGGAACTATTGTGGTCTTGGAAAGTTGAGAAGGGGGGGACGGGTGGGAGGGATAAGGGGGTTATGCAAGATCTTCAAACTGTGCAATAATGATGTTAATTGTAATAAAAAATTATTTAAAACATTTTTTCATACAAGGAGGTAATGCTGGCATTATAACCAACAGCTTCCTGTCTGTGGCAAGAAATGCATCACATCCATTTAAATCCTTCATAACCTGCATGTTCCTCTTCCTCATCCCTTCACTCACTTGTGAGGTCCTCCATCTCCGGATTCCATTTCATCTTTTAACTAACACCCATACATCGCTACGACCCAGAGGTTGCTAGACAGAAAAAATAAAAGAATACTAAAATCAGGCACACTAGTATATCCATACATTTGACCATTGTCCAAAAGTGCTTCCTTATTAAGAAAGTGAAGCAATCGTTTTGTAACTGGAGAAAAGGTTTCTGGGAAACCAGACATCAATTGGATGCAGAACATATGTTAACTTCTCTGTCTAATGAAGATTACCCCTACTATTTGAGCAGGGAATCTTGATTCTATTAAATACTAGGATGCAAGCATTATGCTTCAACTTCAATTTATGACTCGTCAGCAGTTTCAACAAAACCATAAGAAATAACTGAAAAGAATCTTCTCTATGTCTTTTCTTTTCTTAAAAAACTAAACTACAAATACCACTGTCCCTGTAGTCCTATCATGCTCAGTCCAGCTTGTGACACCCTTCCTGTTCCTGGACTCCTCCTCTTCTTTATATGCTCTGAACTGCAGCTTTTGAACTCTCACAACAATGTTCAACCAACTGGGCGAACAACTCCAACTTTAGCAGACACAACATCGCTACTTCACACTTGTGATATTCAGCTCCTCTCCAGCCTTCTGCCTACGATTTCTAAACTCTCAATTATTCTTCTGGTCTTCCCCTATGGATCCTACAAACAAGAAATCAGGGTGGAGTCATTGTACTGTCGCTCAAACATCACTAATTGCATACAATGTAAACAGTACATGACAGGGTGGGAATTTAATGCTTGCCTCCTAGTTTTTATTAGAATCAAGACTCCCTGCGCAAATATCAGTGGTAATCGTCTTTCTATGTCAAGGCTGGAGGCGAGCATTATGCTTGTTCAAAGCTTCCCCAATACATTTGTAGCCAACCCTTTGATCGGCTTGAAATAAAACTCGTTAAAAGTGTTATCACTAGCCCAATCAGCTGCCTGCATAATATGCTGCAGATACACCCCTGCTGTTAATGCTCTAGATTCCAACGCACCCCTCACTGAATGTGCCCCATACTCTCTCAAGTCTATGCTTGTGAGCTGCATCACTTCTCTCACCCACCACGCTATGGTGGCTGTCGCTACTGCTTGAAAAGTCTTCCTGCTAGCTATCAACAGCTGTGTGGTACCGGCTGCCCTACACTAGGCTATCCTGCTCTCGTATTCCTTAATACATCTCGCTACTCACCATTTGGTGTTGGTCGGGAAATAGGGATAACTATTGAAAATGTCACTCCCTTCCTGTGTATATTAAGAGCCTTGACGTTGGCTACTCGCTTGCAAGAAACTAAACATAATAGCATCGCCAATTTGCTGGACAGCTGCTTTAGCGACAGATATCTGTCTGCCGGCCAATTCGCTAGTAACCGCAGCACAACTGTAACGTTCCACAACTGATTATATATTGGTTCGGGTGGTGCTTTGTACTGAGCCCCCTTTATGAGCCTGGTTACTGCTGGGCGTTCTCCTGCTGGGACCCCTTCGATCGGAAGGTGGCCTGCTGAGATAGCTGACCTGAAAACCCTGAGGGTACGAAATGCTTTCCCATACTGCGAGAGATGCGCCAGAAAGTTCAAGATTGCAGCTATAGGGACAGAAACGGGATGAAAATGTCTCCTTCTACACCAGCTCGACCACTGGCACAAGCCGCGTCGGAGCTCCTCCTAGTGGATTGTGCCCAAGATTCCGCAATGAGCTCTGCAGCTTGCGATGAAATGCCTGGCAGTACCCAGAGTCTCCTGATATCCTGAACGCTATTAGCAGGAGAGTCCCTTTCACTCTCAGAGGATGAAATGACCCAGCTGGTTCCATAAGTAGGTGCTCTCTGCCGACAGTTCCATAAGTGGCAGAAACCAAACATGTGACTTCCATAAACGCGCTATCAGAATCAGCTCTGCTTTCTCTCGCCAACACTTCGCCAGGTCCCTGCTCAACATCACGAAGGGAGGAAACACGTAATGACGCTCTCCTGCCCATCTTTGGAGAAAAGCATCCATGCCTTGGGCGGACGGATCTAGCATCCAGCTGAAGTAGCTGTGTGTATGTGCGTTGGGGTGAGACGTGAACAGAGTGGTGTGGACTGGACCCCATAGCTGATTCCATGTTCAGTCTCCAGTCGCTGGAGTCTGTTATATATCGTGAGTTCCCGTCGGCTACTACGTTGAGTGCCCCTGGGAGATATTCTGCTGTCACTGAGGTCCCTCACTTTAGGCAAAAATGCCAAAAGTCCATTGCTAGCTCTGCTCGCAGTTTGGATCTTGTTCAAACCTATATACCTGACCGCTGATATATTGTCCATCTTTCAGGCATAGCACTTCCTCGCTCCACTTCTCTCTGGTCTCTAGAGACCTGCAACGAGCTCCCCAGCCCAATCGGCTGGCATCCGACTCTGTAACTAGATCTGGTCAATCTCCAAAAATGGCACGACCATTCCAGGCATCCATATTCTTCAACCACCATAGTAGTTATGTGATGGATTCCTGATCCAAAGATGGCGGCCCGTCCCGGCAAAAACTCTGCCCAGGAAAATGTTGCGTATGCTTTCTGCAGAGATGTATAGGTGCCAACAAACCTGCCCATCTCTTTGCCAAAGGTCTCACCAAAGAGGAGACTCTGTGCCACTTCCCCGGCTTTGTAGGAAGCTAAATCACTCAGCTTCGGGTATATCTTAAGCAGTAGTCCTCTCCTCCTCTCAGAGGAGATGTCGCAGTTCGTGTTGCCTAATAGGCAGACTGCTCTCTGAGCCCAATTAGATAGGACTTCTGGATCGATCTCTTCTCTGGTATCCCTATCTCTTTCTGCCAGATCCATGATCTTAGCTAGTGGTCCAGATATATCCAGTACTTTTTCCTGGCAGCTCCTCCAGGACCTGTCTATCCCTTTCTGTGGATCTTTACCATTCTTTGAAATGAATGCCAGCATCTTCGGATCCAATTCCAGCATCTCTGCCACTTTGCCTGGTAGGTCCGGCCACAGACATTTGCTGCGTAAGTGCTGCCTCAGCTCCTTTTCTGAGTCTTAGGCCCATGTATTTAGTTACTCTGTGGGAGGGCTGCCAATCAGAGGACCTGGGGTTTCTAATACTGTCTGGGTCGAACATGTCCATCACTTCCTCTGCCTCTTCGTCCAGATGTTTCTCTTTGCAGGCTTTCTTTCCCCCGCTGGGTCTTTCCCACACTTCCTCCTGCTTTCCCCTCTTCCTCATGGGAGGACAACTCACCTTCCACCAGATCTTCTTTCGAGCCTAGGTCATCTTTACCCACATTTTCTTTCCCAGGGGTGGGGGTCGCAAGGCTTGGCACTGCCGACCATTGCATGGAGGCCTCTCTCAGCTTGGCAAAAGCACTGGCTGCCTCTGGGGCCTTTTCTTCTACTCCGTGAGGTCAACCCGGGGGGTCATAAGAGGGTTTCCTCTTGCGGGTCTGATTACTCCCCTTCAGTCCCATACTTGATGGCTCCATGGGCATGCTGTCTGTCTCTTTGGTGCTTTCTCTGGGCTGGCTGAGAATATATTCTAGGGTTTCCAGCCTGTCTTGTAAGGGTTTCACTCCTGGCGCCACAGCATCAATCAACAAGCTTCCGAGCACTTATTTGAAGCTGGAGGCGAGGTCCAGCGATTGCTCCTCTTCGCTCCCCTCAAACTCTGACATGATCCTGAGTGCTGCGTGCTGATACCTGCAGTAGCTGTCTCTTGAACGCCCACTGCTATGTTGTTTCAGATGTATTATATCAGTCAATATCTTCTGCTTTTGTATGCAGCACTGACGAAGCAAAATGTATTTATATTTATTATTCTTTTTATTATTTATTTACTATATGTTTTTGTCAATTTATTTTATGTGGCCAGCACCGTAATGAGCTTTCTCTTGCTTTGTGCGCCTCTTTTTTTCGGGCTTCCTCGGCCGTGTACAGAGAATAGCTCTTCTCCTATTCTGTGTGCCCCTGGGCTGCTTTCTGCTCATTCGAGCATCCAGAATCTTTTATCCCTCTTGTTCGTATTCTGCTCTTGCGGACGTATCTATTTGCTTGTGATATTAGAATGTGCCGGTCCGGCTCTCAGATCTCGCACGTAATGCTGTCGCATACTAACTGCAACTGTGCACTTCGGCACTCCATCTCTCTATTGGAGGGGGCCGTAGCGCTCTGCTGCTCCTGACTCCGCCCCCACAAAGGTGGGGGCCACAAAACTCCTAACGACCATGAGGGAGGGCGAGCCCACGGGCGTGCCGGGAATGCGGCACGGGGCTCACATGTCTCAGGCTAATCATCTACTTCTAGATAATTAATGTTCTGACTACACGCTCTAACGCGTTTCCTAGAAGCCTACGTTCCTGGTGGCTGCGCACCGATCGGTCCCACGGTCGCAGTATATAACTGTCTATGTCATAACAACATCTAATCACATTATAAATCTCACTCCTTGCATTCTAATACTATTACATCCCCTCAATACACTACGAAAATGTGCACATTGCACAGAAAATATACATTGCTCGGAGTAGTGAATTATCTGCTGAAAAGCAGTAAAAGAATAGAAGGAGTCCAGGAACAGGAAGGGGGTCACAAGATGGACTGAGCATGATAGGGCTACAGAAACAGTGGGATTTGTAGTTTTTAAGAAAAGAAAAGGCATAGAGAAATCTTTTTCAGTTTTTTCTCATGGTTTTGTTGAAATTTGAAGCATAATGCTTGCCTCCAGTCTTGACATAGAATCGGAAATCTCAGTGATTTTGGAAACTTATAAATGGTCTTGAGACTAGGCAAGATGCAAATGAGGCTAATCCAATCGCTGAGTCTCTGTGGGCCTTTCTTCCCGTTATGCCCTTCCAGTCAATTGTTTAACAACTCACTCTGACTAGGTGATTTGTAAAAGGGATGGAGACCCTCAATCTCCTGTTGTTAGTAGAAATCAAAAACAAGATCAGCCCATCACAGGCCCTTGGGCCAAATCAATTATCAAAGTTATTGTTTATAGGGATCCAGATGACTGGACCATCTTGGCCGTATTGTTTCAACACATTGCTTCTTCGCTTAGTTTTCCCAAATCCTGGTCGAATCCCCATCTACAAAAATTTTTTATGACTAGATCTGTGTAACTATCGTCTATACAATACTGTATTCGGACAGTAAGGTGTTCACAGCACTGTTGTTGGAACACCTAGATACCTGTCAGAAAGGCGCTGGCAGGATAAAGAAATGACAAACTTGCTTTAAAAAGCATCTGGGAACAACTCTTAATGGTCTAACGCTTAAATGTGTTATGAGTCAGGTTGCATTTGGGAAATACGAGTTCATCTATTTAACAACCAATGAACGGTCATCTGCATTTGATGCGGTCGGCAGGGTAACTCTTGTGGTCCAAATTAAGGAAATGGGGAATCCCACAGGGATTGCTAAAGCTAATAGACGTTTGCACTTGGAGTCAAATATTTGTGTCAGACTTGATAATAAGGTGAATCTATTTAAAAAAAAAAATTTTACTCACAGAGGTGTCAGGCACGGTTGCATTTTGGCACCCTGCCTTTTTAATATTTGTATGCCTGACATTGATAACATTTTAATGGCTACTGCATTTGCCTTTCCCAAAATCAGTAATCTTAAAACAGCCTCGTTATGCTGATGATTTTTTTATTGTTTATTATTCCCAAATTGTTCTTCAGCACATTATTAATGCTTTTAAAGAATTTGCCAAGATTCACTCTCTCGAGCTGAATCCTCATAAGACCAAAGTCATGAGATGTACTTCTCATAGGAATGTCCTGAAATGCAAGATGAAAGCCAGGTTGAGCCCATTGGAACAGGTTGATAACTTTGTCTATTTAGGCTTTCCTTTTTTTGTCAAATGGTCTAAATGTATAGTTAAGAACTGGTTTGATTCCCGCACAACAACACTTTCTAACCAAATGTTAAGAGTTGATTTTTAATATGGGAAATATTCTTTGCTTCCAATCATGAGATTTTATCAAAGTAAAATCATACCCAAGCTCCTATATGGGATTGAACTTTTTCCAGGTTGGATTTTAGACCACTTAGCTATCCTTGAAGCAAAAATGTGGAGAAAGTCCTTAAAACTTCCTCATTGTTTTATCGGTAATTTGTTATGAACGGCACCTTCAATCAACAAAGTATAGGGCTGTTGGAAGTTTTTATCATTATTTCATAAGATTCTATGTCCACCAAAGGATTCATTTTTTCAAGATTTTAACATTATTCACGAAAGTAAGAATGACAGGTTCATTAACTAATTTTTCTCTATCAGTATTAACATATTAGATGAGCTTGGCCTTTCAAAATATGATCTGATTGTTAACCCCATGTGCGTGAAGCGTTTATTAAATAAACATGACTAGATTGCAATTACAACTAGTGTGCGTGGCGTAGGTCCATGAGCCACCTAAGTGGGGATTACAAGAATGTTGAGGTAATTTTTGTTGTCAAATGGTCTAAATGTATAGTTAAGAACTGGTTTGATTCCCGCACAACAACACTTTCTAACCAAATGTTAAGAGTTGATTTTTAATATGGGAAATATTCTTTGCTTCCAATCTTGAGATTTTATCAAAGTAAAATCATACCCAAGCTCCTACATGGGATTGAACTTTTTCCAGGTTGGATTTTAGACCACTTAGCTATCCTTGAAGCAAAAATGTGGAGAAAGTCCTTAAAACTTCCTCATTGTTTTATCGGTAATTTGTTATGAACGGCACCTTCAATCAACAAAGTATAGGGCTGTTGGAAGTTTTTATCATTATTTCATAAGATTCTATGTCCACCAAAGGATTAATTGTTTCAAGATTTTAACATTATTCATGAAAGTAAGAATGACAGGTTGATTAACTAAGTTTGCTCTATCAGTATTAACATATTAGATGAGCTTGGCCTTTCAAAATCTGATCTGATTGTTAACCCCATGCGCGTGAAGCGTTTATTAAATAGACATGACTAGATTGCAATTACAACTAGTGTGCTTGGCGTAGGTCCATGAGCCACCTAAGTGGGGATTACAAGAATGTTGAGGTAATTGCTCCATATCTTGCAATTCATCCTAGCAGAAGTATCAGACATAGATTTTTCTGTCGTAGATTGTGCCTTCCTCCCACTCGGGTACTCTTGGCCAAATTCAGCCTGCTGTCACCTGATTTTGCGACCTGTCATTTTTGAAAGCTAGTGTCTCACCCTGAAACCTTTAAGCATCTGTTGATCGATTGGAGTGAGTTAAATGGGAAAAGAGCAACTTACCTTAAGAAATGTTATAATTGGTTGTATTAGGGTGATGAAGAACTGGTTTGGAACTATTGCTTTGTGGGATGTACAACATCTACAGTTCTTGCCGTAGCTGTTTTTTAATTCTCTGCATCTATGTTTAACCAAGTTGTTTTTATATTTTTGGTTTTTATTTGATTTAATTGTATTAACTGATGTTTGGTCATGCTCCCTCTAAATAATGGGTCTTTTAAGAGCTAGTTTTGAAGGCAGCCACACATTGTTTTACGATAACATGATGTACTGTACTACAGTCTACTAGGTTTTTTCTAAATCTTAATAGTTCTTACATTTTAACTCTCTTTTACTCTGTCATTGAATGATTTTTGATAACTAATGTAATTGGTTATGAATTGTAATTTTGTTTATCTAAGAATAATTCTTGTTTGTTAAAGGTTATTTTATAACCAAATGACAATAAATAAATAAGAAATTACACCCATAGCTGCCCCACTTCTCCCCAGAGAGTACAATACTCCCCCACCCCCAAAAAATATTGATTTGTAAGTTCCTGCCTACCTCTCAGGATGCTGGGTGTGTGGCTGGGCCACTTACTGCTCCTTCTTTTCCAGTACATGCTGGGTTTGGAGGGGCACCTCTATGTTCCCCTACCCCCTGCACTCACTGGTGGGCTTTGGGGAGCATGGGGTTGTGACGCTGGTCTCCCAGGTCCTTTTGCTGAGCAGGGTGCCTGGTTCAGCATGCTCTGGTCCTGGTGGTCGTGCTGGGTGGTCCAACCAGGATGGCCTCTGTCTTCATCTAGCCCGGGAGTCGCTCCGAACACAGGTTGAAGTGAGTGGAGGCTGAGGAAGGGGCCCTTGTTTTTCCTTGCATGGTATAATGGGAAGGTATGTCTGCTCCCTCCTCTGGTCTGTATTCTGGGTTGCTCCGGTCCCTGTCTAGACTATTTTTCAGCATGAAGACAGGGGCGGGGCTCCAGTGTACAGGGCCATTGTCTCATGTAAGGCTGGTGTGTGGGTAGTTGCTGTGTTTTTCTTCTCACTCAGGTGCGGACAGGGCCGGTGCCTCTGCAAGGTTCCTCTTTCTATATATATTAATAAATAATTGCCATACCCAGAGCGGTGTGGTGGCGCAAGCATTTTGTGCTGGGGGTTGTGCTTTTACCTCCACACTGGCTTGCTTGCCATTTTTTATGTAGGGATGTTGGAAGTCCCACAGCTGCCTGGCAAGTTCAGCTAGTCGCATTGGCTTTCCCAAGTGCAGTGGGGTGCGGACAGAAAATCTGCTGGCTTAATTGAAAATTGGCTGGTTGGTTGGCTGACGTTCTTGTGCTGCCTGTGGAACTGGCTGCCATGGTTCCTGGAAAAAGGTGGGGTAAACGGAAGCATGTTTAAGTGGAAGGTGACACAGGGAGATCGCTGTGTTCCTCTACAGACTCTGACTGGCGTACCTTCTCCAATCATAAGATGGCTCCTGCGCTGTCGGATAGATTGTTGGTCTGCATTTGATGGAAGGCCCTCAAGAGGGAGGCTGGAGCGAGGAAAAAGTCAAGGCGATCCAGGACTCTGGTGCTGTCATCGGCTTCTTCTTATGATGGGGAGGCCACCTCATCTTCCTCTGAGGATCTGGGTGATGCTGAGGATCCCAAAGAGAAATGCCTGGTGCTCGATGCAGTGTTGGTGCAGGTGACAGAATAAATGGGTTTTCATCAATCGCCTAATGTGGCGTCCTGTTCCAGGCCACTTCCAGGCCAGTTTAAACATACTATCACGGTGGGGCTTCCATTGCTTCCTGAGATTTGAGAGGAAGTCATTAAGGGCTGACGGGAGAGTGTACAGGTGTTGATACCTCGCTTGATGGCCAAGCATCATTCCTTACATGAGGATTCAGGTAGATACTATCCTGTCAAGTCTGGTGGGTCGGTCATCAATGGTGGCTGAGGAGGTGACCGTCCAGGATCCTGTGGACAAAAAGGAGGATTTTGCCCTGAAAAGTTCTCATGCTGGGGCAAACATGCCCTTTCAGGCTGCAACATATGCCTCCTACTTGGCTGAGACTGCTTTGGGTGGTTTTCGAAAGTTAGCACAGCTTGTGGAGGAGGAGCAGACCGTGATCCCCTGTTACAGGCTATGCAGTCACAGGTGGAGCTTCTGTCGGATTTGGCATATGATGGGGTTCATGCTGCGACAGTGACCATGGGAGCTGTGATGTCAGGCCACCGTCACTTGCACCTCAGAGACTGCCATGCTGATGGGCACCAGAAGGCGGTGGCCTTGAAGATTCCATTAGAGGGAAAAATTCAGTTTGGTGATTCTCTGAGGGACAGGACGAATTGTGTGTTGAAAGTGAATAAGCACACTGACAAACTTCATCAGTGCACTTAGGTGAAGCCCAGGGATGGGGCTTCTGGTGGCTGTAAGAGGTTTTGGAGTTATGCTGTATCCAGTGGGCTTTTTTCGGAAGCTTCCCGATGGAAGTCAGTCTACAGGGGTGTAGAAGTCTGTCAAACCCTTTGTTACGGCACCTTGGCAAAAGTTGTGACCCCAAATTCGTTGGGGCCAAGCTCCCCTGGTTCTGGCTCGCTTGCAGGATTGTATCTTCTGACCTGTGGGTGAACAGCATTGTTCAGTGGGGATTCCATAATTAATCTGCCTTGACTCCTCCGTGCTCAGGAACATTGGCATCTCCACCTCCCAGGAGGGTGGAGAGCGCTTTGGTCATGACCCAGAGTGTCCTGGGACTTTTGAAGAAGGGGGAAATCCAGGAGATTCCCCAGAAGGAGATGGCTGTAGGGTTCTACTTATATTTGTGATGGACAAACCCAATTGCTAGTTCTGTCTGATCATGGACCTGAAGTGGCTGAACAAGTTCGTGCTTTTAAGATGGAGAGTCTGTAGAGGGATATTTCCATTGATTGAGAAATGTTACTTTTTGCCATCCCTGGATTTCCATTATGCATACTTTCATGTGCCCATTCAGAGGTAGCATCAGAAATATCTGTGATTTCTCTTCCTATGCATGCATTTCCAGTTCATGCCCTTACCTTGCCTGAAGACAGCTCCCAGGTTATTTATGAAACTATTGGATTCAGTGATGGCACTCCTTCATGCCAGAGGGATACAGGTATTTATGTACCTTGACAACTGGCTAATCAAAGCTTCCTCCATTAATGGAGCATGTAGCCGTCGTCTGTGGAGTATTGACATCTCTGGGGTTTCTTATCAATTAGGACAAATCATGTTTGAAACCTTCTCAAGATCTACAGTATGTAGGGGTGCATTTCTGGACCACAAACGAGGTGGGTTCTGCTGTAGATTGACCCGGGGAGTCCATCTCCAGCGTATTTTGGGGATTTTGCTGAGAAAGCACAAAGTTATAGCCAGGGAATGGGTCATATGGCAGCTTGTGTGTTTGTGGTTCCATGGGCACGGCTTTACATGCTGCCACTGGTGTCTCGCTTGCACCGCTCTTGCCGGATGGATTCCCAGATGTACAAGGTGAAGATTGCCATTCTCCTGGATCTGAGGGTTCAACTTCAGTGTTGGATGGTCTTGGGACAATTTGTTACGGGGTTTTCAGTTGGTTCACCATATACTGAACATTGTTACTACCTATGCCAGTGGCCTCGGGTGGAGGACAGTATTTGGATCCCAAAGTGCTCCTGGGCACTGGACGCTGATGCAGGTTTCACACTAATCCAGTTGAAGGGAGATGGAGGCAGTCATCTTGGCTCTACAAACTTTTCCCATTCAATTCAGGGGTCGGCTGTTCTGGTCTGGATGCGCACTACATCGGCATTGCTTTATGTCAATCATCATGGTGGTATGAAGTCACGTTGACTGTAGTCATTAGTGTTCCAGTTGGGATGCTGGGCAATGAGCAACTTGCAGTTTTTGTGGGCAGTTCATGTCAGGGCGGTGGACAATGTCCAGGCTGATGGCCTATCAGGATTTTCCTATCATCCAATTGGATCTTGCGCAGGTCTGTTAGAGATTCAGGATGCTGGTGCTGGACCTGTTGCGTCACTGATGGATAGAAAACTGCCACGGTTTTGCTCCAGGTTCCCATCTCTGGGTGATTGTGGAGTGGATGCATTGACACTGAACTGGCCACAGGGGCTTCAATATTTATTTTCTATTCATTTATTGTGCGCTTTGGTAACTCAACAGAACCTTTCACACATATAATTCAACAACTTTATTACAATGAATGCAGTAGTACACTTTACAATATACAAAATATTACAATAATCTACTTCATCATACCTAATCAACCAATACTAAATTCACAAATTCTAAAATTGCAATTAATAACGATAATTAATTTGTATTTAAAATACATATACATAACTGTTCTAAAAACAGACCCTCATAGTAATTTGTGAATCTGTCAAATTTCTTGTACCGTATTATCGATAGTGCCGGGGCACTCAATACATAGGCGTCCTAGGGTCTCAAGACACAAAACACAATGGCGACATAACCTTTTTTCCATCAGAGACTTCAAGCACATGCCTAAAACATCCAATTTTGGAAGCAGGTTACATTTTAATCTTAATATCCTTAATCTAAACTCTCTTGAGGGGCGTTTTTTTAGAAAAGCTGCCAAGACATTAAACATTTTTACAGATCACGTAAATGATTGTCAAAACAACAATAACTCATTAAAATGTTCCTGTTCTTAATCCATTCGATTCCATACATTTTAATTTGTTGGATTAGCAATGAGCTCCTCACAAATGTCGTTACATTTACTTTGCCATTTCAAAAGTGCCCTGCTTGAGCCACATTGAGTTCTTCCTTTCATATAACATATAAGACACTTGAGGAGGTGGCAAATTGAGGCTCAGATTTGTAATACCTTCCACTCTACAAATATTTGCAGGGGAAGCAAACGCAGTTAATTCCTGATTTAGGCCATTGGCACCGAGCTAGGCAGGTGCAGCATCCTTTCTCCATAACATTGCTTCTAGTTTGGACCAAGGAGTATCTATATTAAAGTTTTCAGCACCAATAATCAATGTAGGTATTCTTTTTTGCCTATATAGCTTAATCATAGGCAAAACTGATAATCTCCCAAATGTGTAATGAAATTGGGACAACTGAGAGGCAGATGCTAGGAATATTGCTTTTGTGTCCTTATATATTGTCTGTTTCGTTAAGCTTGAGTATATAAAACCTCCCAGATATTTAAAATGACTGACAACTTTTAAAATGTCTTGTGATATACTACATCTAATATTTTTCCACTTCGATTTATCTGCATTCAGGATTAAAAGTTCTGATTGTACGATGTTAAGATTCAGCTCCGGACTCAAGAAATATACATGTATACTGTCATGAGCCCATTGCAGACAAATCAGTGCCATATCACAGATAATTGTGTCATCTGCTTAGTTTAAAACTGTATTTTATTTTGTCCTGTATATGAAGGGTCGGTACAAGTTAAACCCCAGCATGAGCCCATGTCTTGAATATAAAAATTTAATAAAATAGCTGCTAGGACACACCCCTGACTAAGGCCACAGTTTGTGTTTGTCCACTTGGTACATGTTCCCTGAGTGTCAAGCCTCACTTTTATTTTTGTATCCTTATGTAAGGCGACTATTATACTAATCAGGGGAATTGGGCAACCACATTTAAACATTCCTTTCCAAAGGCTTGCTCAATTTAAGCAATCAAAGGCCTTGCTTATATCTAAGAAGGTGAGGCACACTGGTCTTCCCTGTTCCCTCGCCTGTCCGTCTAACAAGGCTACTAAAAAAAATGTTTATTGCCGTACCAATTCCTTCTTAAAACCTGCTTGATAAATATCCAAATTATTTGATTTTAGAGCCCAGGTTTGTAATTCATTTAGTAACATTTTAGCAAACATTGTATTAGTTGTGTCCAGTAATGAGATTGTTCTATAGCTCGTAGGGCATAATCTATCCCCCGCCCCCTTTGAACACCAAAATCAGAACTGCCAACTTCCAAAGCGGTGGAATGACTGGGGACAATAAAATGTTACAATACAATGGAAAAAAGACGTTAGACCACCGTTTTAGTGTCATAGTTAACAAACCGTCACGGCCTGGTGCATTTGATTTTTTGAAACGTTTCATTAAGTTTAAAATATCGTCCCTGTCCCAAGTAATGGCCCCAACCAGCTGTGAAAACTTTATCCAACTGGCTCTTCCGTTTATGCATACTCCAATTCTGCTGCTTCCCAAGGTGCTTCTGAAGATTTGAGACTCGGGGTCAGATGAGGTTCTGGTGGTGCTGGCGTGGCCAAGGCGCTCCTGGTACCAACTACTTCTCAAAATGGCTGTGGCTCTGGGTTTGTTCCTGCCCTTGTTCCCATGCCCTCTCTGGATGGGGCTTGGTTCTTCTGCCTCCGTAATTCCGAATTTAGGGGTTTGGAAGTTGAGAGGTAGGGATTGCATAGACAGGGTTTAACTCCATAGCTGGCAATGGCAACTCAGAAGTGAGGCGCGGGTGAAGAACTTTGTACAGTGGGTGCTAGGAAGTCTGTGTGGGCTCAGGACTGTTCTGTGCCCTTGATTTTGCTGTTTCTGCAGGATGGCTGGGACAGGGGTCTGGCGGTGTCATCTCTTACAACTCAGTGGACAGCAATCCGGGCTTTCGAGTTATGGGTGTGAGCCAGTGGTTTCCTCTTGTCTAACCCCATGGCGCGTGCTGCTGTTCCTCCTGGGGACCTTCCTTGGTTCTCCTTGCTTTGAACCAGTGGAGCCCATTAATATTTAGTTTCTCACAGGGAACAGGAGGCTGCATGAAATTGGAGCATTGTTGTGCACAGCTCCGTTGCGGTGCGTTCTCTTGTATTCCCTTGTTCCAGATGCGATCCGAGTTTCCTTACTAAAGTAATTTCGAAGTTCCATCAGTCACAGGATATTGTGCTTCCGTCCTTCTTTCCTAGTCCCACCTCTCCTGAGGAGTAGCGGTGGCCTACATTGGATGTTAAAGGTCTGCCTTAACCTACCTAGACAGAACAGCACCCTTTCGACAGTCAAACTGTCAATAACATTTGGATGTTCAAAGCCTGACCTGAAGGTGTTGGTGCCTATGATTAGCCGTTGGATTTAGCAGGCTATTCCCTTAGCCTATTTTGAGGCGCAGGTTTCTTTGATGACTTCTGTTCAGGGCTGCTCTACCAGAGGCATGGCGGCGTCTCGGGTGGAGTCAAGGAGAGTACCGATTCAGGAGATCTGCATTGTGGCTAGCTGGGCTGACCCAAATATGCTCACCTGACACTATTGCCTCAATTTGCACATGCACAGGTCTTCTTCTGGGGAGGGGTGTTTAGTTCTGGGACAGCTACTTAAGTGTGACTTGTTGTAGAGTTTTGGAATAAAGTTGGTGATGGGGTGTTGCAATTGCACTCTAGTTGATCTATGTTTTTTGTGTTCATGGATCAATTTTTCACCACTGTCCTTGATATGTCTTAGAAGAGGACTAGTGGCAAAAATGCAGAGAAGTGGAGATGTGTCTTCCAGCAAAAGCATTATAACACACTCTCAGTCTGAAAGGTCAATGATATCCACCTGAAATATGGAAACAATTTAAGGAATGACTTGCAATATTAGGGGGAGCAAATATGGCTTTCCTTAACTCATCTAACTCATGTAGGAAGAAGACCTGAATGGTGTATTTTGCAGTGTTAAATGCGCTGACCCTATTCAGAACAAGATAGGGTGAGAGGCAACATTTTGCCATATAGTTAATTAAATCATGCATCATTGTTTTCTGCATTGTAAGCCTTTAGTTAAGAGAAGGGTAAACAATGGTGTTTGCATGTTTGCATAGTTGTACTGGTAAAAAAAGGCATTGCCGCAAAGCGGGCCGGGATGATAGCTCACGGGCAACGTGTTTGTGCAAATCAAGGCATTTAAACACAGGTTCGAATCTTGATTTCGCACGTACAAACTAGTCTCTGGAATTAAGCATGTTACAAAAGAACAATTATAATTAAATTATTTTAAAGGTTGAGAGTCCACATGAGAATACGTTTGGATGACATGTCTAGGGGCCCAGAGGTGATGCCATCTACACAAAAATAAAATACCAGAATCAGTTGTTTTAAATAAGAGACAATGCATGATGTAAGAAGGTGAAGTTGTGGTTCGTTGATGTAAAAAAAGGGAAGAAAGCTGCATTGGATTAATTTATGATACAAATATATTTAGTTCTGTTATTGCGCATGTGATCAGAAAACGTGCTAATGGATTTTTTTAGCGTGCGTTATTTTGTTTTGTTTTCTGGGCATTCTGCATATAAGCAGTGTACACCAGATGTGATGGAGTACTAAACAACTCATCTCAACATATAAAACAACTTAACTCTAGCTTGTAACTTACTGGTAAATGCAAGAAAAGTATCATTTGAAGGTCTCGAAGGGGTCACAGCTGCGACCCCTGAGGTATCCCTTGCTATTCCTGTGGTCTCCCTTGCTACCCCTAAACAAAAGAAATTAAAACAATGTTTTTTTTTATAATGTAAGCTCCTGGCTTGTGGCCAGTGCCATGTGTCTCTTTGTTCTGGAGTGGCTTTCTGGAATTATATACAATATTGCTAGACTCATTAAAGGTTTATTTCAGGCACACTTCAGGGAGGTGAATCCCTGATTTAAACACCTCGACATATCCTTACATCCTTCTGAGGTCGATAATTGATTACCAACATATGTTGGGTGATATTGTATGTAAGTGTTTCAAGGCGCGACGAGGCAAGGGACAGAAACAGAGAGATGACAGAAAACAATCCTATTAGGCAAGGTGACATTGAGATTGCCCAAGTGCAGGGGAGGGGGGAATGGAAAAGTGTAATGCCTTTGGAGCAGGCGGCAGGCAAGTTTGTCAGAGGATGTACCGGAAGTGCGCCATTTCCTCTCAGCCACCCTGCACTTATGTTTAAGGGTGACGAGGTCTGAGTCATACGAAGAGTTGCCCTTGGCTTTGGGTTTCAAGCAAATCCTCATAACAGGGGCAATAACATCAAGAGTATCATATATAGCAGAGTGGAGCATGGAAAGTGTTGTGTCAGGGTGTGAGTCAGCCAAGGAGGGTGGGGGGCGAGAAAGTGGCAGCAAAAGCCTCAGCTGACACACGCTGCATGGGTCGGATAACCAAGAAGGTATGTGGCAGTGCTGGAGTTGGCATGGCCTGAGGGGTGGAGAGGGTGAGATGGGTAAAGCGCTTGAGAGTAAATGGCTGCTTGCATTCACAGTCGTTTGGTAATATGGGCCTATACACACTGATATTAACAATACATATGGTGATCCATTCTTGTACGAAATGTCTATCACATTATAGTGATATCATAACCATATTTATTACTAGTGTACTTAGGAACAATGCTATGTGATGCCACTTCCTGTTTTGTCAAGGGGTGAAAGGTTGTGTTACATCACTTCCTGTGATGTCACTTCAGGGTGGGGTCAATTCCTGTGATGTCATCAGAGGTCAAGGGTCGTGTGGTGTACTTCTGCTACCCCTGGAGTTCAGGTGAAATGACATCCCTGCTGCCTGTCAGTTTCAATTGAATGTTTTCTGAAATGTGCGACCATATTACACAATACCTACTTTTCATTGGTATCAGTGCAGTTATTTCTCCCTAGGTTGAAAACCCACATTGACAGACAAAATGCTAAACAATCCTTCTGCCTGCTCAAAGTCTAAAACTTAGTAGGTCTCAAAGTGCGTTTTCAACCTGGTGCCCTTGTGGACACATAGCAGGTAATTTTGTAATAATTAGGAGATGCATGCAGTCGACCACCAATGCTTACACTTTACGGGGTGCATTTTGCATGAGCCGTAACGTTAATGGAAGTTGTAAAAGCCTTGCACTAAATCTAGAGGGTTCAACCTTGAAGCCCCTTTCCTCACCCACCACCGCCTCCCTCCCCACCCCAGAAATTCCAGTTCCAAAATACACATACAAACACACAGCACAAACACACAAACACATGCACACACATGGACACTGACCTGTTCTCCCGTGCCAGGTTACGATACATCAACAACATATTTGGAATTTGGAAAGGTACAGAAGCGGAACTACTTGAATTCTGGAACTACCTTAACACCTGTAACCAAAGAATTGGCTTTACAATGGATATCGGTAAACCTACGGTTAATTTCCTAGATGTCACAGTGGAACATACTGGCACGCATATGAAAACTAAGATCTTCCGTAAACCCACAGATGTGAACAGTTGTCTGCATCATGCAAGCCATCACCCTAAACATCTCAAAGACAATTTACCATACAGTCAGTTGTTAAGACTCAAAAGAATTACCTCTGAAACGGACACACTACAAGAAGAATACAATACCATGAAGAAAAGGTTCTTAGACAGAGGATTTCCTCCAGAGACCATCGACAAAGCCATCATACGCACTGAGACACATGACAGAAATGTACTCTTACAGGCCAATCGAAAGAAAGAAGAAAAAAATCTGCTACATACGCTCAAATATTCAAGCCAAAGTTTCCAAATTAAGAGAATCATTCATAAAAACTGGAACTTGATCAACTCAGATGAAACTTTATCCAACCTATTTCCAGATCCCCCTATGATGGCTTATAAACGTTGAAAGAACTTCAGAGACCAATTGATAAGAGCGGAAAGGACCAAATCAAGTAAACCAAAATTTGGCACTTTCGCTTGCCTACATTGCCAGCATTGTAATAACCTAATTGAAGGAGACCACATACGTCACCCATATACTGGTAAAAAAATCATGTTGAAGCACTTCGCGACATGCAACACCATAAATGTCATCTACGCAATTCGCTGCCCTTGCGGGAAATACTATGTCGGCAAGACAAACAGAAGGGCAAAGGATAGATGGACGGAACACAAATCGTACATCAGGAAACAGAACATAAAATCACCAGTCTTCAGACATTTCCGTGACTCAAGACACAATGTCTGTCAAATGCGATTAGTGATTTTGGAGGTTCTACATCCCCTCAGCAGGGGAGGTAATCTACCTAAACTATTGTCCCAGAGAGAACTGTTCTGGATCAATAAACTTGACGCAATGACCCCACTGAGCCTTGATGAGGACTATTATTTAGGTCCATTTCTGTAAGCATGGCTATTGTTCACATTCACACAATGCTTGCCTAATAACCGGTAATTTGTTTCTAGGATTCCCTAAGTATAACACCTTTTAGGATGGTACTGACAATAGATTGTACACCCTTCCGTTTTTGGGTTAGACAATTTGTACAGGTGTCTGTCCTTTTTTTTTGAAATGTTGATATGTAAAAGTTGGATATTCTGGATAGTCAACATTGAATCACAACAATGCTCTACAGTGTACTTGGATTGTTTTTATTGCAATGATCAAACCATTGTTCTTATCTTTTTCATTAATGCAGCTTTCAAGAATGGCCATTTAGCCGTTTACACCATTATTTTGCGGCAGTAGGCTGTTGCAGCTTGACATGCTACATAATACCTTTTAGACTACTTCTTTTCACTTTTTTGTTCAGAGACACACAGTGAATAGTGAACCTTTATAATATTCTACTTTCACAGACCCGAATAGCGTGTGACAACAGTTATGTTATCACGTCACGTCTACTTACCTTCATATTGATTACATGGTGGCGGGTGATGTGTTATTGACGCCGCCCGCGCACACGCATCCTGATATTTCCTGACATTACGCCGCTCGCACGCGCACAAGTGACGTCATGGTTGTTGTGACTCGGCTCGCGCATGCGCAAGTGACGTCACGGCTCCATCGTTAAGTATAAATAAACAGTCCGCGGCAGATGCGGTCTGAGAACTGGGCTTCCTGACCGCATTCCTGCCGTGGACCATTGCTTCTTCTATCATCTAATTGAAAGTAAGTTCTCTTTTACACCATAGGGCTATTTCTTAAGCCTACATGGACTGCAGGCACGTATGCTCTTATTCTCCCATAGGAGAACGGAGCTTCCTCACTAGACTACCTTCAGCAACCACTGCTCTCTCCCTGTACTTCAATCCACTATCTTACCGGAAGAAGGGTGAGTTCTCCTTCTCCCCACCTCTTCCCTACTTTATATTCAGGCTTTATTTATTTATTTGGATTTTTCTAGGCATTATTATGTCTCAAGATAGTATATCTATGTAAATTAAAGGTTCATAATGTGTAGAAATCTTGTTAAAACTACATTATTTTCAATCTTGGTCTCACATGACATAATATTCCGGTACCAAATGTACAACATGAATCAATCCATTGCACTCTCAACAATTGTACCCTAGCAAGGTCAGGTTCATTGAGGAACTTGTAAGGGGATGCCCCTCTTTATAAATTGTTTTTTTGACTGTTTTTTTATAAAAAGTGATTCAACTTGGTTAATTATTTTTCTTATGACCTTTTGTAAAAACATTAATTAATGTTTGATTAATTATTTGTAGATTAAAGTGAAAGAATTATTGAAGATTTATGCCCCTGATGAAGAGAATATGAATCTCGAAACGCGTTGGGCCAACCTGAAAATAATAAAAAAGGAGAAGACATCTTTTCCTCTAAAAACTAACAGAATTATTGTATGTCATTCTTTGGATGTATTGAATTACATATCACTGTCATTCTAAAAATGTTATACACTGTATGTGTGTAAAATATACAAAAAGCCTTCTCGAAACCAGTCAGACCTGTTTTTACATTTCCTTAGGCTTATTGCCTCATTGACAGTGTGCAGGGGACGCAGCTTTCCAAGATTTGGATTTCTTCTGTTCTCTAGTATATTCCAGCCTAGATACCAAGGCTGAGTTTTTCTCCCCTGCACCTCAAATTCTTGTCTGAAGTTATTTATCATTAAGCATTATAAAAGATCTGTCTTTAATTGTCATTAACAATTTGGTGTGCAAGTGCATTTCAGCATCTTGGTCACCAATTTTCCATGATTCAGATACGAAGATTGCTTCAGCATTTAGGGCCTTGGGTGTAAGCGTAGAATCCCGTTTTCTTAGCATTAATCAGTAGGCAATTGGAAAGTGTGTAATCTCTAAACGCACTCAGCAAACATTGCAGTACTCACGGGGACTGATTAAACAACATAAAATCATCAGCGTATGCTGTCCAACTGATTTTTACTCCCTCTACCACAGGTGGGGCGAAAGCTGCTGCCTCTAACACTACACTGGCACCTGACACATATAGGTTGAAAATAGTCGGCACGAATACACAACATTGACGGAGACCATTGGAGGCATTGATAAGTATAGATAGTATTCCAGTATTCTTAAGGCGCACCTGTAACTTTGACCCCTCATGCAGATGTACAAAATGGAAAGCAGAGAGGGTGGCATACCATTAAATTTAACTTGGCCCAAAGTAGTCTCCTGTCTACCATATGGAAAGCCATTGTGAGGTCAAACTATACTACATAGACAGGAGCACTATTGGCCTTGCAGGCTTTTTCTTGCTTTGTATTCAGCAGCAATCCCCCGCATAGGTTCCTACGTTCTTCCTAAAACCGAATTGAAACCTGGACAAAATATCATTAGTATCTGCCCACTCCTGAATGTGCTTCAAAACGAGACCAGAAAAGATTTTCGAATCAGCGCCCAGCAACACGATCGGCCTATAAGTGGCAGGACAGGAACGATCACCTTTCTTATATATAGGTATTATATATGAAATATGCCAGGATGCCAGTATATTCTAAACCCTTACAATATCTTTGAAAAGCATAAAAATAATGTTTTACCACAAGTCGACGTTTTCTTTGAAGATGACATTTGCCAGACCATTTGGCCCTGCTGCCCTAGATGGAGAGAGCTTCTATTTCAAGATTTTAAAATCCTCCGGTACAATTCCAAAGTGCCATGCAGTATTTAGGATATTCAGTGGAAGAGGATTTTTGATCTTTACAGGGGCGTATATTACTCCAAAGTGACATTCCCATTGTTTCTCTGAGATTGCAGCAGACTGCACAGTGATTTGAGATAAGATGTTATGATTTATCAATGACCAAAAACGATCTGGAATTAGCGTACCTTAAAGCAGTGAGAATATTTTCACTGTTTGCCTGATAAAGAATTGCACAGTGCGCCTTTATTTTGTTCTTCCATTTATTGTTATCCTTTTTTTCCCACACCTCTTTTTCTGTACGTGAGACGCCCAATCTGCTGTTTTTTAAGTGTCTTACCATCGAATCATAGGTATGCATATGTTTTGTGTTCCTGCAGTTTGCTCTCAAAGGGGAGGCTGTGTTCTTTATTATATTTTTGGACATATTGACAACAGATATCAGTGGTATAAAGGGTTAACTTCTTTCCGATGTTCGAGATATTAAAGTCTGAAAGGAAAACTGCATTTGTTTTAACCACATTGTCCTTATACCAAACAATACACGTCAGAGCTGAATTCAACTGTAGGACGAAGGGGCATGACCCATAGTTCGCGTCCCCCCATTCACCCCCAAATCTCAGGTTCAACTTCTTATGATCACTACAATCAGTTCTTGTTAGACTGAGTAAGACAGCAAGATCAAACAATAGTTTTGGAAGATAATTTATAATATATTGTGGTGAAAAGATCACCCTTAAACCACGTTGTGGGATATGAAATCTTGCTCAATAGATCTCTAGCATTATAAAGATCCCATTCTTCAAAAAAGTTACCCGATAGTTGCCCCTGTATCATTTTCGGAGTGCAACCACGGGTTACACCTTCAGCATAGTTGGTTTGGGGGTTGATTGTTAGTCCCAGATCTCTTCCCATGACAGTCCCCCCTTGCCAAGATATTTCCACATTAATATCCCCTGCTACAATTATCATGAGATCCGAGCACGTTTTAAGGCAATCTTCCAAAATGTGTTCCAGCGAGGCCAGGGATTCCTTCTGATCAATCTTAAGACTCCAATAAATGTTTATCACCAGGATGTTACATAGGTCCAAGTGGTTTTTTAGCTTTAGCAATAAAGCCAATCATCTTTTAGTAATACGAAAGACCTTTATGACAGTTGGCCCCACGCCTACTCGAATTGCAGTCAAAAGACCCCCAGAAGGTCTACCTCATGTTCCCTTTGTTGAGAAATCAAAGTAACCAATAAAACCATCTAGGACATAAGGAGCTGTACACCAGGTCTCTTGTAAGCAAATGATGGAACATTTCATTAGACAAGAACAGATTTCTGGTGAATTCTTTAGAAACCAATGTCCCCTAGTGTTCCAAGACACTAGGGCCAGCTTAACAACCATATTAACTATTCAGTATCAAACCCTGGACTTGGGAGATAGAGTCATGTAAGGTCAAAGCAAGCCACCTTAGACTAGAATCATTCGATTCTCCACCTTCTATAGTCCTACCTTTTATCCCATTGATATCATCGAACAGCTTTCCCCTGGTACGACCAATTGACTCCAAACGCCAGGGTTTAGAAAACCCCTACTGAAACTACAAAGGTTGTATCCAAATCTTTGAAATTACTTAGCCTCCAAAAGTACAGCCTCATATATTGTGCGAGAGTGAAAAACGATCTGCACATAGTCGCATCATTCAGGATGCACAAAATCTACAAGTTTTATGTCACCAGAGGAATTCAAGGAGAGGCTTGGGATTTCATTAAACAAGGCCAATATTCTCCATCAGTTTAGTGAGGGGGCCCTCCATATGCGAACAAGTAATGCAGCACAACACTGGGATTGTCGGGATAACAGGGGGATTTCAGTTGGATTTCTTCTCCGGGGTGAGGTATGTGGGATTTACCACACCTTCAGGTTGAGAGTTTGTGGGTACCCTAGCCACATGGCCGCCTGCTGTCTGCATTTCGTTCCCCACTGAACTTTGAGTTGGAGCCTTTTTTTGAACCATTAGTGGGTTGGATACGTTATGGTGCTCATCCAACATTAATTTCATGACTCTCCTGACAATCTGTTCAGTCATGGAATCCCCACCCTCTTTGATCTCTAATACATATTGTTCCCTGTTGTATGCTGGCTGATCCCCAAATCCCTTTATCACACAATCCCCCTGAGTGGTAGGGATAAAGGGGTCCTCTAGATGTTTTGCCACCCCCCCGACCATTCGACTGAAGACAGTAGGAAGCTGGCGATAGACTTCTATAGTCTATAGGTTTCTGGGGAGGAGAAAACTTGTTAACTCCTATTTTGGCTTCAGTTCCCACCCGTGTTGTATTGACCAAAGTAAGATGTAAAGATGGTTTGGATTGTACCTCGTTGGTGTCTTTTATAATCATAACACCAAGCAATACCGTTGTACACACTGGATTTCCTGTGGGGTCAATGACAGTTTTTTTTAGGGAAAAAATTAAGTAGACTACCCTTTGAGTGGATGTTAGTCTGTAGTAGAGCAAACACTTGATTAGATGACCCAATTGGTGTCTTAGGTTTGCCCTTTTTTTCATATTTTCTGTAATAGTGTCTATAGCAAGGGAGCTGAAACGACCAGAGGCGTTGTAGGGGGTGGCTAGTGTGGCTATAGCCCAGGGTCTTTTGGTTGTAGCCCCAGATGGAAGCTCAGTGGTTATAACCACCCAAGTCACAACAGTCCTGACATAAGCACAGCCCCGGATCATTTCAAGACCTAGCAACACCCCTGGAAACGACTACTTGGCAGACAGTACGCTAATTACTGACATTGCACTGATTGTGTATGCCGTTTTTCACAAAAATGGCGTCTTGTACAGCAATAGTGAATTGATAACATACAATGGTTGAGGGACTCTAAAACATGCAATTTCAATTTCATAGTGCCATTCAACACAGAGTGGTCTGTGTATTTTACCGAAGACAGCATTAAGGTAACTCCAGTACCATTCTCCTAGAGTTAACT
This sequence comes from Ambystoma mexicanum, assembly GCF_040938575.1. Lineage (NCBI taxonomy): Eukaryota > Metazoa > Chordata > Amphibia > Caudata > Ambystomatidae > Ambystoma > Ambystoma mexicanum. Next base: position 1,073,305,425 of record NC_090922.1, read on the forward strand.
GATTAGTGAAATGCATGATTAACTTGCTGATCGAATACTTGTTGGTTATGTCTTTTTGTTCCCCTTTTTTGTTTGGTTTGCCAGCAACGTAGCGTACATGGATTCAAAGGTATGTGCTTAATGTTTTTCTTTATTTCTTTGAAATGAAAAATGATATATGTATATAAATGTGATAATTACTTGTGAACATCAAGGTTCGCCCTGATGAAGGAGAATTTTCTCCGAAATGCATTGGTATATGGACCTATAACCGTTTGAATATAGGACATGCTGACCCCTGTTCATATAAGGAGTTATTATTGAGCACGATCAAATACACCTTTTTGATCACTTGAACGACTTTGATGTGTTTATTCTATATGAATTCAAGTATATTGAAACAACTTTTTGAACCTTGTTGACACAAACTATAATTTGAATATCACGTAACCACAGAGGGGAACAGTTTGACAGCAACTGACTAGCGGGCATATTCCCCAGCTTTTTGCATGACTGTATTTCGAGTCCAGGTGTCTCTGGACTTTTCATCAGTTTGCTCCTTCAACAAGATTTAGTGTTATCACAGTTTGAAGGAATCCTAACAAATGCACTAACAAAGTGTGGTGCCCACTTATCCGCATAGCCACTGTAGCAAGGGAGCCCCCATCCTGCTTACACATCATCTTCCCCTCCCGTCTAGTGTCCAGATTTGACACTGTGGGTAATGGACATATCTTCTTTAATACATTTTTGCCAATTGTTCTTAGAACCCATGTTCTGACATTTGCCTTGCTTCTGCCTGTCTTTATTAATATTTTTAATTTTAATTTTTATTTTTTTTATTTTGCCCCTCTTTTATTTTAGTAGCAGAGGAGCATTCCTGCTCCCCATTGAGCCCCATCAGAGGCATTTTTGGTTGTCTTTACTTTTAGAGATTCCCCTTGGGGTTTGTGGAGGTATTTTAGGCAGACGTTCTCCATAATCGTCAAAGACCACCTCCCTGTGGTCAACATTTTGGATCCATGTCCCTGCTGCTCCGCCAAACAGCCCAACAACCACACTTTCACACACTTCTAGTGTTAATATGGAGACTGGAGTAGGGTGGGCTGGCCAGGAGGCGGGAATGCAGGTGGGGCTGGCGGTGGGCGGGGCTGCAAACCAGAGAAATGGAAAGAGTTAGAAGTGGCACCAAGCTGTGAACACAAAAACCCAGCACAAAACCCAGCGCAAGTCCCGATGTAAGTCCACAATATAGAGTCTATATATTTACCTTATGGTGAGCAGCATGAAAGTGTTTCAAAAGGGGGTTCCGCGACACAGGCTCTTCTTCACGCGGATGGCAGTGAAACTTCAATGACTTCTGTAGCTTCCGTAGCTTCAGCAGATAAAATGTACCACATCCCAAATGGCACACTTCTGGTGCACGCACATGATGCACACGCACAGCGTTAATATGGAGACTCGAGTAAGGTGTGCTGGCCAGGAGGCCGGACTGCAGGCGGGGCTGGCGGTGGGCAGGGTTTATAGTGAGCAGCACATAAGTGTTTCAAAGGGGGTTTCCGCAACACAGGCTCTTCTTCACGCGGCCAGCAGTGAAACTTCAATGACTTCTGTAGCTTCTATAGATTCAGCTGATCAAACGTACCACAGCCCAACAGCCACACTTTTACACACTTCGAGTGTGTTTTCTTCCAAACAGTTCTTTGTAGTCGGTTTTTAGGATGTCTTGCATTTGGAGATGAATTAAAGCCAACATGACTTTGGAAACCATGCTTACTTCATCCATCAGGAGCACTTTCATTTGTTTCAGAATTCTGCATAATTCAGTAGCAGCTTCTGCTGATAATTTGTAGTATTTAATTTGTTTTAGTGTTCTACTGGGAGAAGCAGTAGTCGATGTAAAGTTACACCTCCTATGAAGTAGGCAGCTAAACCTGTGGGAGCTGTTACAACAGATGAAAGGTTGTTGTTTGTTAAGTTTTGTAGAAATGTTCTGAGTATATTAATTAATAACGTTTTATCAGGACCAGCTTCACCACTTACATACAGGCGCAGAGGTTTATCATTTTTAGAGCTACAAGTTTTAGTTTTATGTTTAAAACCATGTTCATTTTCTTCCGTGACTTCTAGATAAATCATGAATTGTTCATCATTTAGCTGTGATTTGTGCATGACAAGTATTCTTAAGATTGTTTAGATTGATACATGGTATTTTCTACCCCAGTCACTGGCGTAACAGGGGCCCCCGCAGCACATGTCCTGGGAGGGGGCCCTTCTGTAGAAAAAAAAAAGAAAAATATATTTTTTCCCAAAAGAAAATTTTTTTTTTCTTTTTCAATTTACTCTGCATTCATAAAGAAATGATTTCTGTAACAGAAATAATTTCTTTATGAAGCCAGTGACTACAAAAAGAAACGTTCTTTTGAAGTCCGAGGGTTCCGCCCCCGCATAGCATGGAAGACCGTAGGCTGGAGGCCTCCATTTCATGGGGTGGGGGGAGCCCTATGACTTAAAAAAGAAATAGTTTATTTTTGAAGTCACTTTGCCTTCCCAAAGAAATTATTGCTGTTATGGTTCGGTCCTTAACGGAAATAATTTCTTTAGGAAGTCAAAATGACTTCAAAAAGAAACAATGGGCCTCATTACGGATTTGGCGGTAACCATGCTGGTGCTACCGGCAGGTTCCCACCGGACCCGTAATGATTTACCGGTGCCCAACTTCCCGGGAACATGGGGGGATTACAAGCCCGGCGGTCCGGGAAGTCAGACGCCGGCAAATGGTAAGTCCCCATTTCCATTTGACTCTATGGGAATGGGGTCTACAGAAGCACCGGCACCGTTAATAACGGTGCCGGTGCTTTCGTGAAAACTCTGTGGGTGGGTGCCGTTCTGCCTGGCAGGTCTGGTCTGACCTGCCGGGCGGGATAGCAACCGCCCGCAGACCTGTAATATGACGGTCCGGAAACAATGGTGTGGTAAGCTTACAGGCACGCTTACAGGCACCGTTGTTTCCTGACTGGCATATTTGTAATGAGGCACAATTTACTTACTTAAATGTATGGATGGCTGGGTGTGCGTGTTTGTATATGGTGAATGGTGTGGGTGCTTGTGTTCAGGGGTGCAACAAATCTACATTTCGGGGGGCTAACCCTTCAAATGTTGGGGGAGGCGCTAACTTCATGGGCAAACTTATTTGTTTGGGGGATCTCATTTCTTTACGCATTTTAATGAGACTATTCTAGTGCAGTTTCAATTTTACAAGCAGTTAGCTCTCTCCTTTAAGGTTGAAAGAACCCACTTATGGACTGCCGTGAGAATGAGTGGTCTCCTGCTGCCTCCCTACCCTTCCAATCACTCCACTGGCATGCAAGTATTAAACCCACATCACAATTTCAATTGCCTAAAAAATGTGGCATTTGAATGCAGGTACTAACAGTGAAATGCTTTATGTTAGTAATTGCTGGGCTCTTGTTAACAGCAAAACCCATGTGCCATTTAACACCTCTGTCCTGTTCTGTCTGGCAACTGCTGTGAAGGTCGACCAGGATGAGTCAACATAGCCCAACATTTCAGGGGGATGGGAGGGAGTGCTGAATCCCAGTCAACTCAATGATGTTGCACCAATACTTGCATTTAATGCCTTGATTACTGATTACTCCTAGCCCTATTCTTCCTCGTCCCAGTGTGTATGAGACAGAACTTGTGTATGAGGCAGAGTGCCTTATACACAAGTACTGGGATGAGGTAGAGGTACATGGAGGTAATGCCTGACTTAGCTACCTGTAATCATCATTACTCCTAGTCCCACTTTTCCTCATCCCAGTACTTACCTATGAGGCAAAGATCCTCATATGTAATTCTGGGCCCAGGAGCTGAGTTTGGAGGTTGGGGCAGGGTTGGAAGGGAGAGGGGATGTGTGGGGGAAGGAGGGCAGGATTGTGCAACACATCATAAATGCTGTCCATGTCCAGGCTAAGCAGGCATGATAGGTGGTATTAGTGGCTAGAGAGGCATTTTGGCGTAGCCAGTCTAGTCATTCCTCAGTTTGGTATGACTTTTTTTTAAATGGGCATTTCTGATAAAGCAGTCCTGCTAAGTGAATTACCTGGCTAGACTTCCATGTGGGTCCTGCCAGTCTAGCCGCTTCTTACTGCGGCTTTGGGCATCTGTGATCAAATGATATGGTTTAAGTCATTTATAACGTGCCTGTACACAAGTGTTTCTAGGTGCAACAAGACAAGGGCGGGAAAATAGAGGGAGGACAAGACAAACAATCTTACTAGGCCTTTTGTCATTCAGATCGTGCAAGTGCAAGAACAAGAAGTGCAAGAGGAAAAAAAGGGGGGAAGTGCAAGGGAGAGGAGAGGGAAAAACAGGGCAGCAATGCTCTGAGTAAGTGCAGCCAGGGCAGCGTGGTTCTGGATTGTGCAAGGAGAACAAGGGACTGTAGGGTTACAGTTACAGCCCCTAAGTGCGTGGTAGGCCCAGAGGCAGTGCAAGGGTGACTGATCAAGAAAGAATCTGGACTCAGTGAGACTCTCGAGGATAGCCAAGCAACCAGTCGGTACAGCAGACAGGTATGTCAGCAGGGGAGGGAGAGAGAGAAAGCAGAAGAGAAGAGGAAAGGTTTGAGCTGCTTCCGGAACTTCAGGTGGTCCGGCTCAAGTTTGAGAGGGGCAGGGAGGCTATTCCAGAGGGAGGTGCCTGCAGAGGAGAGAGATCTACCACTCACTCTCTGCCTGGAAAAGTGATTAACCCTTAGGGAGTTGTAGGTAGCAGAGGAAAGGGCTTGAGAAGGAAGATATTTTGGAAGAGAGCGTTGGATGTAGTGTGGGCCCCATGCCCAGAAAGCCTTGTGGACAATGCAAAGGGTTTTGAACTTTATCCTTGCAGCAACTGGGAGCCAGTGGAGAGATTTCAGGGCTGGAGAGATACGATCCCTGGGCTTGTGACCAGGGATACGTCTCGCAGTCCTGTTCTGGATTAGTTGCAGAGGGTGGAGAGTAGAGGAAGGCAGATTGAGAAAGAGGCTGTTGCAGTAGTCCAGCATAGAGACAACCAAGACTCTGGAGACAATGAGCTTCTGGCGGAAAGTGAGAAAGTGAAGAGTACCTTTGAGGAGGAGCAGCTGGTAGTGGGACTTCCTGGTGACGTCCGAGATGTGAGGAGAGAAAGAGAGAGTGGAGTCAAAGCTGACACCAAGGTTGTTTGCCCCACAGAATGTCGACGGAAGAGGGCTCAAGGCGGGCGGCCAGAGTGAGAGAGAGGGAAAGCAGGGGCAGGAGTCCAAATGAGAAGGATCTCCATCTTACTGACATTAAGGCAGAGATCTTTGGAGGCACACGAATCCTGAATCATGGATAGACAGTCAGGAATGAGCGAGAGAGGAGAGGAGTATGAGGGGAGCCTGAAGGAAAGCAGAGTGTCCTCCGCATAACCTTGAAAGTTAGAGGCGAAGGTAGAGATCAGGTGGGCCAAAGGGGCCAAGTAAAGGTTGAAAAACCAGGGTCAGAGGATGGAGCAGAGAGAAAGGGACCAAGTTGGACCTGGGAGAGGCTGTCCAAGAGGAAGGAGGTCAGCCACTCAAGGGCCTGATCCGTGATGCCCAGGTTCTCATGGAGTCGATTGTTCAGGATTGATCAGGATGGCGTGGTTGACCGTGTCGAAAGCAGAGGAAAGATCCAGGAGGATGAGGACAGAAGGAATGCTGGAATCAAGGTTAGAGAGCAGATCTTCACAGGTGTTCAGGAGAGCAGTTTCTGTGACTCTGACAGCTCTGAAGCCAGACTGAAGGTCATGGAGCACAACCAACAGATTCTGTGTGGAGAGTAAGCTTGGAGATGGCCAGCTTTTCCAACAGTTTGCCCAGGAAAGGGGTGATGGAGATTGGGCAATAGTTTGCCGGGCAGGCAGGATCGGCAGACAGCTTCTTGGGGAGTGGAAGCATAAGGGAGTGCTTAAGGGCAGAGGGGAACGTGCCAGTGGTGAAATTGTGATTACAGAATTCAGCCAAGGCTGGAGCGAGGGTGTGTGCATTAAAACACATATTTATATCATTCTGCTAGTGCAGTGTGCGGCATATACCTTCAGCAGCATGTTCGTGGGTATTGCGCAAGCATGATAATCTATGCCGGCCCAGAGTGTGACGCGACCAGTGATTTGTTGCTGAGCTGGGGGGGGCCCCCTCAGCATGGCTCGCAGGGGACCCCCACATTTTGTGTTACGCCGCGGACCCCAGTCATGGCTATTTCTGCTTTATTTAGAATGTGTAGTTCTCCAAGTGGTTCTTGGCTTCCTTTAAGGGAAGGTCAACTGCCCTCAGGAGTCTCTTTATCTTGTAGAGCTTTAATTTATTCCTCTCTTCTGGCGTTCACTGTCTGGCATTTGTTTGTTTTGTTTGAAAATTAAATTTTGTATACTTCTTTCATTTGCTTTGAATGCAGCTTCAAATGAGTCATGGTCACCTAATAGTTCTTATTTTCTCCAAGTTTTAAGAAGTTGCAGTAGGGCCATGTAATAACGTTCTCTATGATGAATGTATATGTTTAATTCGTTTTGTAAGTTTTACTAGGCTTCCTTCACAAGTTGAGTCTGAATATTTGCCATTGTCTCATCTGGTATGACATTGTTTTTGTAGGAGTCGTTTTGTCCTATGTCATACAGGCACGTGTTTCCCAAAGCAGTACTTCTGTTTGGGTAGTTTGTGCCATTAAATTGTTTTTTTAAAATGTCCTAGCTGTTGGGGTCATTTGTGCCTATTGTTTCTATCTCTTGGTAGGATTTTAGTACTCTTTTTCGGGATGAAGCTGGACCAAGGTTTAGCCAGACAACGTGTTCAGATTTTCCATGTAAGGCTGTACCTGTTAAATGGTCTGCAGCATTGTAGCACCCACATTTTCTATGGGAGAGCAATTTCATACCAAAGTTGTAACATTTTTGTGACAGTGTTTTGTCAGATGATATGTCATCCCAGAGGTCTTCTAGATCTGTTTTCGCAGATTTGGTGAGATACGCTGTGACATATCTTGCAACTGCAGTGGAATTGTCTGCAATGTATTGTATGTCTACATTTGCATTCCACAAGAAGGCAATGATTGCATTGTAATCATTGATGCACATGGATGATTTGACCCTTTTAATGATATATTTGTTTTTAGGGATTTGCCTTTTATACTGTGTCTAACAGAAGGCATCAAGCTATTTATTTGTCCGTTAGCGCAAACTGGTCTAGGGAAGCCAAAGCGTCATTTGGTTTAGTATTAACCTTTGGTTTTATATCTACATTTGCAGTATTTGCCATGCAATGAAGTGATGGTGAAAGTACCTTGATACATTGACAGGGTCAACAGAGCAGAGTTCTCCTGCTGTTTTTATATCTATTACCTCTTTATTTTGGTCTGCAGTGCATAAGAAGTCGTGCAAGTCATCTCATGTGTATTCTACACAACTCTGTGTGTCATAGTACAAGTAACAAACCATGTGGGTGGGCCTAGGTTTCTTAGCATACAATGTGCATCAGCGCAATGTAAGAAGCATCACGTATATGTGGCAGGAGATTTGTGATACTTGACTGCACAACTTCACTTTGTCTTTTATCTTTTGAAGCAGTTGGGTAGCGGACAAGTTAAAAAATGTAGTCTGAGTTTTGTAATGGGAGGATTTAAATTAGAAGTCCTAGAATACAAAGAAAAAAAAACAAGACTTGACAAACACCTACAGATTGGAATGGGTCATATTGGCAAATATGCATGTACTGCCAGCATATTAAACTTCCACATACCAAGTTGCACTTAAAAATGTTCTCCAAATCATTTCAATCTGCTTTTCCTTTCTTTTAGAAAATAAAGTTACACACCGTGATGCTATAGATGCACATATGCATTTTCATGAAAATGCTCCTAAAAAAACATTGTTAAACGCACAGCAGTGTAAGTAACCACTACTTGATGTGAACAGGTGCTGAATGCTGCAATAATGTGCATTTGATAGAGTGGTTAAAATAGAGAATATGCTATTGAGAAGCTTATTACAGGGTAAGCAGCAGGAACCCATGATATGTACATTTGTAAAAGAGTTGAAAAGAATACTTTAATTACGAGCATGGAGATAGCCATGGTGCTATTAGCGCCATGTCTGCCTCCATACCGGGCTCCAATACCAGGTTCCTTCAATGGGGAATTACCGGGTCATTCCAACATTGGAGGACCTGGTAATTCCTCCTTGAAGGAACTATTCCCCAATCCCATTTGAGCCCCCATAGGTCTCAATGGGAATGGGGAGGGAGGTAATAACGGGCACATTACAAATGGCACGTTATTAGCTCCCTCTTTCCCTCGCGGGACCCGTAAAGGACTTCTGGTTTTACCAGATGTCTGTTCCGGGTCCCGCAAAGGGATCCTCGTAATAGGCGCTCCCGTAATGAAGGGTGCTGGTCCCGTACGGGCACCCTTCATTACCTGAGCGCCAGGGTCGTAATGAGGCCCTTTGTCTTGTTATTTGCAGATGCTATTGAATCTGCAAATAGAAATCTTGGAGAGTTTTACAGTAGTTTTTTATGCAAGTGGCTGTGATTAAAAGGAGACATGTACTCAGAGTTCAAGAATACATCTGAAGTGTTGAACTGAGATGACAGGGTTACATGTAGAGTTTTTGGATGTGATTGGTGGATGGATGTGTGACTGTTTGAAAGCAGAAAATGAGGGAGTGTTCCAAACATAAAAGTAAAAAGTGTAAAAGGGCTGTCCTGTGCTAAGGTGTCCGTGGACACCGCAGTGGTCCGCGAACACCACACGTGCCATCCGGGTCTTTTAAGGATGCCTGACATGGAACGTGGAGTGCAGACAGTCACAGATGTCCACGGACATCAGGGGATCAGCCAATCAGGTTTGCTGGGTGTGATGTGTGGTGTACTGGAAGACTGGGTGGCAAGAGTTATCTTGGTTGTGTGCAGTGAAGATGGCTATGGCTATGGCTTTGAGGAAGCAGAGTGTCTGGATCGTGGGCAATTCCCAGGTGCATTGGCTAAAGTTGTATTCTGAAAGTGTGGATTGTCTGAGAATCTTGAATAAGAAGAATTTCAATTTTCATGGTGTGGCGTTTGAGAAATGAAGTGGGTGGAATTCCTTCGGTTTCAGGAGAATATGGTTAATTTGAAGCATCCTGACATCATTGTATTTCACTGTGGTGGCAACAGTTTGGGCTATGTTACCGGAATTTCATTACAGTTTGCCATGATGGATACATTTGGAAAGTTGATGGAACTGTTGTATGTGCTTTTTTGCGAGATGTTGGCATGGCATCTTTTGATAATGAAGATATCAAAGGTGATAATGTCAACATTTTTTGACATTTTTTGACAATTGACATTTTTTGCATCTGATGATCAGTTTTTTCTTGAAAATGTTAAAATGGCATTGAAGTGGTTTCTGTGAACACAAAAAATATGGATTCAAGTATCCTTAAGTAGTTGAAGTAAACCAAAAGGAAAAACAGAAAAAACAATAGAAGCACTTTTTGTGAAATTTAGAAAAAAAAGTTCTGTAAAACATTTATTTGTTCAGTATATAAAACCAAAAGATCCCCAACAAATAAAAGACTCACAATATTTTAAAAAAAGGTTCATTTAAGAACCACCATTTTTGAGTGAAAAACAAGTTAAGTGATTTTTATTCCCCCACCCCACGCTTGGAATTTTCCAGATGTTTGCAGACTTTCATACTGTCTGCAGACTATACAGACGGCAAAAGGTCCTGTTATTTTTATTCTTGGTTCTATTTTTTAGATGTGAAAGTTGGCTTCAAAAGGAACCTTTTTTCTCTTTTTTGATTTTGTATTTTGTGTTCTTTTTTGTTTTTTTACAGGAGAGGCAGGGTAAGGTGCGGGAGGGAAGGGAAGGAAGAGGCACCAACCACAGAAAAAGAGGTGCAGGTGGACAGGGGAAGATGATGGGTGAGCCTTAAATTTAAGGTAGGTGGCAGGTTTTCTCGTGCTCCTTGGCTGTGGCCTCAAAAGCACTATGAAACTGCTCCCCCTGCAGATTGGTGTGTCGCAGTACAAACATAGTACTGTGACCCTCAAAAGGTAAGGGTCAACAGCGCTCTGTATGGCCTGCGAGGTGGCCAACAGGATCCTCTGCCCCACAGGAGTAGTATGTGTGGTGGCAGGAGCAGTTCAGGAATATGGGGAAGAGCTTGTAAACTTGCTTCTCTCTGAGAAAGGAACATCCTTCCTCAGAGCACCCAGGTGGTTGGATCTGTTGTGGCGGCGCATGGAGGTTGTCCCATAAGAGTACAGCCAAGGTTTTCCATGATTGAGTATGATGTGGCACTCAGTGCATCTCCTCTTGGCTGCCCCAGCCTTTGGTACACCCCCAACTGTGGTAGAAAATCGCCCCACCCATGACTCACTCCTGGAGCTGGAGGTAGACACTTCCTCTATCTCATCTTGCTCTTCCTCTTCATCCTCTTCTGCATCTCTGCACCTGTTCCACTGTCCAAGCCCTCCAGATGGTTGTTGTGGTGGTGGTGGCTGGGGAAGAGGAATGGCCATGACTGAAGCCATTGATTCTGGTTGAAGTTGGTTTGCCAAAACTGGTCCTCTAAAATGCTCTCTGCTCGAGTGCCAGATTGAGAATACCGAAAAGTAATGGGGGGGTTCTTCAGAGGAATTGTCCGCGGACCACGCAACACGTGACCGATGAACTAAGAATGGATCTAGGAGCTCTGAAAAGGTGAAATTTTCAATTTTGAAACACCCTAGTTTGGCCGGAAATGCAGTTTCAAACTGTTTGCAGTGACGGAAACTGTTCACTGACAGGCCATCAAGCCACATGGGAGTGGTCACATGATGATGTCTAGGGCGATGGTGGGTGTCCACGGACAATCCTTGGGTGAGAGATTCCGGGTGCATGCGCTTGGGTGTCTGCAAATGGGTGCACTGTCTATGGACTGATTAAAAGTGCATCATGCGAGAAAGGACATGTCCGGACACACTGCGCTATCCGCAGATGTTCTTTTTGAAAATGGACACCGTGAACAGTCCACAGACTATTATTTGGACTTTTAAAATAAAATTACCACAGAATGATATACAATACATTTATAGTAGAAAACAAATGTATTCATGAAAGGCATGGAGTATCGGAATGGGAAAAATAAATAAATGGGAGAATTTGGAATTTCTACAAAGTCATGATAGAGGGAGGGGGAGACATTTTTCATCAAACTGTCTTTCCTGTACATTTTGTGAATCTGATTGGGGTGATTGCTGGGGGGAAGGGGGACAGATGCAAGTGGGACAGTGATAATTTACAATTCTAATATGATTTTTTACATAATTTTAAAGTACTTTGAAATCATTACTAAATGTTTCCTATTTTGCAAACAAGATCATGATTTCATTATGTACAGTTGGGTTTTTTTTGGATAGTCTAGAATTGTTGTGATTCTTCATAATTAATTGGTGGTGTACTTTCTTCAAGTTAGTTATAAGAAAAGAAGACATTATTATTTCAATGAGCTGTATATAAATTAAATTATTTGCTTATATTGAAAGATGTACTGTTTACCATTGTCACGCCACTTACCTGGAGACCGGGATCCTCTACGCCAGTCCGCTCCGCTTCCTCTTGGCGGCTCTATCCACGCTTTCGCACCTGGGGGTCTGCCGCTGGGAGAGTATCGGGGGTCCGTACCAGTGTGTCTCTGCGCATGCGCGGACGACCATGTTCCCGGCTCCACTTTACTGCTGCAGCTTGCGTTCCAAGCCTCGTTTTGGGCTCGCCAGTACCTAGCAATTGACGGCTTGCGCCTCAAGCCTCTCGGTTGCTGAAGGCCCATAAGAGGAGTCGAGATCGAGAGTTAGTTGCGTCTCAACGCGGTTTGTTTATCACGTTGCTCGCTCACTTCCGAGCTGTTCCTGCTCAGTTTCCTGTTTCCTGCCTTGTTCTTGCTTGGGTCCTGGTTGTTGTCCTGCTTGTCCTCCTTGCTTGCCTCCCTTGTGGGTTCCTTAGGTCTCCCGCCTTGTCTATTCCTCCCGGGGGTCCTTTTCCTCAGTCCTCTTGGGTTCTTGTTCTTGGGCTGTCTCCCTTGGGCTCCCTCTCCTGGGAATCCCTTTCCCCTGCTGGTTCTCCCTTTTCCTGTGTCAGTTCCTCGCCCTCTTGCTTGTCAGCCTGTACTCCTTGGACCCTTCTCAGGCTGCCTCCCTTGGCCTGAACATACCTCTTCAGCTACGTTTGCCTTGGTCTTCGTTGGATCTACGACCATTCCCAGCATCAGTTCCGTTGTTTCCTGGACTTGCTCTGCTGAACATCCCACTCCGGCAATCAACCTCTTCGGACATTCAACTACACAGAACATCTGCCTCTCCTGTCAGTGCTTGCACTGTCCTGACGTCACGCTAATCAGGAGAGAGCACCCTGTGACGTTGGGAGTCGGTCCATCTTTCACCCAGTACCATTTTGGGTGGTGGAAGAGTCGGTTCCTCGCGTCATACATCCGTCTGGAAACAGTTGTCAGTCTGGCTGCCACATCAAGATCTACAACCAAACCAACAGGTACTCAAATTTCTCATGATAAACACCATAATAACCATTAGAAATTGCACCATCACTCATTTCTTCTTTTGGAAGGTTTTCCTCAGATCACTCAGTGTGTTTGCCATTTCTGTCAAATAAAAATGTTTTAATATTTGCTTATGCCAAATGTTTACATAATGAATGGTAAAATAGAGAAATAAATCCACTGTACTTACTATTTTGTGAGAGTTTGTTTTGAAATGAGTTGCTGGTGTATCTCAGTCTGTATGAAGAGTTGCACTGAACTGTTCATTTGAGGTGTACAATTATAGTTTGTGCTTGGTGCATTCCATAATGTAGTGTGCAGAATGAAACAATTGTAGAAATGTTGAATAGTACAAAAAGGTATATTTGGATGTAGTAAATATAAGTAATGTTGTTTTATGTATATGTTTTTGTGGGTTGAAGGGTACAATATTTCTGTTGTCCCGTGTGCTTCTGGGTTTTGTTGGTGCTATCTGCTGTCCACGGATTTTCACTTCACTCTGTCTGCGGACTCTCAAACAGCTACACTGTGGGTGATGTGTGATTTTAAATCACTATATATTTTAATAGTTAACAAAAATCACCAATGGGGTGACAGAACACTGAATGATATCTTTAATATACTATGAATCAAGTCATGAGCACAAAAACAAATGCAGCAAAGAAAAGAATACTTTTGGATTGATTTAGAACAGATAACACTATGGTTAAGGGTTCTCCCTGCAACACCCCTCAACCCACCAATAGGCAATTAAATAGATGTGAGGAGAGAGCAGATGCTCAGGAATAACACAGATCAAACAGAATATCGCTCCCACCTTCCCCCTTTAAACACAAGAGAAAAACAGAATTGGCTTTTTAGCTGTCAGCATGGCTTTGAAATTGGCTGCGCAAAAACACCAAATGTGGTCATAAATGCTTAAATTATTATACTTTTCTATGGGAGCCGCTTTGAACAGATGCAGGCAAACAACACCAATGACTTAATCAAAAGAAAACATTTGAAATCTCAAAGTCAATGTGGGAAATAATATAAAGCTAATTCACACGTATAAAGTTTTCAAAATGTCAATTCACTGCAAACCTTTCCTCATGACATTTTTGATATAATGGGTCAATCACACGGTTCTGCACTGCTACGGATGTTAGGTTTAAGTGGGAGTTTAAATTTTGCTTCTATCTTAATAATTGAGGGAGTTATGGAGGTTTTAGTAAGAGGGGTTTTTCGAAAATAAAGAAATGAATTTGAACAAGGACTTCAGTTTAGAATCGGAAAATATGGCTCATGCTTATACTCAAGGCTAGAGCATTTGGCTAGGTGACCAAGTCGGGACACAGTAAGTTCTGAGACTGATTCATGACTTCAGTAACAGATCCCCATCACTTTCCTGGCGGCACCAGTCCAAAGACTCCAAGTGGGATTATGGATCAGAGTTACACAATAAAGATGACTATGACAATGGCTCTTTAGCAACTAGACAGAAGAAATAGCACTACAGATTTTGACACTGTTAGCGGTTATGAAAGTAGGGATAGTTCAGAGATTAGAGTAGAACAAGATAAGCAAGGTATATAATAGTTCTCTAGAGTCCTATTAATACTCACAATCCACAGGGATTTAAGATTTCTGGACAGTCACGGTTGTGGTCAATGTATTGGGTCTATCAAGCACACCAGGCGTGGGACTGGATCAGCTAGGCCGGTCACCGGATTTGCACAGGAACTGCCCTTCTTGTTTCTGGGTAGTTCAAATCTGCTGGATAGCAAGTTCATCAGGCAAGCCTTGTGGTACCAAGCCAGAACATTTCAGGATGCTAGTTCAGAATGATTTCCCAAACCACATCACTTCACTGGGTTGTGAGAATAAGTTGGAGGATAGAGGCTTTGCTGAAAATGGTTCAGCTACTGATTGGCAAGATTATTGACATCTGGATCTGGAAGGATGTTAAAGGCTATATGTAGAATGCAGGAACAAAGTGCTTCACTGGAATCAAGTGAGTCGGTCAGGGAGTGAATCAGTCCGTCAGTGAATCCCTATGTGTTGTCAGCTGTCTCTATTTATCCTTTCAAATGACATCACAAAATGGGTGTATGGGCCGGCTTAAATAAGTTTGCCCCTGTGAGCTGGGATTGGATCAGGACCTCATCTCCGCATTGCATCTGAGTGATTGGATCAAGAACGGATGATGTGACATTTATGGTTTGGCTTTTACAGTCCTTAGAAACCTCCCCTAGCCACTAATATTAAAATCGAATGTTGTCCTAAATACATATTTATACATTAGTGACCTCTACAAAAATCACACACAAAGATTCCATATTGTATGTGGTAGCTGTTCCTCAAACTCCCGCATCTGTGGGATCTTGGTTCACCTTTCTGCAGAATTCTGTCCATTTTGCCATGAACACATTTCCCAAACTTTCAGAAAATTTCCACAAATGTGTGTGTTTACCATAGGGATGTGTATGTAAAGTTTAACTATTCTAGCATTAGTACAGTTCACATAAAACCACATATATTGCCATTCCTGCCCAGAATATGTTACACAGTTCCACTGCCGCTTAAAACATAAAGCCAACACTTAGCCTAACAAATCTGTTCTTTTTATATTTTTCACTACTTTGGATAACAAGTTATGAGTCTTTAAAAATTGTTCATTATTTATTCTTAGCAGCAAATGGTTCGCCCTTTGTCTCTCCCTGGAGCTCAAGGAGTTGCCCCCTCCTTTGGAGAATTCCTTCAAGGAGAAGTTTACAACCCCTTCACACGTCTGTTTCCTGGGCTGGAGGATCTGCCATTTTTCATTCTATGGCAGTAGACAAAAGTCTGGCCTAACCCACGTTTATCATCTATCAGTGAGTTTCTGCTGAGAGGATTTCGCTCCACTTGGGAGAAACCTGTTTTTCCACTTCTTGCTGGCCCAGCCAGGTTAATTCATTCTTAATGTCTTAAAATCCAGCAGAGACCAAACTACTTTCATCAAATAGCATAAATAAATTACTTTCTTAGCTTTAAACCTGTGGGATCAAAAACACAACTGAGATCTGTATTCCTTTCAGCAACAATCATTTTATGTTTGCTAATCCGGCAGATTTTTAGTTTAAATACTTTGAAGTTTCATCAACTCATCTGACAGGGCTGTTATTCACAGGTAGCCCAGTGTGCTGCACACATATTTTGACAGAGGCTGTCATCCACAGGCAATCCAGTTTTTCTGAGAAAATGTTTTGTTCTTCACATTTTAGGACCTTTTACATTCACCATGCTTCATGAATACTGAATTTTAGTGCCAAGCAAGATTTTGAATGTTGAGAAGTGTTAAGTACAGGCATTTTGGAGTTTTTAGCACAAAGTAAATGTCATTTACAGGCACATTTTTGAGCTTTATTTGCAAAGCGCTGCTTCTCCCTCTGCACTCTATGTTTGCTTGTCATTGAGCCCACTGGCACATTTTCTGCAGGGTGTGCTCTATTCCACCATACATGCACCATGGGTGGCAGGTTGTGCATCCATCTTTTTGTGTGTTGGAAAACACGGTTTTGGAGCGCACAAGAATTTTGCCGCCATTGTTGCTGTTTCTTGCACCATAACTAGCAGGGTAATGCCGCATAGTATAGCAGAGTGGGTCAATACATCCAACAGTATTACTTCTGTATGAATTAACCATTTTAATAGGTCTTGTCAGTGCAATCTAAACATCACACAAGGCAATTTGGAGACAGAACCCCAGCTAGATTTGAGAGACCTGTATAGTGGGAGAGAGGCCTGTCAGTGCAATCTAAACATCACACAATGCAATTTGGAGACAGAACCCCAGCTAGATTTGAGAGACCTGTATAGTGGGAGAGAGGCCCATCAGTGCAATCTAAACATCACACAATGCAATTTAGAGACAGACCCCAGCTAAATTTGAGAGGCTTATCAGTGCAATCTAAACATCATACCATGCAATTTGGAGACAGAACTCCTGCTGAAATTGAGAGGGCTATCAGTGAAATCTAAACATCACACAATGCAATTTGGAGAAAGAACCCCTGCTAAATTTGGGAGACCTGTATAGTGGGAGAGAGGCATATCAGTGCAATCTAAACATCACACAATGTAATTTGGAGACAGACCCCAGCTAAATTTGAGAGACCTGTATAGTGGGAGAGAGGCCTATCAGTGCCATCTAATCATCATACAATGCAATTTGGAGACAGAACCCCAGCTAAATTTGAGAGACTTGTATAGTGAGAGAGAGGCCTATCAGTGCAATATAATCATCATACAATGCAATCATCTTCTTTACTTTGGGTTTGGTAAGTGGCTCGGAATCTGGGGTAGAGTAATTGCTCTACTCCTGACCCAGGCCACTCCTACCTTACTGGTCCTTGTAGATGATGGTTGATGGCTGGCTACTGCTTCCCCTGCAGACACCTGCTGACATTTCTTGGTGCCGCTTCTGTTGGAGCCGCTCTTGGCCTTAGGGCCCTTAGCCACAGGGCTGCACAGGCAGGGGGCTGCCCTGAGGGGACCAGTGATGAAGGCTGGGAGGACCAATGAGAGTGGTGCTGGGCGGGTCGAGAGAGGGAGGGAAGGAGTACCTGGGTTGATAAAAGGCAATGAGCGCCTGCAACACGGGTCGCTAGGCCCCAAACAGGGAAGGAGGGCGGGTTGGGAGGCGGGAGGGAAGGAGAGGCAGGAAGAGGGCGCGGGGTGGGAGCGGGTGTGCGAGGGGCCTCGGGGCTACTCAAATACACAACAAAGGCACCGGCAAACAGCAGCAGCAGACAGGGGCAGGACTCACCAGGCTCAGATGGAAAATGTAGCCAGTGGGTCCTGCTCTGCCACTACACCAATAGCCGCAGGCCACTGACCAATGGGAGCAGGGGGTGTGGGACAGGAGGCGGGAGGGAGGGAGAGGCAGGAAGAGGGCACGGGGTGGGAGCGGGTGTGCAAGGGGCCTCGGGGCTACTCAAATACACAAAAAAGGCACCAGCAAACAGCAGCAGCAGACAGGGGCAGGACTCAGCGGGCTCAGGTGGAAGTGGAGCCGGTGGGTCCCGCTCTGCCGCTACACCAACAGCAGCAGGCCACTGGCCAATGGGAGCAGGGGGGGCGGGACAGGAGGCGGGAGGGAAGGAGAGGCAGGAAGAGGGTGCGGGGTGGGAGCGGGTGTGCGAGGGGCCTCGGGGCTACTCAAATACACAAAAAAGGCACCGGCAAACAGCAGCAGCAGACAGGGGCAGAACTCACCAGGCTCAGATGGAAAATGTAGCCGGTCGGTCCTGCTCTGCCACTACATCAATAGCCGCAGGCCACTGGCCAATGGGAGCAGGGGGGGCAGGACGGGAGGCGGGAGGGAAGGAGAGGCAGGAAGATGGCACGGGGTGGGAGCAGGTGTGCGTGGGGCCTCGGGGCTACTCAAATATCCAAAAAATGCACCGGCAAACAGCAGCAGCAGACAGGGGCAGGACTCACCGCGCTTAGATGAAAATGGAGCCGGTGGGTCCCGCTCTGCCGCTACACCAACAGCAGCAGGCCACTGGTCAATGGGAGCAGGGGGGGGGGCGGACTGGAGGCAGGAGGGAAGGAGAGGCAGGAAGAGGGTGCGGGGTGGGAGCTGGTGTGGGAGGGGCCTCGGGGCTACCCAACTACACAGAAAAGGCACCGGCAAACAACATCAGCAGACAGGGGCAGGACTCACTGCGCTCAGTGGAAATGGAGCTGGTGTGTCCCACTCTGCCGCTACACCAACAGCAGCAGGCCACTGGCCAATGGGGGATAATGGTCCGGAGACCTCGTTATCCACCATTGCTTCGCTTGGGCTGATGACCTGGGCGGCTGGGCCGGTATCCACTATTCCAGTCCCTGGAACAGGGGATGAACGCCACAATATCCCCATTAGCATAACACAAAATGCAAATGGAAATGTTGGAAAATCTTATTGAGTCTATGTACTTTACTGAGAAATGTAAAGTCGATGGAGTCTATACATTCTTTTTTGTTCTATTTTTTAACTGTGAGTGGTGGTTCCTAAAGGAACATTTATTTTGTTATTTTCGGATGTATTTCTTTTTGGCAAGAAAATTTAGAACGAAAGTTGGGGAGGGAAAAGAGGGAAGAGGCACCAAACACTAATATGCAGGGACAGGTGGACAGAGGAAAATGTTGCACGTACGTTATTTCTAAGGTAGGGGGCAGTGTTTCTTATGCTCCTTGTTTGCAGCTTCAAAAGCACCATGAAAGTGCTTCCCTCTGCAGGATGTTTTGTTGTAGTATGTACAAGGGACTGTTGTCTTTGAAAAAAAATGGATCTTTTGTTGCTTGCAAGGTAGCTGGTGGGATTGTGTGTCCCACAGAAGTAGGCTGTGAGGTTACAGTATTGGTTGAGGAAGATGAGGTGGAGGAAGACAGCCTTCTTCTTGCTAAGAAAGGAACAACCTTTCTGAGAGCATTGCAGTCATTGGATGTGATGTGGCAGCACATTGAGGTGGTCCTGTAGGATTACTGTCCGGGGAGTCAGCGACTGAATACAAAGTTGCACTCAGTGCATTTTACTTTGGTAGCTTTAGCATTTGGTACATAACCAACAGTATTAAAGAACTGCCACACCCATGATTCTCTCTGGGGGCTAGAGGTAGGCACTTCCGCTACCGCATCTTCTTGGTCCTCTTCATTGTCTAGGAAGTACTGCACTTTTTTTGTTTTGAAGGTCCTCCAGCTGGTGGTGTTGGTGGCTCTTGGGGAGGAGGGATGGCATTAGCTGTTCCCATTTTAAAGATAAATAGCAGTTTTGCTAAAATGTTTCGAAGTATGTACTGTGTCCCAAATTTGGTAATGGATATTGAGTAGGAATAGGTGTAGGAGCTGCGCAAGGGAAAGTTGAAAGTTCCTAGATCAGTAGAAAATGCAGTCCCGAACTATTCGGGAAGCACAGATTTTATCGCAAAGTGCAGATGGGTTCTCGGACATGTCATCATGCCACGTGCCAGCGTACGGTCATGTGGCACTGTCCGGATGGTCCACAATGAAGTCACATGTTTGTAGACGTCTACGGATGCAAAATCTGTTGAAATCGTTGTAAAAAGTGTATAGAAAAGTTAAAAATGATGGTAGAAGTCGGTATATGGCAGAGTTTTAAGGTGACACCTAAACTGGACACAAATATTGCTATATTGAGTAAGTATGATATTAGTAGCGGTTATTTAGCAAACACACTGCGCACACAAACAAAGAAAAAGTCAATTATTTAGTGATTTAATCCGAAGGTGATGCAGGCTGACACGTGTTTTGAGCGACAAGCTCTTCTACTGAGGCTGCATGTTAATTGTACAATTAAATCAAAGGGATACAATTAATATATGCATAAACAGTATGTCAGACCCGAGCACAGGACAAGGTAGATAAATGGTCAAAACCTGACCATCACAAATGGTCATTCAATTCATAGGTTGTCAAATAAGAAAATGCAAATCACAACATATATGACAAAAAAATCAAGTTATAGAAACAGAAAGTTATACAACCGATACGGTGTAGGTTTGTCCAATTCGGGTATTGCCAGAGTATGAAAGGAAAAGGAAAAGAAATAATGAAAGAGAAAAAAATATAAAAGAGCTGCATTAGCAGTGTGAGGAAATGTTTGACTGCCATGCATTTAGTTAAAATTGAATTGAACATCATTCAAAAGAACCTGGAAACCGGAATTTCCTTATTTGATCACTAGAGGGAAGACAATATGGGTAAACAAGAAAACAATTTAGGCAACGGACGTGAGAAGAATCATTTAAATTGCAAGGGAGTCACATTTTGATCATAAAAATACCAGTTAGGTGGCAGCACCTTACAAGTAGGTAAGAAGTGAGCAACAAGTTTTATGAACACACTTACCCAGAATTTGGTATGAGATTGTAATAATTTGACCGTAGGCTCACAGTAAAGGAAGGGGGTGAATTAGCAATTTGGTCAGTTGTGTCGAAAAGAACAGAGAAAAGTTTGGTACTGTAAATTAATTATGAGAAATATCAAATAAAGGCAGCATACCTTATGAAATTTCAGTTGCAAGGCAGCCAATAACTTAATCGTATATACGATCTCACTGGAGTGGTAGTTGAGAGCGAATGGCGAGTGGCGGTCAGCCAGACCGGGCAGGAAGGAAAGGAAACATGGCACTCCAATTAGCTCAAATTAAGGACAGTCTAGACGATCTATTGTGTGTGCGTGGACCCTTAGGACTTCTAGGGGTCCACGCGAAAGTGTGAGACTTAACAGCGTCTCCGCTGCGTGTGTGAAAACAGGAGCCGAAGGAGTGCGGCTCCTGTTGGGATATATAACAATGCGACCGCGTTGAGGCATGGCCTCGTACGGCCGACGAGGCTCGCAGAGCCGCCATCTTGTGTGTGTCTGAAAGTAATTGGGCCTCATTACACGGTAGACGGTAACCATGGCGCTATTATTTTCCATGGTTGCCGCCGGTATTTTACCGTGTCCACCTTGGTGGATGGCGGAATTACCGCCCTACTCCAAGGTGAGCGGGGGCGGTAATTCCCCATTCACCAAGGCCCTTCCCCATTCCCATTTTTGCCCCCATAGGGCATAATGGGAATGGGGAAGGCGCTAATTACGGTACCGCAAATTGCAGTACCGTAATTAGCACCAAGGTCCCTTTGCGGCACCCTACTTTAACGGCTGGTAAAACCAGCAGTAGTAAGGCGGTAAGGGTTAACGGTCACCGGTAGCATTATCGGTGACCGTTAACCCTTACCGCCTTCCATGTAATGAGGCCCATTGAGTTGAATGAGGAAATTGAATCAAAATGTCATCAGTGCCCACATTTGGGGTATTCAAGACCAAGGGAGTCCCAAAAGTGGGCTAGTGAGAAAGGGGAGCAAATTAATGGGCTTAATGAACAATCTTAAAATTAAAAAGGATGTTGTTAGTATTTTGATAGTGGTAATGATATCTATATGAAAAGCGGTTGAAACACGACCAAGGCAATCTAAGGATTGAAACGGATATTACTGATATTAATACATTGAAAATGATATCAATATGAAAGGGGTAGAAAAACAATCGGGCAACATGTCATATATGGAGACAATTTGACCCAAAAGAGATGACATGGAAAAACGTGAAATGTCATCATTGAATTGGGCCAATAAAATATGCTCAAATATTCATTATGTGCCAGTTGACCAGGGGATTAAATGCATCTCAGGGGGAGAGAAAATTACTTTTCAAAGGGAAGGTAATATGTAATAGTGTATGCCAATTGATTGTGCCTGATCAATGATGATCTGCGAGGAACTAAATAGAGAAATAGTCAGGTTAAACTAAACGGATGGCCAACATGGGGGGGAAATACAGAAGATGAGGTACAAAATGCAATTGGAGCCAAGTTTGAGGAAAGCATGTAGTGCTTGATCACAAGAAAACAGATAATTCATGGTCTGTATTAAGGCCGTGTGCAACAGTTCGATATTTGCAGATGAGGCGGGCTTCCAGTTGCCTCAACTTGAGGACTAGATTTCCAGCTTGTTGGGGTAAGTTGACTTTAGCCATCCCTGCAAATTTGTTCAGTGCTTTATCATCCATCTGATGGACTTGTTGCCAATGTACAGACAAGGGATATTTAGAATTAACTTGAGAGATGGATGACAAGTTCTCCCTTATATGAATTTTCAAAGGTCGAATGGTGCTGCCAATATAGCGTTGTCCACATATACATTAAATGCAACATACACAAAATTTGGTGTTACAATTAATGAAAGTATTGATTTTATGTGTGCCAAATTGCTCAAATTCAATTTTAGAAGGTTCATATGCAAAAATGCACATTGAACATCCCCCACATTTATGAAACCTTGTATTCATCGGTTGATGTAGCCAGGTGTGTTTGTGTTGTTGGTTAGACATGAAGCAAGGCGAGAGGATGTTCTTGAGATTATTAGCTTTAGTATAAATGAAATTGGGTGAGACATCCAGCCATGGACTAATGTCTCTGTCGAGCTGAAGAATATGCCAATGTCTTTTGACTATATTGTACAGACCAATGCTATCTGCATAGTATCTTGTGATGAATTTGAGTTTGTTGACATGTGTACTTGTAGGACGTACTTTAAGAGTAAGCAGGTCCTCTCTCTTCATGGATTTAACCTACCATTCTGCTTTATCAAGGAGGCTTTTCTCATACACTCTTGCCAGGAATCTCTGTCATATTAGGGCACATTCCATAGTGAAATCCTTATTTAATGAGCAATTGCGTCTAGCACAGATAAATTCACCTTTAGGTATATTTTTAGAGACTGATTTCTTGTGACAGCTAGTCGAATGGAGTACAACATTGACTGATGTAGACTTACGATAGGTCTTGGTAGCAAATTTGTTATCACATATGCTGATGGAAAGATCCAAAAAATTGATACTGCTGTATCTGTAAGTAGATGTGAACTTGATGGCCCAATGGTTGTTGTTGAGATGAGAAACAAATTCATTGAGACAGTCTTGAGAACCTTTCCATATCAGAATCACATCATCTATATATCTTTTCCATGTGTGAATATGTGGCAGGAATGAAGAATTGGAAAAGACAAACAGTTGCTCATAGTGATGCATGAAAATATTAGCAAGTGCTGGAGCACAGCTAGCTCCTATCGCAATACCTATTAGTTGTCTATAATAGGTGTTGTTAAATAAAAACACATTGTTAATGAGTGCACATGATAGTAATTCCTTAACCAATTCAATGTGTTCGAAGAATGAGGCCGAATGTTCACGGAAAATGTAATCCACACTATCAATTGCCTGCTGGTGGTTAATTGAGGTATATAAGGCACAAACATCAAGTGTCACTAACAACATATTTGGTAGCACCGGAAGCTGGTCTAAAATATCTAGGATGTGCATGGCATCACAAATGGAAGTAGGGATGGTGTTTACCAGTGGTGCAAGACATTTGTTGATATAAATTGAGATAGGCTCAAAGATCCCACCGCCACCACTCAAGATAGGTCTCCCTTCAGGTATTTTTGTGAAAGATTTGTGTATCTTGGGTAGGAAGTAGGCTGTAGGCATCACTTGACCTTCTACAATTAAGAATTGTTTCTCATCATCAGTTAGAAGACCTTTAATATGCCATTTAGAAACAAGTGTTTTCACTAATGCTCATATTTGGGATGTTGGGTTGGATGCTAACACTTCATAGCACCCAGGGGAGTTGAGATGTTCAATTCCCATGGCAATATAGTCAGCTTTGTCCATCACCACTACATTGCCCCCTTTGTCTGCGTCCTTTATGATTACATTTTCATTGGAAGCTAGCTTGCACAGAGCCATTTGTTCTTGATTGGATAAATTGTGCTTAAGTGTGTTCTTCCGGTTAGGAGTGTCTTGCATTTTATGAATGTCATTAATGACCGCTTGGTGAAATGTGTCAATAAGTTTGTCTTTAGGAAAAACAGGTACACATTTTGATTTGGATGATAACTCTTTTATTTTTAAGCTTTGCTGCTGGATATTCAAATCTTGGAGTAAGTCCATGTATTGATGCTGGGGTCATTCTCGCATTCGTCAAGGGACATTAGCTGAGCATTGTCTGTAATGTGACATCCGAAAGGGGATGTGATTGGGGCTTGGGTTTGAAGTACTTAACTTGAGTGGAGAAATATTTATTTAATTTTATTTGCGAATGAATTTGAACAGATCTATCTGGATCTGAACGTATTCATTGAAATTAGTTTGAGCAAATGACAATCCCTTGTTCAGGAGGGAGCGTTCATCCAGAGAGAGTGAGTAACTGCTCAAGTTGTGAATCAGATCTATCTTGTCTGATTCCTCAGTGTTTGTTGATTGGATGCCTTAGTTACTCTGCGTTGGATATGAGGAGCATTTATGCCTGTTGGATTGGCTACCCCTTGTGCCCCGAGGCTTGGTTCTGGGGTTGTGGTACTGGTAGCTAAAGGTGTCTGGAACCAGACTTTTTTCATAGCCACTAGGGCGGCTTGCGATAGCCTTTTTTGTATCTGTAAATTTGTTCTAAAAAAGGAGTAGGTTGCGTAATTGGGGCACATTCACCTGATATGGTCTCAGAATCATCAGAGGGATTCAACTCAGAGCTAGTAAAAACATGAGTGAGGTCTCTGTTAGTATTGGGTCTTTCCCTATCACTGTCTACTTCAGAACTGGCGGGAGTAGACGCCTTGCTACTACTTCTTGAGCGAGACACTTCGTCATATTTTGGTTGGTACGTGTACACCCTATTATCACGATAATCTCTGTCGTTGTGGGAAAAGTTGCGAGATTTGTAAAGTTTTACTTCATCTTGGTGTCTGCGTAAACGGGTGTACAAGGTTTTGTAATTTTTATCAATGGTAGCACCGTGAGCGTCAAACATTCCTATTTCTTCTTTTAATGCATCAGTTTCAATAATAATTCAAGCATGTTCTCTGCTCGCATGCTCTATGAGCAGTTTAAGCATGTTATTACAACTGGCTGTTAAATTTTCTTCCCATTCTGTGGCAAGATCATTATCCACGGGGTCTTCAAAATCCGGTAATTTCAGTATCCGGTGACCGCGAGGAATTTTGTGTTCTTTTAAATAATGGGTGAGGGTTGTTTTTTCCCAGAACTTGTTGATCTCTCTGATGCTGAGATGTTCTAATTTAATAAACTTGGATCTGAGATCATCAGACTCTGGTGTCAGTCTTTTGAATGGATTGAGGGTAGATCCTCTTGGAGCAAATAATGTATCATATAGATATCATTACCATTATCAAAATACTAACAACATCCTTTTTAATCTTAAGATTGTTCATTGAACCCATTAATTCACTCTCCTTTCTCACTAACCCACTTTTGGGACTCCCTTGGTCTTGAATACCCAAAATGTGGGCACTAATGACATTTTGATTCAATGTCCTCATTCAACTCAATGACTTTCAGACACACATAAAATGGCGGCTCTGCGAGCCTCGTCTGCCGTACGAGGCCATGCCTCAATGCGGTCACATTGTTATATGGCCCAACAGGAGCCGCGGTCCTTCGGCTCCTGTTTTCACACATGCAGCGGAGACGCTGCTAAGTCTCACACTTTCGCGTGGACCCCTAGAAGTCCTAAGGGTCCGCGCGCACACAATAGATTGTCTAGACGGTCCTTAATTTGAGCTAATTGGAGTGCCGTGTTTCTTTTCCTTCCTGCCGGGTCTGGCTGACCACCGCTCGCCATTCGCTCTCAACTACCACTCCATTGAGATCGTATATACGATTAAGTTATTGCCTGCCTTGCATCTGCAATTTCATAAGGTATGCTGCCTTTATTTGATATTTCTCATAATTAATTTACAGTACCAACCTTTTCTCTGTTCTTTTCCAAACAACTGACCAAATTGCTAATGCACCCCCTTCCTTTACAGTGAGCCTACGGTCAAATTATTATAATCTCATACCAAATTCTGGGTAAGTGTGTTCATACAACTTGTTGCACCCTTCTTACCTTCTTGTAAGGTGCTGCCACCTAACTGGTATTTTTATGACCACACTGTGACTCCCTTCCAATTTAAATTATTCTTCTCACGTCCGTTGCCTAAATTGTTTTCTTGTTTACCCAAATTGTCTTCCCTCTAGTGATCAAATAAGGGAATTCCGGTTTCCAGGTACTTTTGAATGATGTTCCATTCAATTTTGACTAAATGCATGGCCAACATTTCCTCACACTGCTAATGCAGCCCTTTTTATATTTTTTTCTCTTCCATTATTACTTTTCCTTTTTCTTTCATCCTCTGGCAATGCCCGTATTGGACAAACCTACACCATATGGGTTGTATAACTTTCTGTTTCTATAACTTGATTTTTTTGTCATATATGTTTTGATTTACATTTTCTTATTTGACAACCTATGAATTGATTGACCATTTGTGATGGTCGGGTTTTGACCATTTATCTTTCTTGTTCTGTGCTCGGGTCTGACATACTGTTTATGCATATATTAATTGTACCCCTTTGATTTAATTGTACAATTAACATGCAGCCTCAGTAGAAGAGTTTGTAGCTCGAAACACGTGTCAGGCTGCATCACCTTCTGATTAAATCACCAAATAATTGACTTTTACTTTGTTTGTGTGTGCATTGTGTTTGCTAAACAACCCTTCCCTCGTATCACTTACCCAGTGGATAACTCGGCAGGTTCCCACTACCGCTTTCACCTGCAGCTTTCAAACACCATTCAACTTGTTTGGTCCTCGCGCTGAATCCCGTAGTCTCTTTCTTCCAATTCTTGCCTTTTATGATATTAGTAAGTTGTAGGAAAATAGCATGCAGGGGTAAAAACCTATGAAATTCACTGAAAAAACGTTGTTAAAGGGACGTTATGGTTACAAGTAAAACCGAAAACCCCCAGAAATTCCCCAGTTATGGTAAGCTAAGCAACCATAACTCGCACCACCACCGTGCACGGCTAAGACTAACACCCAGGACATCAAAGATGGCATCACAAATGTCATTGATGACATCAGTGATGAATATCTGGGCCACTTGTTTTTGTTCAGTAACACAGTAACAGCTCCTTGTGTTGCCTCCACACTCACGGTGGTCCCCCCTTTCTTCTCCTCATTTGAAAGAGTTCATCACAACCAAATCTGGTGAAATGTTTGCAGCAGCACCGGGTGAATTTGGAAGATACATTTTGCTTTTTTTAGGTAAACTCATAAAAAATTCAGAAACATATGGTAATCACCAGTGGGGATGACAGACGTACAAGAGATTCTGGGGTGTCAACCAACCTGTTTGCTGTCAAGGCTTTGTCAGAGTTGATAGTGAGTGTGAGCACCATTGTTATATACAGTCTGTATAGTGTATTGTGTGACTAGTCCCTCTACTCTTTCTTGTGTGTGTCTCTCTCTGCTGTCCTGTGAAATGTGTTGCTACGTTGGGTGCCATCTTGGTCTAGATTCCAAGCTCCTTTGTATTCCCTATGTTCTAAAGGTGTTGTACTGTGGATTGCATTTGTAGTACACTGCTAATGCATTCTTACATGCGTTTGCACAGGCTCTTAGTGGGGCTTCATGTTCTGACTGCATTCAAACTACATTACTGTTATAAGTGAAAATGACCTGTTCAGCAATACGTATAGAGGGAAATGTTATAAATCCAATTTGTGAATCCTGAGAATCTCACTTGGATCACTTAAAACTGGGGACAGATCAGCAACAACTTGGGGGTCAATTTAGAGAATGTGTTATGTGTATGCCTAAGTGGCAAGTAGATGGCAAATGTCTATCTATGCCATTTAGGCAAATAGAGTGCAAATTGTGCTTGTTGGGCACTGTTATCCTGCAAAACAATATTGTAATGCATAATTCTTAATTGTTACAGCGTCCAAATACAGTACCGCTGTGTGCATGCAATGTTTAGGTATAAGTACCTTGAGCAGCAATTCATCAATAAGGTATAACAGTACTAGTCCCGTGCGGCAAGTGCTGTGAGTATCATTGAAAGTGTTGTAGTGCATTAGCAGTAGTATGCAAGTATGTATACTCTAGCAGTCATTAAACAGTCAAAGTACAGTAGTGCTTTCACAGTACTAAAAGTGCCATATTACACAGCCCACGGTAGTGGCTGTGTAGATATGGTTAAATTGCTAATCCCATTGAAAGAGCATGTTTTGGGCGCTTTATAACTTCGCTCCCCCTTGACGAATCCTCACCAAACTTTGTATATGGCCCACTCTGAATTTCTTTGCAAATTTTCTTTTTTTCCCATAGACACAATGGGAAAAACTTTGGACACGCCTACTGCTCAAACCGCTGGACGGATTTCCACCAAATTTGTGGCAGGGGCGGCGGCTTAGTCCCGAACGTATGCTTTTGTTAATTTGGTGTAAATCCGTCCAATAGTTATTTTTTAAATGGCCAAAACGTAAGGCAAAAACATTAGTGATATCTGTGTCTGCTCCACAGACACACTTCCCTGTTCGTTCCGTGGACAGGGCACCGATTGGTTGACTGACTTGCGTCATGTCTGCGGACACGCAACGTGTTCGCCGGTTGGCTGGGGTGAGGCGTGAGGTGCATCACATTGTTTCAGTGCACCCGCCATCTTGGATCCACCGACAGTGCGGTGGCGAACAGAGGCAAAATTGAATTTTGTGGAGTGTGTTGGAGTGTAGAAGTGCTTGGGGAGGGTAGGGGAATAAGAGATGGGTCAAATACTGTATTTGTTTAGGTGCAGGTGCCCATGATGTGTTCACCATGTCCGTGGCCTTCGTGGCTGTCCGAGGACATAATAAATGCACTACTGGCTATTTTACTTCATTATGATGTTGGTTTTGGGTTTTGATTGTAATTAATATCCCCTATAAGCAGCCCATATACCACAGTCAAAATGTTTGGTAGCATAGGTGTGTTATGCTGCGGTGGTTGTGGCCAGGGCCTAGAGTCTTGAGTGCATGGCCGAATTTAGTAGTTAGTTTTGCTAGTGGTTTCATCCTGTTTAAAAATAAAATAAATAACTTCTTTTTGAGAAGGATTGAACTGTCTATGAGAGCTTTTAGGATTACTTTTCTACGGTAGGTTTTAAAGGAATAGTGCGCTCAGAAATATTGATTGCTAAAATGATGGCCAATAGTCTAAAACATAGTTTAGACATATTTAGAATGAAAGTTCCTCCGTAAACACTTTGAGCAAACGAGGCTCAAAGTGTTTACATGGGAGCATCCATTTTGTGATTTCAGGCAGCCTCCTCAGCTCTGCCCTGGCAGCACTAAACAATCAGCAAAAGCCCCCTAGTAGGAGCTTTTGCTTACTGCAGCCAGAGCAGAGCTGAGGAGGCTGCCTTCACTTTCATTTTATGTTTTCAGTGCTCCCCAAGCTCAGGGAAGCACCGAAAACATAAAATAAAGGCACAAAGCCGAGGCTCGTCAATGGAAAATATTTGTGATTGCCATGGTTGGAAAACCACGGAAATCATAAATACAACAACGTTGTTATTCTGACTGTGGCAGCTTTTGCGTGGAGTCTCCTGGGCTCCCCCAACCCTGTGGTAAGCAACTAACCGAAAGTGGGATAGTACAAAGACACGTGTGCAAATTATAGGCCACTAATATATAACTGCGGTCATTGAGGACAGGGTCCGTGTCGTGGCCGTAGGGTGTTGCAACACGGTTTGCTCGGACATTCTCATACGACCACTTTTTGTCAGGGCTCGAGACTAGCTCCTTTCAAAAATGTTTACGTGTTTTGCCATGTGAAGAGGAGATGGGATGAGGTGACAGGTGGTGTGGCCTGACTGTGGGAGTCGCTGGGAGAGTGCAAAGTTCTCCAGAGGAACAAAATAAATCCGTAGAAATGTATCCCACACTGGTGAATGGTAGCAAACAATTCATATGTTTTTCAAAAATATTTGCAATGTTGCTGTGGTCGGAAGGCCTATCGGCTCCCATTCTGAGTGAAAGTCAGCGCTGTTGAATTTTTGTTTCCTAGTTGAGCAAACTCACGCATGGTACACAGTATAAGGTTCCAATGTTTTTTTACCTTGAAACAAAAAGAGGATTCCAAAAGGAATGTATGAAGGGAGGGATGTAAGACTTTCAAATATGATTATGTTCACCATTCAAAAATTGGAGAAAGGAACATTGAATTTAATTTTATGAAAATTTGTTGAACTCAACAGAGTGTCTGCGTTACTCCGATAGGAGGGGAATGCCGAATATTATGTAAGTTTTACTTTGGACGATTTTATACACAAACTAGTCAAATTATCATTCAGTGATATTATTGATGGGTTACATTGTATTGTTTGTTGTGTGTGGCATATTGCAACGCCACGCAATTACAACTTGTGTGTGTAGTTTGTTTTGTCCTGGGCAAATGGGCGGTGTAGCATCGAGATGCGTGTAGTCCAGTAGTGGGTTCCCCCAGGTTCACAAACGCATAATTCAACGCTAATATTTAATTAAAATTCCGTCTATGTGTTCTTCTTGGTTTTATCTTTCTCCCTGATTGCAGCGTCAGCCTCAGCATTCCATTTCGAGCTGACCATACTCCATACCAGTAACTTCTAAAGCAAACTGAAGAGTACTTTGCACGTTGTTTTGTCTGAGATCACATTGTTTCACGTCTGTGTTTATCAATAGTTGTAACAGGGGGCCAAATTTATGGTTGAAATGATAAAGTGTAAGAAAGATCGGCTACTGAGACACATCGTTTACGGTGGCCTAGCACCAAGTTCATGGCAAATGCTTGCGATTCACAGTGCATCCAATGCTCTTCTTATACCCAAAAGGAACACTGTGTGACTCACGATAAACATTTGTAGATTGCGAACGAAGAAATAAATTACCTATTTGCTTGAAAATGGCAATCGCTGGATGTTCTCAGAGCGTTTATTGTGAAATAAAAGTAATTTACAAATTGTACAGTTTTGCTATTTCCTTTAAAAGTATGGTTTTATATAAAAAATTGGGACGCGCTGTGTTGTGAGATGATGTGTGTTGATATTCCTGGTTCTGTGTCAAGTAACATTATCACGTAGGTGATGATTGGGTGCATTTTACTACACTGTATAGTAATGTCCTTGAGATAGGTGGAGAATATCACTAGGTTTGGTGATGTCAGCCTCAGGGGTGGGGCATATGAATTAGTGCCGCCAGGGCAGTCCACCTTGGGTGATGCAGCAACGGATAAGATTATCACAAGATGGCCACGCCCTGGTGCCTGATTTTGCATGTGTAAAAAAGGGGAACATTACAGTTAGGTGCATAGGAAATGTTTGTACGGTCGATCAACATATGCTTAGAAGCACATTCCAGAACACTTGGGATAATAATATTTATGAGTGCACTATTCTTTTAATAGAACCATTTTTTGCTGCATTCGTTGCAGATGATTTTCTAAGGTCTGTTTTTGTACTATTTGTAATGTCTGTATGATGTGTTTAAAAAAAATTGGTAAGTGCATATAAAGTAATGGGTAATACATTGTTTATATAGAGAAGTGTCGTGTCTTCTATTAGTATCAATGTTTTCACTTATTTCATCACAAGGAACATTTTCTTACAGCCATTCCAAAGTAGTAGACATTTCTGTGTAAAAAGAAATATATATATTATTTTTACTGTAACTAATATAGAAAGTTTATAAATATATAAAATAAATGTTGTCTACTCACTAGTTTTGGTGTTACTGCTGCATACGTATGCTGCTGATTTTTGCTGTGCAGTTTGTGTGAGGTAATTCTGTTGGAGGCATAATAATTTTGTTTTGGTATATTGCATTATGTTGCATATGTTATGTAATTGGAAGGTTGGTGTATTACATATACAGTTTCCACTTCTTATTTATTATTGGATGTGGTGCTTTTTGAACATGTTTGGTGTTATTATTGTATGATACAATAATGTAAGCTATGCCCTGAGTTTTTGCAGTCTTGATGGTGACCGCGTCCATCCGCGGACATGCAAATGATTCACGGGTATATAAATTACTAGCGGGGCAGGGGGTTCAGTATTTTCTATGTTATATGTATGTAAGCTAAGGGAGTCTCAGTAAACATAACATTTACATTGACATTTGTGATGTCATCTTTGATGTCCTGGGTGTTAGTCTTAGCAGTGCATGGTGGTGGCGCGAGTTATGGTTGCTTAGCTTACCATAACTGGCGAATTTCTGGGGTTTTTCGGTTTTACTTCGAACCATAACGTCCCTTTAACAACGTTTTTTTTTTTTACTGAATATATATATATATATATATATATATATATTTTCTACAAATAGAGCAAACAAGTATTAAATGAATAGATGTCATACGTGACATCCCATCACACATGCAGGGGTTCCATCACCAGATACAGAATGTTTCTTTTCATAATTGTGATCATTGATTACATCGAGATTTTGTTACCAAGCATCTTTAACTTTTATGTCAAATGTAAGCTAAACAATCTTCTTCTTTTGGTCCATTAACCAAGGAAAGAAAAACTCTAATAGAAGACACATCCCGAAATCTTTCTAAGTGTCTTTTTTGCAAAATCTTTAGATCCATTGATGTTTCCCTGTCAAAACTTGATTTATCATTTATGTTGCAATACACATGAGAATATTCAAAAATACATAACAATGCTTAAACTTGTTTCCACCAAATTGAATGTCGTCATGTATCAGACTCTATTAGGTCATTATGTGTAATGATAAACCACCTGGCATCTGGAGTTGTCCAAACTGTCAACCAGAATTGTAAAGAGGCATAATGGATAATCAAGTAAATGTTAGCTACCATCAATACATTGTTCAGAAATGCCCTTACTACTATAGTTAGCTTTGGTGATCTTACCACTGCCCACGCTTCACAACAGCTGTATAAGATACTATGACATTTTGGTTACCAGGAATATAGTGCCAACATTAACTGAAAAGACTGCAATACCCTTATTTTAGTTTTCCTAGTACTGGAGTGGCAAGTCTTACATACCATTTAAAAAGCATAAAGCAACATCAATATATACCTGGAAACACATTCTTGGTGTATCTGGAGTTCCCTCAACATCTACTCTTCTCCACCATTAATCTTATTTTTTTAAACGATACCAACATGCATCCTTCTTTTTATTTATTTATTTTATACATTGGATATTTATAAAGAATGTATATAGCAAGATAGTGTTTCAAATCGCCACAAGGCAAAAGGAAATGGAACAGGGGAGCAAATAAACATTAATAATTGACAACAAATAAATAGAAACAAAAAGCGGTCTGACTAGGCCATGTGACATTCAGAATGTGCAAGTACGATGAAAAGAAAAAAGGGGGTGAGGTGGGGTAAGTGCTATTAGTTTCCCCCAACGGCAAGGGGGGGCAGAGGTGACTATTGGGGAGGCAACAGGTAAGTGCACGGCCGAAGCAACCCACCAGAGAGGCAGTTGTCGTCCCAGTGGTCAGTTCAAGATGGGGGATGCCGGTGGAGGTTGGGCAGAACGCCAGGATCCTACTGGAGTCATGAGGGACCAGGCTGCCAAGTTCTGCGACAGAGGTGATGGTTAGCGTGGGAAGGGCAGACAGAAGGAGGAGGAGAAGAGCATGATCCTGAGTTATTTGCATAACTTGAGGAGATCTGGTTCAAAACAGCGAGAGAGAAGGAGACTGTTTCATAGAAGGTAGCCAGCTGGGGAGAGGGATCTGCCCCCAGCTTTCTGCTTGGAGAAACATTTGACCAGCAGAAAGTTGGTGTGAGAAGATCAAAGGGATCTGGAAGGAGAGTATTTAGTGAGAGACAGCTGCAGGTAGTGTGGTCCCAGGCCTGGGAGAGCCTTGTGGATGATGCAAAGGGTCAGCAAAAGGAGCAAGTGGAGAGATTTTAGAGGTGGAGAGATGCAGTCCCTTGGTGTGAGGCCAAGGATAAGTCTTGCAGCCCTTTTCTGGACTAGTTGAAGAGGACAGAATGCAGAAAGAGGCAGGTTGAGGAAGAGGCTGTTGCAGTAATCCAGCCTGGAGAGGACCAGAGCTCTAGAGACATTGAGCTTCTGGGGGAAGGTGGGGAAAGGAAGTAACATTGAAAGTATCATTCTTGGCAAGGTCCATGATGTGAGGAGTAAAGGAGAGAGAGGAGTTGAAGATGACCCCAAGGTTTCTGACTCCAGTGGAAGCAAGGTGAGGTGAGCTTTAGAGGGTGGCCAGAGTAAGGGAGGGAAACAGGGAACAGGTGCCCCGATAGGAAGAATCTCAGTCTTACTGGCATTAACACACATATCATTGGGGACACACCCAGACTGAATAGCAGACAGACAGTCAGGGATGATATAGAAGGAAGAAGAGGAGGAAGGGGGAGCTTGAAGAAGAGTTGTGTGTCATCTGCATAACACTGGTAATGAGGAGAGAAGGTAGAGATCAGGTGTGCAAGAGGTTCAACGTAGATATTGAAATTTCAAGGACAGAGGATGGCACCCTGGGGGACACCACATTTAGAGGGAGTGGCTTTAGGGGAGAAGGAGCCCAGGAGCACCTAGGGCGATCAGTAATGAAGGAGGTCAACCAATCCAGTGTTCGGTATGAGACACTGAGGGTTTCATGGAGCCGCTTTGTGAGAATAGAATGGTTTACTGTATCAAAGGTGGAACAGAGGTCAAGGAGAATGAGAACAGCAGGAGAGTTAGAGTCCAGATTTGCAAGCAGTTGTTCAGGAAAGCAGTTTCCATGCCCCTGGATACCTAGAATCCAGATTGAAGGTCATGTAAACAACCAGCAAGCTCAGTGTGTTGGGTCAGTTTTGGGGAGACTAACTTCTTCAGGAGTTTCCCAAGGAAGGATGTAGTAGAGATAGGGCAGACGTTGGCTGGAGGAAGGGGAGGAAGAGAGAGAGGTCAGAATGCCCTGAGAATTAGAGGTAAAGTGTGTGGCCAGAGTAGTACAGAGGGCCTGAGAAGGAAGAAGTGAGGTGGAGATTGCAGATGGATTGACTAATTCCTTGCAGATTTTGAAGAGTTTAGCTGTGTAGTTCGAGGCTCCAGATATATGGGCTGGATGTAGGCCCTATTCTTAGAACGGATAGAGAGACAATATTGCCTTTGGAGCAGGCAGCAGGCCAGTTTGTCAGTGGATGAGCCCGAGGTTTGCCACTTCCGTTTAGCAACTCTGTACTTCCAGAGTAGTTAGGTCGTAGTCATATCCGCTGTTATGCTTGGAGGCAGGTTTCAGGGGGATCCTCATGACAGGGGCAAGAATGTAAAGGGTGTTAATGATAGCAAGATGAAGAATGGCAAGTATAGAGTCAGTGGGAGAGTCAAGACGAGGGGAAGGAGGAGGGATGAAGGTGGAGGCAAATGCAGCAGCTGACACTCATTTAATCAGTCAGATGACCGCAAAGGTGGCTGGCAGTGCTGGTGGAGGGTCAATCAGAGGGCCGCAAAGTCCCAGATGAAAGGAGAGGAAAGAGTGTTCAGACCAGGAGAGAGGGGTAGTATGTGAGTTGTAGAAGGGGAGATCAGCGGGAATGAAGGCATCAAAGGTGCAGAGATCATGGAAGAGTGGAGAGGCAGGACCAGTGGAGTCAAGGTGGATGTTGAAGTCAACAAGGAGGAGGGGTTTAGAGGTTGCAGTCAAAAGAGAGGAGCTAAAGTACATCTAATCAGAAAGTAAGATGGACACAGAGTCAGGGGGTCTGTGGATGGTGGCAAGGGTGAGAGAGAGAGTAGGAGAGAAAAGCTTTCAGAAAAGACTCTCAAAGGAGGAATAGGGCTGAGTAGGTATGAGAGAGGAAGGGACTCCCTCAGGGAAGATCAGGGCTACTCCACCAGCAGATTGGTTGGGCCGAGGCTTTGAGAGGATCTTGTAGCCGTCAGGGAGGAGGGAGTCAAAAGCAGTTACAAAACTGGCATTGAACTATGCGTCGGTGAGAGCAAAGACATTGAGATCAAAGTCTACAAAAAGGAGGCAGATGTCAGAAGAATGTTTGACAGCAGATCGCGCATTCAGAGTGGATAAGTGTAGCTGGTCACCACCTTTGAAGTTTATCCGAGGAGTGGTACAGGGGGGGTGCTACACCCATCAGAGGTGGTGAAGGAGGTGTAGAGAGAGCGGAAGGAGGAGTAGCAGGAGAAGGTAGGAAGTTGATACAGGCAGGTAGATGCCGGTCGAAGAAGAGGAATTGGGTTGACGACCCTGGCCCATGACAGTGCTATTGGGATAGACATTCATGATGCACCTAGAGGATGAGAAGTGCACCAAGAGTACTTCCCATCTAGTGCCACCATTAATGGGTGAAACAGAAAAAGGGTAGATTGTAAAGAATAGATGAGAGGTCCATAGGTCTGGAGAGGGCATAGAGAAGAGGATGTCAGTCATAGTCTGTCTTTTGAGCCCCCCCTATAGACTATGATACTTGGAAGGTTTGCATCCAAACCTGTGACTTATGATGGTGAACAATATGGACCTGTCCGTGGAATCAAATGCCATAGACAGGTCAATACAAGTCTGGCCTTTACTTTTCAATGATTTTAAAGTCTTTAGAGATCCAGCCCTTATGTTCGTCTTCACAGCTATTTGTGAAGAATTGCAGGCTATCAAGGGTGTAGCAGACTTTTTATTGTTATTAATGAAAGAATTATGTGGGTAATTCCATATGTAAAGGAGAAATCTGCTGATCAGATTCATCTTTCATAAAATCCATGCCAAAAGCATATCATGTACCTGTGCCCTGCTGCATCATTATCCTGATCTGCAGAGCCTGCTCTTCCAGTTGCACGGTGCAGGTTCAGAGGTCATAGGTGCCCTCTTGACAGCTGCAGTGAAAACCACGTCTCTGCAGTAGAGGGGCTGCATTTAAGATATGCACCTCTGTTCCAAAATGTTATGATTGTGAATAGCCCATGCTGGTGGCAGGGTCAACTTTTAAAATAAGCCATGCCCGATTTAGGGCATGGTGCATGGCATTGCTCATAATCATTGTAGCCAATTTGATATCACACATATGTCAGCTCCTGTGAGTCAGCTCATCTGTGGAAGCTGATGTGTATTTTGGCAAGATGGGCTAAGCCTGAAAAAAAAATTTAATATTTAATTAAAATTCCGTCTATGTGTTCTTCTTGGTTTTATCTTTCTCCCTGATTGCAGCGTCAGCCTCAGCATTCCATTTCAAGCTGACCATACTACATACGAGTAACTTCTAAAGCAAACTGAAGAGTACTTTGCACGTGTTTTGTCTGAGATCACATTGTTTCACGTCTGTGTTTATCAATAGTTGTAACAGGGGGCCAAATTTATGGTTGAAATGATAAAGTGTAAGAAAGATCGGCTACTGAGACACATTTCTGTTATCTTTTTTTAAACAGCCACATCTTGGCTTTCTGCGATTGTCATGGATTTCAGATACCAACTGACGTTTTTTTAAACCGTCAGCTACAGATAACCGTGAATGGGTGGATCACAGTGATGCTTTTTTGGGATGATCACCACGGGCCCATACGCCCGAACACTGTACCCACCATAAGGAGCAACTTGACATCGTTTATGGTGGCCTAGCACCAAGTTCATGGCAAATGCTTGCGATTCACAGTGCATCCAATGCTCTTCTTATACCCAAAAGGAACACTGTGTGACGCACGATAAACATTTGTAACGAACGAAGAAATAAATTACCTATTTGCTTGAAAATGGCAATCGCTGGATGTTCTCAGAGCGTTTATTGTGAAATAAAAGTACTTTACAAATTGTACAGTTTTGCTATTTCCTTTGAAAGTATGGTTTTATATAAAAAATTGGGACGCGCTGTGTTGTGAGATGATGTGTGTTGATA
The DNA here is from genome assembly GCF_040938575.1 of Ambystoma mexicanum. Taxonomy (NCBI): domain Eukaryota; kingdom Metazoa; phylum Chordata; class Amphibia; order Caudata; family Ambystomatidae; genus Ambystoma; species Ambystoma mexicanum. The sequence goes on from NC_090922.1 coordinate 1,073,343,220, forward strand.
TTCCCGGTTCTGCGTCAAGTAACATTATCACGTAGGTGATGATTGGGTGCATTTTACTACACTGTATAGTAATGTCCTGAAGATAGGTGGAGAATAACACTAGGTTTGGTGATGTCAGCCTCAGGGGTGGGGCATATGAATTAGTGCCGCTAGGGCAGTCCACCTTGGGTGATGCAGCAACGGATAAGATTATCACAAGATGACCACGCCCTGGTGCCTGATTTTGCATGTGTAAAAAAGGGGAACATTACAGTTAGGTGCATAGGAAATGTTTGTACGGTCGATCAACATATGCTTAGAAGCACATTCCAGAACACTTGGGATAATAATATTTATGAGTGCACTATTCTTTTAATAGATCCATTTTTTGCTGCATTCGCTGCAGATGATTTTCTAAGGTCTGTTTTTGTACTATTTGTAATGTCCGTATGATGTGTTTAAAAAAAAATGGTAAGTGCATATAAAGTAATGGGTAATAAATTGTTTATATAGAGAAGTGTCGTGTCTTCTATTAGTATAAATGTTTTCACTTATTTCATCACAAGGAACATTTTCTTACAGCCATTCCAAAGTAGTAGACATTTCTGTGTAAAAAGAAATATATATATATTATTTTTACTGAAACTAATATAGAAAGTTTATAAATATATAAAATAAATGTTGTCTACTCACTAGTTTTGGTGTTACTGCTGCATACGTGTGCTGCTGATTTTTGCTGTGCAGTTTGTGTGAGGTAATTCTGTTGGAGGCATAATAATTTTGTTTTGGTATATTGCATTATGTTGCATATGTTATGTAATTGGAAGGTTGGTGTATTACATATACAGTTTCCACTTCTTATTTATTATTGGATGTGGTGCTTTTTGAACATGTTTGGTGTTATTATTGTATGATACAATAATGTAAGATATGCCCTGAGTTTTTGCAGTCTTGATGGTGACTGCGTCCATCCGAGGAAATGCAAATGATTCACGGGTATATAAATTACTAGCGGGGCAGGGGGTTCAGTATTTTCTATGTTATATGTATGTAAGCTAAGGGAGTCTCAGTAAACATAACATTTACATTGACATTTGTGATGTCATCTTTGATGTCCTGGGTGTTAGACTTAGCAGTGCATGGTGGTGGCGCGAGTTATGGTTGCTTAGCTTAGCATAACTGGAGAATTTCTGGGGTTTTTCGGTTTTACTTCGAACCATAACGTCCCTTTAACAACGTTTTTTTTTTTACTGAATATATATATATATATATATATATATATATATATATATATTTTATACAAATAGAGCAAACAAGTATTAAATGAATAGATGTCATACGTGACATCCCATCACACATGCAGGGGTTCCATCACCAGATACAGAATGTTTCTTTTCATAATTGTGATCATTGATTACATCGAGATTTTGTTACCAAGCATCTTTAACTTTTATGTCAAATGTAAGCTAAACAATCTTCTTCTTTTGGTCCATTAACCAAGGAAAGAAAAACTCTAATAGAAGACACATCCCGAAATCTTTCTAAGTGTCTTTTTTGCCTAATTCTTTAGCAATTCCATTGATGTTTCCCTGTCAAAACTTAATTTATCATTTATGTTGTAATACACATGAGAATATTCAAAAATACATAACAATGCTTAAACTTGTTTCCACCAAATTGAATGTCGTCATGTATCAGACTCTATTAGGTCATTATGTGTAATGATAAACCACCTGGCATCTGGAGTTGTCCAAACTGTCAACCAGAATTGTAAAGAGGCATAATGGATAATCAAGTAAATGTTAGCTACCATCAATACATTGTTCAGAAATGCCCTTACTACTATAGTTAGCTTTGGTGATCTTACCACTGCCCACGCTTCACAACAGTTGTATAAAATACTATGACATTTGGTTTTGTATACTTCAACAATACTTGAGGCCTTTGCCTCAGGTTACCAGGAATATAGTGCCAACATTAACTGAAAAGACTGCAATACCCTTATTTTAGTTTTCCTAGTACTGGAGTGGCAAGTCTTACATACCATTTAAAAAGCATAAAGCAACATCAATATATACCTGAAAACACATTCTTGGTGTATCTGGAGTTCCCTCAACATCTACTCTTCTCCACCATTAATCTTATTTTTTTAAATGATACCAACATGCATCCTTCTTTTTATTTATTTATTTTATATATTGGATATTTATAAAGAATGTATATAGCAAGATAGTGTTTCAAATCGCCACAAGGCAAAAGGAAATGGAACAGGGGAGCAAATAAACATTAATAATTGACAACAAATAAATAGAAACAAAAAGCGGTCTGACTAGGCCATGTGACATTCAGAATGTGCAAGTACGACGAAAAGAAAAAAGGGGGGTGAGGTGGGGTAAGTGCTATTAGTTTCCCCCAACGGCAAGGGAGGGCAGAGGTGACTATTGGGGAGGCAACAGGTAAGTGCACGGCCGAAGCAACCCACCAGAGAGGCAGTTGTCGTCCCAGTGGTCAGTTCAAGATGGGGGATGCCGGTGGAGATTGGGCAGAACGCCAGGATCCTACTGGAGTCATGAGGGACCAGGCTGCCAAGTTCTGCGACAGAGGTGATGGTTAGCGTGGGAAGGGCAGACAGAAGGAGGAGGAGAAGAGCATGATCCTGAGTTATTTGCATAACTTGAGGCAATCTGGTTCAAAACAGCGAGAGAGAAGGAGACTGTTTCATAGAAGGTAGCCAGCTGGGGAGAGGGATCTGCCCCCAGCTTTCTGCTTGGAGAAACATTTGACCAGCAGAAAGTTGGTGTGAGAAGATCAAAGGGATCTGGAAGGAGAGTATTTAGTGAGAGACAGCTGCAGGTAGTGTGGTCCCAGGCCTGGGAGAGCCTTGTGGATGATGCAAAGGGTCAGCAAAAGGAGCAAGCGGAGAGATTTTAGAGGTGGAGAGATGCAGTCCCTTGGTGTGAGGCCAAGGATAAGTCTTGCAGCCCTTTTCTGGACTAGTTGAAGAGGACAGAATGCAGAAAGAGGCAGGTTGAGGAAGAGGCTGTTGCAGTAATCCAGCCTGGAGAGGACCAGAGCTCTAGAGACATTGAGCTTCTGGGGGAAGGTGGGGAAAGGAAGTAACATTGAAAGTATCATTCTTGGCAAGGTCCATGATGTGAGGAGTAAAGGAGAGAGAGGAGTTGAAGATGACCCCAAGGTTTCTGACTCCAGTGGAAGCAAGGTGAGGTGAGCTTTAGAGGGTGGCCAGAGTAAGGGAGGGAAACAGGGAACAGGTGCCCCGATAGGAAGAATCTCAGTCTTACTGGCATTAACACACATATCATTGGGGACACACCCAGACTGAATAGCAGACAGACAGTCAGGGATGATATAGAAGGAAGAAGAGGAGGAAGGGGGAGCTTGAAGAAGAGTTGTGTGTCATCTGCATAACACTGGAAATGAGGAGAGAAGGTAGAGATCAGGTGTGCAAGAGGTTCAACGTAGATATTGAAAGTTCAAGGACAGAGGATGGCACCCTGGGGGACACCACATTTAGAGGGAGTGGCTTTAGGGGAGAAGGAGCCCAGGAGCACCTAGGGCGATCAGTAATGAAGGAGGTCAACCAATCCAGTGTTCGGTATGAGACACTGAGGGTTTCATGGAGCCGCTTTGTGAGAATAGAATGGTTTACTGTATCAAAGGGGTGAACAGAGGTCAAGGAGAATGAGAACAGCAGGAGAGTTAGAGTCCAGATGTGCAAGCAGTTGTTCAGGAAAGCAGTTTCCATGCCCCTGGATACCTAGAATCCAGATTGAAGGTCATGTAAACAACCAGCAAGCTCAGTGTGTTGGGTCAGTTTTGGGGAGACTAACTTCTTCAGGAGTTTCCCAAGGAAGGATGTAGTAGAGATAGGGCAGACGTTGGCTGGAGGAAGGGGAAGAAGAGAGAGAGGTCAGAATGCCCTGAGAATTAGAGGTAAAGTGTGTGGCCAGAGTAGTACAGAGGGCCTGAGAAGGAAGAAGTGAGGTGGAGATTGCAGATGGATTGACTAATTCCTTGCAGATTTTGAAGAGTTTAGCTGTGTAGTTCGAGGCTCCAGATATATGAGCTGGATGTAGGCCCTATTCTTAGAACGGATAGAGAGACAATATTGCCTTTGGAGCAGGCAGCAGGCCAGTTTGTCAGTGGATGAGCCCGAGGTTTGCCACTTCCGTTTAGCAACTCTGTACTTCCAGAGTGGTTAGGTCGTAGTCCTATCCGCTGTAATGCTTGGAGGCAGGTTTCAGGGGGATCCTCATGACAGGGGCAAGAATGTAAAGGGTGTTAATGATAGCAAGATGAAGAATGGCAAGTATAGAGTCAGTGGGAGAGTCAAGACGAGGGGAAGGAGGAGGGATGAAGGTGGAGGCAAATGCAGCAGCTGACACTCATTTAATCGGTCAGATGACCGCAAAGGTGGCTGGCAGTGCTGGTGGAGGGTCAATCAGAGGGCCGCAACGTCCCAGATGAAAGGAGAGGAAAGAGTGTTCAGACCAGGAGAGAGGGGTAGTATGTGAGTTGTGGAAGGGGAGATCAGCGGGAATGAAGGCATCAAAGGTGCAGAGATCATGGAAGAGTGGAGAGGCAGGACCAGTGGAGTCAAGGTGGATGTTGACGTCAACAAGGAGGAGGGGTTTAGAGGTTGCAGTCAAAAGAGAGGAGCTAAAGTACATCTAATTAGATTATAAGATGGACACAGAGTCAGGGGGTCTGTGGATGGTGGCAAGGGTGAGAGAGAGAGTAGGAGAGAAAAGCTTTCAGAAAAGACTCTCAAAGGAGGAATAGGGCTGAGTAGGTATGAGAGAGGAAGGGACTCACTCAGGGAAGATCAGGGCTACTCCACCAGCAGATTGGTTGGGCCGAGGCTTGGAGAGGATCTTGTAGCCGTCAGGGAGGAGGGAGTCAAAAGCAGTGACAAAACTGGCATTGAACTATGCGTCGGTGAGAGCAAAGACATTAAGATCAAAGTCTACAAAAAGGAGGCAGATGTCAGAAGAATGTTTGACAGCAGATCGCGCATTCAGAGTGGATAAGTGTAGCTGGTCACCACCTTTGAAGTTTATCCGAGGAGTGGTACAGGGGGGGTGCTACACCCGTCAGAGGTGGTGAAGGAGGTGCAGAGAGAGCGGAAGGAGGAGTAGCAGGAGAAGGTAGGAAGTTGATACAGGCAGGTAGATGCCGGTCGAAGAAGAGGAATTGGGTTGACGACCCTGGCCCATGACAGTGCTATTGGGATAGACATTCATGATGCACCTAGAGGATGAGAAGTGCACCAAGAGTACTTCCTATCTAGTGCCACCATTAATGGGTGAAACAGAAAAAGGGTAGATTGTAAAGAATAGATGAGAGGTCCATAGGTCTGGAGAGGGCATAGAGAAGAGGATGTCAGTCATAGTCTGTCTTTTGAGCCCCCCCTATAGACTATGATACTTGGAAGGTTTGCATCCAAACCTGTGACTTATGATGGTGAACAATATGGACCTGTCCGTGGAATCAAATGCCATAGACAGGTCAATACAAGTCTGGCCTTTACTTTTCAATGATTTTAAAGTCTTTAGAGATCCAGCCCGTATGTTCGTCTTCACAGCTATTTGTGAAGAATTGCAGGCTATCAAGGGTGTAGCAGACTTTTTATTGTTATTAATGAAAGAATTATGTGGGTAATACCATATGTAAAGGAGAAATCTGCTGATCAGATTCATCTTTCATAAACTCCATGCCAAAAGCATAGCATGTACCTGTGCCCTGCTGCATCATTATCCTGATCTGCAGAGCCTGCTCTTCCAGTTGCACGGTGCAGGTTCAGAGGTCATAGGTGCCCTCTTGACAGCTGCAGTGAAAGCCACGTCTCTGCAGTAGAGGGGCTGCATTTAAGATATGCACCTCTGTTCCAAAATGTTATGATTGTGAATAGCCCATGCTGGTGGCAGGGTCAACTTTTAAAATAAGCCATGCCCGATTTAGGGCATGGTGCATGGCATTGCTCATAATCATTGTAGCCTATTTGATATCACACATATGTCAGCTCCTGTGAGTCAGCTCATCTGTGGAAGCTGATGTGTATTTTGGCAAGATGGGCTAAGCCTGAAAAAATGAAAGGACAGGAACCTGAATGGCCATGCCTCTTCATTGATCTCTTTGTGAGGGTAGATAATACCCTCTGCCAGAGGCAGCCACCCACCAGGCAGCTGCCCTGGCCCAGCCATCAAAGGAGAACCCCATTCAAAGGGAGTAGCCTCAGACCAGGGTGTTGCATTTCTAAAGGCATTTGATCCTAGTGTGAAGAGAAGGCGTAGGGATAGAATACTCAGGAGGGCCCTTAACAGTGAAAGGATACTTCCATCATTTTGTTTCTCTCAGCCTCTCTCTCTCCTTTATGTTCCCTCCCCTTTGGAGCAAAATACGTTGGGTGTGATGTTAGAAGGGCAAAGTCCAATTCTTTCAAGAACAGGAATTGGGCCACTAAGGCAGACTAGGTTTAGCCCAATGACCTGTGAACCTTTACCTTTAAAAGAAGGGGTCTCCCAACACTTCTTCCATTCATTCTGGAACAATACCTGAGAACGATTGACTGGATCTCTTTTGGGAGGGATGTACTTTCCAAAGCCCTAAACCACTGAGGTGCAAAACGAGAAATCCAAGACAGAGGAGAGCTCTGCCCCTACACACTCTGAGTGCACATTGGGAGTGACATTTACTATGGTTTGGGATCTGCCATTCTTTACCAGAATCTCCCAGTGTTGGGAGAGCAGTCCATGAAAGTATTCACCTTGTCCTTGAGCCCCTGAATTAGGTGTCACAGCACCTGGAAGACCAGATCTGATATAAACAGATTGGAAAAGAACTGGATCTTAATTCAGGCAACATGCTAGAGAGGATACTAGAGTTCGTAGAAAGAGACATTTTCAGGTGGAAACAACTGTGCCTATTTCTCAGGGGTATAACAGGCACCATAAAGATGGTGGTTTTACCTAAATTACTCTACCCATTCAGAGTGCTACCCCTTTCCTTATGCCCTTGAAATCCTAAATCAATATCTAAGAACCTAGGGTCCATTCTGTGTGTGTGGCTGGTGGGGATGGGGGGGGGGGGGGTGGGGAGTGAGAGAGAACAACCCGGCCTGGGCACCCTGTCCAAGAATGTGAGTAGAGATGGGTTTGTTTTTTTGAATTTTAAAACTTGTCACAGGTCTATCATCTTACAGACCATTGCTACTGAGTAGAGTACTTGATAATTAACATGATTTAGATGGGGTAGAGGAGGCATACGTTAAACCCTTTAGCTTGAGGTCCTTGTTAATGATGGAAAGGAAACTGAAGTTTACTAATATTCCACCCATAATGTTGCATTTAATTACAGTTTGAAAGGAATCTACCGCATCTTCAGGGTATTCAGCACTACTTCATGGACCTGCAATCGGGGATAATAATCATACATTTTATTGTTTGATTTAAGTTTTGACATAACGTGTCTGACCAAGAGTGGGCTAGGTAACAGTAATTTAATTGTATGTTTACTTTGGCCACCTACAGATTGTCCCTCCTTGCATCAGATAATTTGTGTTTGAGGGTGATTTTGCAGGGAGGCTAAACACATAATGATATCTGCCTTTAACAAAATGCCCTTTAGCTTCTATGATGGGAGCAGGATGTAGAGGTTTCCATATCTAATACACAATGGGATGACAATGATATCAAATGAAATCAAGAGGAGTAAACTGGCACTGAACCTTAGATGCATGATGATGTAGGTACATATTAGAGTGTATTGGTTATCATTCAGATCGCATAACTAGATCCTGAAAGACACGGACCACTGTTGGGGTTGTGGCAGTCAATCAGGACCACTGTGCCACAGGTGTTTACACTGTGCACAAGTAACAGGCTTCTGGTAAGAAGTCTTCTATCACATTAAGCTGATCACACAGCATTGTCTCCTAGATCTTCAGAGCACTCTTTTTTGTGAAGAAGGACGTTCTCAAACCTGCAGGAATAGCCATAAACCCACTGTGCAGGGTTGGGTTAAATGTCTGGCTCTATTGTAGTCTTATGAAAAAATGATACTGAAAAGGAGAAATTTATCAGACATCTAGGATAGCATCTCGTTTGACTTCACTAATATTGTTTGAGTGTGAATGACACCCCCTTCTCACTCACTCATTTTCTTCTTTTTTACTCAGGTTTCTGGATTGTACTTGGTGTTGTTTAAAAAAGGAGGTACATTTATGCAGTCAAATATATTAAGAATTGTTTATGGGACACCATTATTAGGAATGTCTTGTTCAATATACAAAGGCTTTGATAATGCACTTGGTAGGTGTATGGTTACTTTGTGATGTAAGATTTGCTTATTGTTTGCCTGTTGCCTGAATGTAATTGAAAATAGAATTATTATTTTAAAATGGTTCAAACAGAGCAACTACAATCATTGGGCCTCATTACAAATGAGGTGGTAAGGGGTAATTCCGCTGGTAAAGGTGCTGGCGCCGTTAACCCTGTACCGGCTCATTACGAGGTCCCCTCGTAGGACCCGCTCTGGACGTCTGGTCAGACCAGACGTCCTTTGCGGGTCCCGTGAGGGGACCACCATGCTAACAACGGGCCTGGTGTTAGCATGCTCCCCATTCCCATTGATCCCTATGAGGGCTCACATGGGAATGGGGATGGGTTCCCTCAATGGGGAAATACCCGGCCCTTCAAGGTCGGAATGGCCCGGTATTTCCCCATTCAAGTACCACAGACCCGGACCCGAGTTTGGAGGCAGCCATGCCCTTATTAAGGGCATGGCTGCCTCCAAACTCGTAATGAGGCCCATTGTGTGTATACAACTCAGAAATCCCTATTGCTGCCTATTCCATTACTCATTCCTTTATGATACAGTTTGTCCTCTACTTAATGTTAACTTATGCACAGCTTGCCATTTTCTGCTTCGATGTGTGTCCATCAGTGCCCAATCTGCTGATGATCTTTGCTTTATTAACAGGTTTCCACCCTTGAGCTATGGTTCTGTTGGATTCCATAGAAGAAAAATACTTTTTGGGCAGTTTATAACATTGCTACCCTTTGGCCAATTCACGTTCGAATAAACTATAAGGCTTTTGAGAGTTTCTTTAAGGGAGGGAAAGGTTATGGGTGAGGGGCTCAAAAAACATATTTTCCATGGACAAACCTTTGGTTGTGCCCACACCCTGAAATGCTGTGCAAATAGCCAGAAACTCTTTCACAAATGTGGTGCAAATCCATTCAACTGTTTCTTGTAGAAGTGACCAAAAGTAGACAAACATGAATTATTGATTTCTGGAACTCCCTGGAACATTTTCTGGCTCATCTATAGCCTACTTACCATCTCATTGTCTACTTTGGGGTCTTGCCTGTGAATATACTTCCAGGAGGAGAAGGGTCACTCTCACTAATGTGGCCCATAACCCTTCAATACCATCTGGTACTGGCAAGGAAATATTATAGAGGAGCTGCAACCTGACGATGGACAGATGAGGAATGAGGGGCTGTGCAGTGGAGTCAGGACTTCCCCCTGACTTCAAAATGGCCAATAAGCTATTTGCAGCCATTTGTGCTGAATGCCCAGGTTAGCCAAATTCCCTAATTAAGAACACAAGCAAATCTTAGAAACTGAAATAAAGTGTCATAGGCCAGAAACAGCGCAACATCCGATTGGAGAAGCCTGACTTCTACTAGATATATACAAGTGTAGAGGAACCAGATCCCTTGGCACACTTATAAGAGAGCGACCAGCCAACCAAAAACAGTAACAATCCCCGAGAGTGGAGTAAGCTGACCAGCCTTAGAGGTAACATAATGCTGAGAGTGCTGAGAGGGCTGACATAGCATAGAGAGCTGTGCCAACTGAGAGGCCTAAGAGAGCTAACAGAGTTGAGAGAGGTCAGAGAGCTAAGAGACCTGATATGGCTGAGAGACTGGAGAGAGTCGGGACATACTTAAGATCCCCATGGAGAGGCGCAAGAGGGTTGGGGACGCAAGATACCTGAGAGGCCTGAAAGACATAAGCGAGCTCAGAGTGCTAAGGAGACCCAGCCAGTTGCAAGAACCTGGAGAAGACTGAAGAAAGCCAGGAAAATTCCCAAGTTGAGAAGAGCAGAGGGGACGTCTGTAAGTGCAGACAGACACGTGAGACCACCTTGGCACACAAGGGGGACTGGATAAGAGGGTAAGGATATCTGGCACTGGATAAAACAAAGCAAGCAGAGTGCTATATTGTTGTAAGCAAACTCTGCTAGTTCATTCAAGTCCACATATGAACATATATATAATGCAGATATAGAAATAGTACCAGCATTGTAAATGCTGTTGCATAGTCTGGTAAACTGGTATAGTCATCCCTTCCATCTCTGTGAGGAGGCGTGTAGGCAGCCATGAATTCATATCTGGGGATTCAGAAAATATTCACTAACGGTGTACTGCAGTCTAAAATAATGCAAGTAAGCACATCATGCAAAAGGATTATGTGAGATAACGAAGAGGAAAAAGAAACCATCTGTGTTTTCACCTTCCCAACAACAACAGCAGTATCCTCCTTTACCACCCTATCTATCCAATCTATTGGTTAGCGTGGTGTATGAGATTTCAACTTGGCTAGCTTTGTTTGAATTGTCATACGCTAGACAGAGAGAGACTGAAGAGGATAAGGTCATTTGCTTTTTGAGCCATCTGCCTCAGAGTGACAGCAAAGGGATTTTGAGCTTCTAGGGAGTGAACAGAAAGAGTTTACTAAAATACGAGAGGGACTTGAAG